>NC_090937.1:28821646-29121646 GCF_040938575.1 Ambystoma mexicanum | reverse complement strand
AGACCCTGGGCTTCTACTAGATGGGTTTCCCGAGGTACTAAAGCCGTAGGCGTTCCAGACGCATGAGGCTTCAGTGAACACACATCAAGACGCGCAGTATCAGTGAACATACATAACAGCTGCCATTCGTTGCTTGTCTCCCAGTGGCGCTCACGTCGGGGTGCCATTTGTTAGACTGGCCCGGATGGCAGAGGTCTCCTACTTTGTCTAATCCTAACCTATGGTAGGCATCGTACTTGTATTGTCGTACTTGCCTTTTCTTTCTACTGTTATGCAGGAGAGATTGCAGTTCGCCTAATGAGCTTTCACATCTTCTATCAGGGGCACATAATGATTTGTATGACAATGCATTACTTACCTTAAAAGCATTTCTGATGGTTGTATCTGCTTAGATTCACATGCTGTGCATAGTCCGACATCCAGTGGTCACTGCAGAGTATTGAATTTTGTTTTTCGTAGTCGAAAAGGGGACGTCGACAAGGCGTGTCTGTAACACTATCCCTATAGTGACGTGCAGTGTACCCACAATCCCTCACGCGTCGAGGTCCCTCTGTTTGTATTTTTTCTGCCCTAAGGGAGCCTATTAGACGCGAGTGAGTACAGAAAAGAGAGAGATAAAGGATGTCTATGTTCCTTCCATCCGAGCGGGGAGGAAGGGTGGGCGCATGTGAATCTAAGCAGAAACAACCATCAGAAATGCTTTTACGGTAAGTAATGCATTGTCTTCTGAGGTTTGTTAATCTGCTTAGAATCACATGCTGTGCATAGGCTAGCGAGCAGTACCGGAGTTGGAGGTGGGTTGTGAGAAGCAACAGTAGAAAAAAGATGTCTTAATACTGCTTGTCCCACCTGGGAATCAGATCTAGAGTGGGCATCTAGACAGTAGTGTTTTATAAAGGTGTGTACAGAACTCCAGGTTGCCGCTTTGCAAACAGACTCGAGAGGGACATTTGCAATGAATGCTAAAGAAGCCCCAGTGCCCAGAGTAGAATGTGCTCTCGTCTTGAAGGGTAGTTCTCTCTTAGCAAGAGAATCCATCTAGATATAGTGGATTTTGAAACTGCATCTTTCTATTCCTGCTGCCACCGAGAAAAAGAACTGATTAGTCTTTCTCAGAGGTCTAGTTCTTTCCATATAAAACATGACGGCTCTGCGCACATCCAGTGTATGCAGGCTCTTTTCTCCCAAATTTGAAGGGTTTTGAAAGAACGTTGGTAGTTCTATTGACTGGTTGACATGGAATTTAGAAATGAGTTTTGGTGCAAACCTAGGATTTGTGCGTAGAACCACCTTATGCTTGTGAACTGTTACGAAGGGGACTAGTATAGAGAGCGCTTGTAGTTCACTCACTCTCCTAATGGAGGTGATAGCTATTAAGAAAGCAGTTTTAAGAGTGAGGTTCTTAAGGGATGCTTTGTGCATGGGTTCAGAGGGTGAGCCCATAAGCCTGGTAAGTACCACATTTACGTACCATCCGGGAGCTGGGTTAGCTATAGGGGGGGGGTGTATCCTCTTTACTCCCTTCATGAAGGCTTTAATAACTGACTTTCCACCATGACACTTTGTGTTGAGAAGTGGTGTATGCGGAAAGTGCAGCTAGATGAACTTTAATAGAATTTAAGACCAAACCTGAGTCTAATAAGTGAGTCAGGTAAAGAACAATCTGTGTGGGAGAGCAGTCAACGGGGTTGATGCTCGTACCTCTACACCAGACGACGAATCTCTTCCACTTGCTAGAATAGCAGTAACGAGTGTTAGGTTTTCTAGCCTCCCTAAGAATGTCCATGCATCTTTGAGGGAGCTGTAAATGTCCAAATTCTATGACCTCAGGAGCTAGGCTGCTAAGTTCATGGTCTGTGGGCATGGGTGTAGCATCTTGCCCCTGTCCTGTGACAGCATGTTGTACGGGCGGGGTAGTTTCACCGGTGGAGATAGAGACATCTCCATCAGGTGAGTGAACCATGGCTGCCGGGCCCACATCGGGGCCACTAGTATCATGGTGACTGCTTCCTGGTGCATCTTGTGCACTATTTTCTTGAAAAGGGGAGTCGGGGGTAAAAGCGTAAACAAATTTCCCTGACCATGTTATCCAGAGACCATTCCCCTTGGATCGGTTCTGGGGGTACCTGGAGGCGTAATCTTGGCATTGGGATTTCTCCAGAGTTGCGAACAGATCTATTTCTGGGAATCCCCATTGTGTGAAAACGTCGAAGGCGATGTCATCTCGTAACCGCCATTCATACTCTGCGGGCAGAGGGGCTGAGTTCATCTGCTAGCAGATTGAGTTACCCAGGTACATGTTGTGACAACAGGAACATGTGTGTGAGAGCCCACTTCCAGATGTTCTGGGACAGCTTGGACAGTCCTGGAGAGTGAGTGCCCCCTTGCTTGTTCAGGTAGTACATGGCTGTGGTGCTGTCTGTGAGGACCATCACTGTCTTCCCTTGCAGGTGTTCCTGGAAAGCCTTCAGTGCTTTGAAGACCACTAGCAGTTCCAGCAAGTTTATGTGTTTGGACGCTACACTCTGAGTCTAAACTCCATGTGCAGTCTGATGGGATAGGTGAGCCCCCCCCCATCCTGTGAGGGATGCGTCTGTGGTTAGAGTGGCTTCCACTACGGGGGTGGCAAATGGTTTCCCTATTACAAGGTTTTCCTTCGACCACCACCCTAGCGAGAGAACCAAGGCCTGCGAGACCACCACTAGATCGTCCCATTGTCCGCTGGCCTGACACCACTATCTGTTGAGCCACTCTTGCATTGGGTGCATGCGCAGGCGCGCGTGAGGTACCAAATATATACACATGAGGCCATCATTCCAAGCAAACGCATTGCTTTGCGTACCGTCACCTCTCGACCGGCCACATATTGAGGGTTCTGAAACAGCATATTTTGGACCCTCTCGTTGGAGGGGAAGACAAGGCCGTCCTTTGTTCGAATTAGAGCCCCTAGGAATTGTTTGATCTGGCTGGGGTCTAGGCTGGACTTCTTCTCGTTGATGGAGAAGCCCAGTTGGAACAAAAGGTCTACAGTCTTTTGGGCATTTGAGCAGCATGTCTCGTAAGAATCCCCTGTTATGAGCCAATCGTCGAGGTAAGGGTATACTGGGATGCACAGGTGGGCCGCTGCCACTGCCAGAACTTTCGTGAATACCCTCGGTGCTGACGCTATGCAGAAGGGTAGCACTCTGAACTGGTAGTGTTTTCCCTCTATCATGAACCGGAGGTATTTTCTGTGCGCTGGCAACATTAAAATATGAAAGTCTGCATCTTTCATGTCCAGTGTTGTCATGTAATCTCCCTGTGAAAGCAGGGGGATTACTTCGTGTAAGATCACCATACGAAATTTTTGAGGTTTGACAAATTTGTTCGCTCGGCGCAGATCTAACACAGGGCGCATGGTTAAGTCCTTTTTGGGTACAAGGAAGTACACTGAATAAATACCTTCTGTTACCTGTGATAGAGGCACAACCTCTATTGCTCCTTTAGTTGCAGCAGTTCCACTTCTTGAAGGATGGCGAGGTGCTCTGGTGATAGGCTTTGTCCCCTTGGGGGACCGACTGAATTCTATGCAATAACCGCGCGCTATAGTTGACAATACCTAGCGGTCTGATGTTATTCCCTCCCATGCTGGTAGGAAAGATGTTAACAGGCCCCCGACCGGCGATGCATGCGAGTGGACCCAAATCTTCGGGTCATTTGGTGTTGGTAGCCGGGGAACCTCTGGGAGTGGGGGCCCCAACCTCTACCCTTGCCACGGTGTTGTCATCTTTGAGTATATTGGCCACTGGTTCCCCAAGTAGAGGACCAGTTGCCTGCAGTGTACTGCTGTTGTTGACGTTGGCCTCGAAAAAAGCATTTGTTGCCGAATCCTCGCTTATTGGGAGGCCTTGAGATCTGGTCTAAAGTATTTAGGGTGTCGAAATCCTTATTAGCGGTCTCCAGTGCGTCGTCCACCGCTTTCCCAAAGAGGTTAGAATCCTCGATTGGTTTGTTTATGAGTGATGCCGGGGTCTCTGGCTTAAAACCTGAGTTCCGGAGCCAGACATGACGCTTCAGTAGTATCCCCTGGATTAAAAAACGGCCAGCCGTTTCTGCAGCATCCAGTGTCTTTTTAAATATGCTCTGGTTAACCAGGGTTCCTTCCGTTACAGTGGTTAACAAGCGAGTTCGTAAGGGCTCAGGGACTTCCGAGGTCTTGGCGCAACTTCCCCCATTGGGCATCGGCATAACTTGCCAGTAAGGTATTATTATTGGCCATTCTGTTGGAAAAAGCTGCAGAGGTTGTTATTCTCTTACCCACGGCGTAGAGTTTCTTTCCTTCCTTGTCCGGGGGTGCTTTGCTAGTTGATAGCGGAACTCCTGCCCTCTTCCTTGTGGTAGTTACTACCAAGGAATCTGGTATTGAGTGACCCTTAATGTATAATGGGTCCGATGGAGCGGGAGTAAACAGTTTTTCAATTCTTGGGTTGACCCCTCTAACCAACGCAGGTGTAGACAGTGATGCGATGATTTGTCTCTTAACTGAGGCGAGGAGGGGAATGGTCTGGCTAGGGGGAGGTTTTTCCTTAATTATTTTTTCTACAAATCAATATTGGGAGTAATTTCCCCAGCGTCTGTAGACGCTGTTGGGGACTGCCAAGGCTGCGAGCCACCTTTATCTGGGTCTTCTTCGAAGCCAACCCACCCATGTGAGGGTGTTAGGGAGAATTCTCTCTTTAGGCTGAATTTCCTAACCTAGTGAGTCCCCCAGCAGATTTGCTGGATTTCTGGAGTTTGTTTTTTTCTCCTGCCAAGAGTGAGACTCTTTCTCCCACTCTTGGAAATGATTTATGGTGTTCCTTTGACCGTTTGTGTTTTATGGGCTATGGGGTCCTTTACTCCATAGGGTCTCATGTGTTTTTACTATGTGTGTTACACAGCACCCTCCGTGCAGTGACACAGGGGTGTCATAGTGACACCCCACCATAGACTCCATACCCTGGGACTGACTACTGTCTTCCAGGGCATGTAAAGTCACCATTGGCTTTACTAGTCCCAAATTATTAACAAACCGGTACAAACCATCATATTGTGGACGTACTGGTCGGGGCAATTAGATTGCCCCGGGGTCTGTTAGTCGAGGGGGCACGTCTCCGTCCCCCCTGATCGAGTTTTGGCTGGTGGCAGTGGATACTACTTTTTATATTCGACCGCAAATATATCCCAATGGGATTTTCCCATTGTTCGAAGCTACCAACTTTCATTATTTAATGCTCATAGCCTCGAACAAACCGCTGGTTTGTTTATTTAATATTAATTTGCTGGTTAGTATTTTTTGCCAGGACTCGATTCTAAAATGGCGTTTGTGTTCTCTTCTGTGACTCCAACCCAAGTCGAGCCCTTTGTTCCACTTTTTGGCGGGCTTCTCCACAGAAGCCTCCAAAAGTGGTGCCACTCTGTCTGGGTACCACAGGGGGTTTGGGCACCCTGGACTGACTTACCTTGGTAACTCAAGTCGCACTCTCGTGTGTTTGGCCCAAGTGGTGAGCCGGCCGGCTCAGCACTTACCATGTTTGATTGACAGCTAGGCTGAGTGAATGGGGGTGTGCTGCATAAAAGCAGGGCTTTGGGGACTGGAACTTCAGAAGTCACCACAGGACCTGAGAATCCGACGAGGGAGAAGCTGAGCCGACCTACCACGACACCACCGGTGGAGCCCTGCAGAACCGACTCACCACTTCCCGACGACAGAAGATCTCCCGGCTGGAGAGGCTTCTTCCCCTGATTGGTGGTCACAACCAGTTTACCTTCTTTTCCTCGCATCCCAGGACGTCTTGTGGTCGAAATGCCCGTGCCAAGCACCCCGGCAACTGGATAGCCACTTACCACTGGACCGCGAATAAAAGGACCGCTCCTTTTACCTGAGAACTCCGCGGCTGGTTTCTTCCCTGGCAGTGCAACGGACTCCCGTCTTCCTCCCCGACGAGATCCCCTCTTCCCCCGGACGAAGCACCGACTTGTATCCGCTGCCAGGAACAACTGCCCCCGCTGGAGTATTCTCACCACTTTAAGGTACCGTGTCCGCCAGGCCTCCCTTTCTAAAGATTGCTACAAGGTAATATTAATCCCTTAACCTTCTGGACTGGGCTGGCCGCCTTGACCCTCTAACTGGTCCAACTCTTTCTGAACCTTTGTAAGACTTTTTGTGCACTTCAACCGTGTGACCTTGGACACATTTCGTTCTGATCCTCTTAAAGTGGATCCGGCCTTCTGAACTCTAACTTCACGGTTTTACTTTGCCTTCCTCTCTTGTTGTGTTCTTGTGAAAGTGTTGGGATCTGTTTCAAATTATACTCTGCTTTTCTCTCCCTTTTTAAAACGAATTATTAGAGTGCCATCTGCGTCAAGCACTCACCGCTGTCTGAAAATAAGTGGGGCTTTACTTAAGAATTGTCTAATATTCATCTTTTAGTGACTGTTTTTAAACTGCTTAATATTAGTGCCTGTGTGTTTTACAAGATGTGGTTTTAAATAAATAATTATCTCTCTTTTACACCAAGCTCTGGTCAGTGTGTACTTGTTCTACTGTGGTCTTTTCACCTATTGTGAATACTCTGTATACTGCCTAACTCTTCTTTAGGGAAGTCTGACTGCTCAGCCACAGCTACCAAGTGAATCTGTGTGGTACAGACTGCTACCAAGTGGGTTTACTGCCAAACACCTGTAGTCATAAATCTTTTAGTGGTCCCAGAGGGAACTGCACAGGTTTCTGCCTAACACAGGGTTTTCCTCAAAACCTTCTTCGAGGTTCTGTTGGTCTTCACTATCTAAGAACTCCTCATCCTCTTGAAAGTGAGAGTCTTTTTCAGTGAGGTCATAAGTATTAGCCTCCTCTTGAAGGGGGTTAAATAGTCTAGGATATTTAGCCCTGGGGTCCTCATGAAGTACCTCTCTTGGCCTCTTGGGTGTTTTATGTTCAGGAGTGGACATAAATCTATCCAGCTTGTCCATACATGATTCGTATTTCTCAAATGTCCAATGTGGTAACCCAGAACGGTCTGGAGACGTAAAGGGAAGCTCCTCCGCCTGTAGCCGTTTAGATCTGTCCCATAACGTCGAGGATAAACTCCCTTTGCCCTCTGAGAAACCTTCTCGTAGGCTAGGGCCTTCCTTCGACGGCAGGAGCGGTCCCTGCCTCCCTTCCGGCATTCTCGGCGTCTCCCTGGCCTTGTGAGCGGGGTTCGGCGTATCACTTGCTGCTCGTCTCTGGCCGTCAGTGGAAACTATACGAGCCAAGCTTTCGACGATTAATTTCTCTGTCGAAGGTTCGTCTGGAGTCATGTTGGGCGGTGCTGAGTCTCTTTCGACGACAGTCGCACTCTTACGAGGCGCGTCGCCTGGCGTTTTGGTGGTAGCGCCCTTGTCTGCAGGTAGCCCAGATACTAGTCGCGTCTGTGGTGGCGGTGAGGGCTTGCGACCCTTACGGTCAGTGGAGGACGCCAGTAGGCCCGGCAACTCCGTTGGCTCTAGGGCTTTCTTCGTCTTCGACGAAGAAGTGCCATGGGTTGTGTGCTTAGGTTTTCTGTGTTCGTCAGCGTCGCCGGGGTGTTCATCCCCATAAGTAGGGCGTGAGCCGAACTTGTCGGGGCCGGGGATAGACGCTGAGGAGCGGGTACGCTCCTTAGAGAGGTCTGCAACCTCCGAAACGGAGGTCGGGTTATCACTGTCCTCGTCACACTCGGCGGCGGTGGCGGCGGCGGGTGAGGAATCAGCTCTAGACATAGCATAGGCTGCCCACCACTTGACCCTGCGGTCCTTTAAAGTCTTTAGGCAAAGAAGTTTACAGGCCGCACAGCCGTCCTCGTTGTGGTCGAGGGGTAAGCAACGGTTACACCGCTTGTGCTTATCCTTCCATGTGAATTTGCCCTTACAGCGCGGGCAAAATCTAAAAGGAGTCCTCTCCATAGCTGAGGATACAATTAAGAGTGATAACGACCCCGAAGGAAAGGGGGGTGAAAGAGAAAGGCATTCTTAGAAGAAACAGAAATGTCCCACAACTCCCACTCTCCCTACTGTTTTAAGCCGGCGAAGCCGGACCACGTGTTCGGCAGCGCCGAAGGATCGCCTTCATCTAAGTCACCGCCGTCGAAGTTATTAATCGGCGGAAAACAGCGGTCAATAACGACCAAAGGGTCAAATAAATGTTTTGCAATTTCTCTCGAACGAGCTCCGCGTTAATGCGACCAATATCTGGGCGGAAAAAAACAATCTGAGGGACCTTGACGCGTGAGGTATTGTGGGTCCACTGCACGTCACTATAGGGATAGTGTTACAGACACGCCTTGTCGACGTCCCCTTTCCGACTACGAAAAACAAAATGCAACACTCCGCAATGACCACTGGATGTCGGACTATGCACAGCATGTGATCCTAAGCAGATTAACAAACATCAGGAATATGCATACGTTTCAAAACCGTACATAGGAAAAATACTGCCACTAGTGAAGATATAAAGTTGCCAATATGGTTCACATGAAGCAATTCTTGGTAGTGTGGTGGGAAACATAGTATACATTTTATCATCACTTGAGGTGGACATCTTGTTAGTAGGTTGTGAGGTAAATTGCGGTACTGTAAACATAGTAGGGGTTGATAGCCCAGCATTTTCTACATCAAACACTCAGTTTTGTCATTTAGAACTACCCCGGGCTGTGGGGTTGCTTTTGTGAGAACTACCCTGGGCTGTGTGGTTGCTCTTGTGAGGTTCTTGTGCAATGTAGTGAGGTTTGAAAATACTGAGTTATCCCACGTTAGCTTTAACCCCACTCACCCCTTTCTTTTATATGGGCTCCCCAGATAAAAGATGCACTCCAATATACCCAATGCTAATATAATATCAGTAAAAACAATAGCTACAAACTGTAAACCACAGCTATAACTATACGCCCAAGAGGCACTTATTCCATCCCTATTGCTATCCATCAGATTTGCTTCTGTTGCGAGTGGCGTTGTTTCCACCATCGTAGCACCTACAGAGAGGGATATAACGGGACAGGGGTTAATAAAGTTTGAGCCTAAATAAAGAGCGAAGAGAAAGAGAAAGCATGGAAGGGGGGGACAATAAGAGGAACATTGTTTCACATAACAATATACAACTTTGCTTTATATACATATAATCTTATTGTCTGTATGTACACCTGTACTTTTTTGTCTAGTGTTTCTACTTTAGAAGGCACCGCTGTTTCTCTCATTTTCTTGTGGTGTTTCTGGCGTTACACCATCATGAGCTTTCCTTATATCCGATAGATGCACCCAGTATTTCAGCCCCTTTACTTTCACTGCTAAAGGGGTCCAGTATACCACTTCGTAGGGGGAGTGGAATCTCGGAGAGTTCCACTTCCTCACAAAGCTACTAACATACACTAGTTCACCTGGCATCAGAGGTTTTGTTGGACTGTCTGCTGCTGCAGTGGTAGTGTCTGTTTTTATCGCTTGTGAATGGCGGGACAATTTGTTTGCCGACGCATCTTACTGCGCTAGTAAGTTGTGTGAGGTACTCTTTGAACTCCTCCCCCAATACTGCAGCTGTTCTGTGGGCATCTGACATTCTTCTCACTGGTGACAGTGGCGTTTGCATGCGTCTACCAGTTACTATTTCACGAGGGACAAGTGGTGGTCTTTGCTGGGTTGTGTGCGCAACTGGAACAGGGCCAAGGGCAAACAGTAGACCCAGTTCTTTAAGGAGTGACAATTTGGATAACCTGCTTTTAAGGAGGACGTTGATTTTCTAGACCACCGAGTTTGCTTGTAAATTGAACACATTTTATGTTTTATTCCCAATAATGCGGTTACCTCCTTAAATAAATCGTTTACAAAATGTGTTCCATTGTCGGATCGTATGACACTGCATATTCCCCAATGGGGGGAACTTCCCTCACTAAAAATGTTGCTGCACACTTCGCGTCTGGGTGGGCGCAGGGCCCTGCCTCCACCCATCGGGAAAAGGAACAGACCACAACAATGTGATATCGTGCCCCATTGCATCTCTCTCCCATGTCTGCACAGCAAATGTGCAGTTCACAGAAGGGTCCCACGGGACATGGCAATGTTCCCCGTAAGGTTCTGAGAGTCATTCCTGAGTTAAATGTTTGACATGTGGTAAACTCGATTGTTAGTTTGTTAAGATACCCCTGGAGGTTTGGGATGAACCAATCATCCTGGACATCTGCTGCTACATGTTGTTTTGAGGTGTGGGCTGGAAAGTGTAGCTGTTCAAATACCACCTGCAATAGCTCCTCAGGCATCATTACTTTCCCTGTTGAATCCTGTCTCCATAGGAGATCAGTATTTGTATTTTGTTTATTTGTATAGCGCACAATGCCCAAGGGCAACCGGGCGCAACATTGGCACACAGATTTCTGAGCATCGGTCACATATTAGGTGCAGAAATCTTACATTCCCTTGGTACAACATTATATGGACAAAAAACACACCACACAAGATATCAAATGGTGGGTTCTTGAAAGAGTGCGCAACGGTCCTAACATTCAAGGACGACTTCTGGACCTAGAATGTAGGTGGATACACAGATTGGACTCGGTAGAACAGGGTCTTAAACAAATCTTCCCATATTAATGGGAGTTATTTGCTCCTCCTGTACCCTTAGACGTACAATTCACTATGGAGAAAATGCGCTCATCTCCAAACGTCTAAGAATATGTCCTACTTATTTCTCTGTTGTATCTCTATGGTGGGCTCCCATTCGGCTTTGAATATGACCCAGCCACAAATGAGGCTATGGGGTATACAAATATGCTGCTCATGTTGAGCAAGGAGCCCATTCACGTATTTCCAACACATACAGGCGCACCACAATCCACTCACAGTACTTTTCTGAGTTATATCTCACTACTAGGACCTCGTAGTACGCTAATGGTTTGTGACCCAAGGATGTTTTTTGTGTCAACACTGCAGTGATTAGTGTTCCTTCTGTGTGTGAGAACAGGTAAAATTCCCGTTCATAATCAGGCGTGGCTAGAACTGGGGCTGTACTCATTAGTTTTTCAAAAGCAGCATGCATTTCAGGTGTCCATGTGATGGGCGTTTTGTCTTTCGTTGCTTCTTTTAGTCCTTGTAACAGGGGTCGTGTGTAGGTGGCACAGTCTAATATCCATGCCCTGCACTAATTGCAGATGCTGAGGAACTTCTGCATGTCCTTTTCAGTATGTGGTCTGGCTGAAGCATGCACTGTTGCCACTGTCGGGTATTATTCTCTTGCCATCTTTGAAATCAATTGGCCCAAGTACAGGACTTCTACCAGACAATACTGCAATGTGTTTTTGTCTACCTTGTAACCCTTCTGGGCCAGCAAGTTGAGCAGGGTAACAGAATCTCTCCGCCATTTTTCTCCTCCTTCACTACAAACTAAGAGGTCATCTACGTACTGAATGATGGTGCTTTGAACATCAATATTTCCGAGGTCTTCGTGCAGTATTCTGTTGAACATACTTGGGCTCTCATAGTGCCCCTGGGGCAATCGTCGGTGCTCGTATCTCCTCCTCCCCCTAGTCTGAAGGCTGTGAGATATTGTGATTCTGGGTCGAGAGGGTATTAAGAAAAAGGCGTTTTTCAGGTCCACTACGGTGAAGTGGGTGGCCCGTTTCAAGATGCTGCACAAAATGGATGCTGGATTTGGGACAAGAGGGAACTCCTTCTGGACAATATCATTAAGGGAGCGAAGGTCCTGGATCATACACTACAACCCCCCCCCACTCCTTTCGCTTTGATGGGATACACCGCGGTATTACATGGAGAGTTTGAGGGGACAAGGATACCCTGTTGCAGTAGTGTGTGTATGGTTTCTTTTATTCCTTCCTCTGCCTCTCTAGACAAGGTATACTGTCTGACCCTAAGCAGGACATCACATGGTTTTGAGTTTTATTTTTTACAACGGTTACTGCTCTTAACAATCCCAAATCATGGGGGCTTGTGGTGCACAAATATGGTGGGACTTGTTGCAAGTCTGCGTCACAAAAGGATGGTGGTGCACGGACAACGGCCATGAGGGGGATCGTCACTCCTCTGTACTGTACCATTATATTGCAGGGCATGCACATTTCCAGTATGATCTCCCCATCAGTGTCATTGTCAGTGAACAACTCCTCGTCTCAATTCTCGTAATGGTATGTTCGGGTCAATGCACAACACTGTACGCCATTTGCACCCGTAGGTGTCTAGGCCTATTTCTACAATACGTTTTGCCGATATTTGTACTCCTTGTAGATCAAGACAAAGGATGGTTCCAGGCACTATCTGGGGGGAGGTGGGAGGGGAGCTACTGGCCGGAAAACAAAATCAGAGGGTACTCTCCATTCTTTTCGTGTAAATTCTGGCTTTGCGCTTGCGAACACTAGTATTCCATAGATGAACATATCTGCATTTGTGGCTACACCCCGCACCTTTACTTTGTTTGTTATGGTGTGTATTAGCAGCATTGCTCGGAGTGTGCACATGCCTGGGGTGGAGCAAACAATCCCCCTCTGTGAATGCTATTGTCATGTTGAGCTTGCTGAGTAAGTCCTGCCCCAATAAGTTTACAGGGGAATCTTCGTGGTAAAGTAGGGGTGCTCGTATGGTTCTCCCCCCTATCCTAACATCCAAATCTTCTGTGTAAGGAACCGTGACCACAGCCACAGAGAATCCTTGCGTCTCAAGATTTTTGGAGGATAACGGAAAATCACCTTCACATAGACCTGACTTTTCCGCCACGAGTCCACCATAAAAATGAACTGTTATTCCCCATCTGTGCCCCCACCAGTGGTTCCTTGTCTGGATGGAGGGTAGTGGATAAGCCCGGACATGCAAATGCTCTCTGTAGGCTGTCCTAGTCGTGGCGGGTGTCTGTTCCGGGGCAAGAGAAAATGTTTTCTTTGAGCATGCATGTTCCCTGATAAGGAGCTGGCGCGTCATGAGCGGTGGTGGCAAATGGGTTGGCATGCCGATGTGTCATTTGACTGGGAGAGACTGCATGTTATGTAGGGGGTGTCAGAGGGTATTGTTATCCGGTATTGGTCGGCTGTCTGGTTGTTCATCCTCTTTGTAACTTCCTTTGGGAAGGCTGTATGGGCTACTCGGTCAGGGTGTCTGCACTGGGACTGATTATATTGTGGCTGTTGATACTGGTAGGTCACTCCTGGCCTACTGCGGCACTCCCGTGAAAAATGACCCCACCTCCCACATGACCAGCACTGCCCTTTGCTTCCCCCTCTTGGTCCATGCCCCTCGTCTATTTTGAAGCAGCTTTCCCTTATATTTTGCCATTAAGTTGCTACATGATCCAATATTCCCTTATCAAAAGACCCTTCTGGCCATGCATGAGGTGATCCCTCCCCCTTCGTTTCTGTTACCCACTGACCGCTGTACTTTCTTTTTTTTTCGCTCACTGTACAAGGGGAGGTGCTTGCAAATGTGTGACAGTGGGGTATCCATCCCCATGCTCGAAAGGAACCCCCCCCCTTTTCCTTCCCTCTCCCAATATAATCTTTCAGTTCTTAATCTCTAATAAAATAACCAACAACTTATTTTTCTCTACTTCAAAACGTTATGTACATTTTCAGGACAAAAAACACAAAACATGAACCATTGAATTTTCACAAAACGAACCAACATTGAACAAGAAACAGATCTTAATATATCCACTTATATACCCCCTCTCCCTGAGCATAACCCCTTCCTTACTCGCATCACCTCCGCCCCCCACTGGACCTACCTCCACATATTTATAAAACACTAAAATAATAAGCTAAAACAAACTAAAATAGCCGCCGCCTTCTAACCTCTTTCAAAGCTAGGTTCCCGTTTCTACTCTATATCTCACCTTGTGCTTAGTTATATAAAAAAAACTAATGGCCACTAAAGTGTAGAGAAGGCGCCAAATACCCGCACCTCAACCACTGTACCTAGAATGCCTATATGTTGGAAACCAGAGTATGTGACCCATGCAGAACAATTGAAACAAGAGAGGCCAAAGGAAATCCTGGAGGCGAGGTTCCCGTTGAGGAAACCATACCTGCATTCAAGACAGTATGATGGATGATTAAATGAAATCCCAGAAAAAGCAGGACGCCTGACTTACGAAGCAGACTGGTGACATCATGCGAGAGTCGAGCTGACGTAAATAGGAGATGCAGAGACAAGAGAATACAGATATTCTATAAGGCATCAAGAACGTATTAAATATGAGCAACATCTTGGGCTCCAGATGGAGAGGCTTATGCTACAGAAACAATGAAGATATTTAATCAGTTCACACGTGTACAAATGCAAAGTAACGCAAGCAGACAAAGTTTTCATAAGGCTAGCTTTATAGTGAAAAGATTGCAGCAAGCGCCAATGTATGGATACATAGGAATGAGTAAAGAATGAATGGTCCCATTACAAACTATAAGGAAAGCGGAGCTAAAGGAGAAAGGCCACTTTTTTCAGCATGGCGCAGTTAGAAAACAAATGGATTACAAACGAAGTTCAGGAAGGCAAGATTGAACGAACCAAGAAGCCAAGGTTGTATTCGACTGAGAAGAACAGAAATTAGTTACAATCTTGTGAAAGAATGAACCTCCTGTTCAGAAGCTTGGAGAGAACAAAGACGACGTCAGAGGCTCATTGGAAAATAGTCTTTTTAATACACTGAAAGCTCGATTTTGTGGTCTTCAGTCACGTGGGGAGAAGAAGTTGGACGAGCAGGATGGTCGCACATATGCACGAGGGCAGAGGGTCCCCTTGCGACCAAAGATGACAGCCGTTGAGTATGCCATTATAAGGGCTGACAGCAGATGATTTTGTGACAATGTATTTAACATGCAGTGGTTTTACTGTTTATGAAGATCTGAAGGTATGTAGTGTTTAAGGGCTATTGCCTATGAGGGGGTTGTGTTAAAAACTGGCGATCAACATAGAAAAGGTGAATTCTGCCGTGGGTGCAGCGGAAAACACTGGCAGAAACTGAGCAGGCTCATGGTTGTTTATACGGTGAGAAATTGTATAAATGAACTATTGAAGGTCAAGGAAGAGATATTGGCAATGGGGGAGATTCTCTTTATTGATGGTTCTTCGAGAATCGATTAGGCTAATAGACTTAGAGATACAGGTGCCGCTGGGGTAAAGCACATGAAGAATGAAGAGGGTTTGAGTATTGACAAGTGTACAACTATCGTCTCACTTTTTGGCACAGGCTGCTGAATTAGTGGCGCCGATTGTTCCGCTAGGAGAAATCGTGCAGACCAGGAAGTAACAGTGTATAGTGACTCCGCCTATGGGACGTCGACAGTGCACACAGAACTAGCACATTGGAAAAGAATGGGCGGCCTCCGAGCAGGCAGCACTCCAGTGCAGCATGTAGCTTTAGTTAATAGACCCGTAGGAGCGAGCACTAATTTCCAGTAGCCATTGCAGTAGGATGAAATGTGTAGCTTATGTTGAAAGGAGCAGATTTTATTTCATGATTAGTATTATAAAGTAAAAATAAAGAAGTGAAGTGAATGGTATGAAAGGGAGCTTTGTTATGATTGTATGGATAAGATTGATACGAATAAAAGAGTGGTAATGATAAATGAATATATTAGAAAAATTATGTTAAAAAATATGAAGATTTAGTTAGTAGAAAGTTAGAAGGAAAAGCGCCAAGATGAAAAGGATTGGTGATCGCGGAAAGGGTATTTAAGAATTTCCGAATCATTGTGGCGACGAGACAGCACTGGTACACCGGTGAAGTCTGGAGCCTTGTTCAGAGTGGTGATAGGATAGCTACACTTCTTTGTGCATGTCAATAGAAACGAACCACGCTGCACCGAGTGCGAGGAATCGTTTGGTTTGACTAAAGTAGAACACGTTGCATTTTGTATAGTAAAGTGCACAGTACGTTAAAAGATTTACTGCTGGGCACATGTTGCGCACTGGTAGGAGAATTGTTTTTGAAATAGGGAACCTTTTTTAGTATCCATGTCGATATTGCAAAAGCGATAGATAAAACTGGGTATATGATTAATAGAAGTAGGTTATTTCTCAGGGTGGACTGAAGATGGATCGTGTATACACAACCAGATGCCACCTGTGTGGTGAAATTAGAGGTTCACAAAGTCTTCATAGATGAGAATCATGTAAAGTAGTAAAGCAAGATAATGGCACTCATTTTTCATTAAATTAAGCCTTTGAATGGATAAGCTTGTTCAGTATACAGCAAGGTTTCATCGGCGTGTCCCAAGCAAACAGACCGAGTTAGAAAGAAACTTGAGCAGCCTGCTTAAGGAGAGAATAGCCAACTAGGAATTTATTATGAAAGAAAGGATGGGTTGCATTGTCTATCACTGGCATTGTAGGAAGATGAGGAATTGGCAAGGTATGAACCACCATCCTATCTCGCCAGGAGAAAGTGACAGGGAGGCGGATGAGGAAGTCCCTCACCCCTACATCTAGACTTAGAAGCGATGCCCAAGCAGCAATAGAATTGTTAGGAAAGGAGCTACGTGTGTTCCTTATGTGTACAACTTCAAGTATCCTCGTCATTTCAGATGAGCTCCGAAGACAGGGGTGTGGGGCAGCGCAGAACACAGAAGGAGATCCTACAACAACCGAATTAAAGGACTTTGTCTTCCCAAAGTTTTCACCAGACATCAGGTCATGAACTTTGCAAAACCTCACTAAGAAGAGGAGCGAGCTTTGCTTCAAGTAGCCCTCCATTAGGGAGAGACGCGACTTCACCTGCAGCCGAGATGCAAGACAAATGCACAGGGCTAGTCATCCATAAAGACAAAGACATCCATTGAAGAATCCTTCACCTCCACCCCCAGCGAAAGCAACAATCGGAAGCAAGCATCGGGGAAGAACCTCGGCATGAGCAGACTAGATGTACGATGAGGAAGAAGGACACAGAAGCAGTTAAGTAAAGACAAGGAGTTTATTTTACTGTGGCTTCACTTGACACTTTTAGTCACTGAAAAATAAGAGCTAATGGAAGTTGTAGGATCTTGAGCCACAGGTGCTTGTTGACATTGGACTGAGACATGCTTAAGTCTCAATCTCGAAGGCAAGATATGGAGTTCCTGTTTCGATAATTGGAAAAGAGAGCAGTATCCCGATTCGTTATTCATCGAAATTCTCTTTAGAAGTGCCTATGGTGGTGCCAATGAAAAACATTATAGGGAACATTTGGGCAACATTTTTTGTTCACTTTGTGCGCTCATCTTTTGCTAAAGAAGAGAAGAACTTTGGTGATCGAAAAATTCTGCAGAGTCCTAAGAATGGTTGAAATAGAGAAATAGCTGCAGCAATCACTGAACAAATTCTGAGGCTTCCTCAGAGAGGAAATGCAAATGCCCCTGCCACCGGATAAATCAATTATACTAATTTGTCAAATATTCTTCTTGATAATCGATTAATTTCCATATGTTGTTGGAAGACGGACTGACGTCAGAACATTCGAGAGACCCGAGAAATACAGTACTGTTGCAATTCTTGGGAGACATAACAGTACTGAATGCGCATTCTGAGATACCAAGGAGTATTGAATGAAAACTGTCAAGGAAGAAAATGTCAATAATCTGCTGATCAAGGAACTTTGTTTCATGCTCGAAAAGATCTTCATGTCATCTGATATTAGACAGATTTGAAGTGTTCATTGGGAACTGATGTACGTTATTGAAATATTCCAGCCAACTGAAGCTGTTTAAGGACCTTTTTGAGCCGATTCAGCAGATTCCGGGTCATGTTGCATGATGTTGCCTCAAGTGTTTTTTTCTTCCTCAGTAGAGCAAAATGGGCAGCATCAGAAGCAACTTTACCATGGAGGATCATAAGACGTCCACGATGTGTGAAAAGTTGTTGTTGCCGTCTTTCATTTATGTGTCTCATCTACACCGGTTTTATTCATAGTGGTACTGCCGTCGCTTGGGGTACACACAGCATATTATGTCGAGATGAAGGAGGTAAAAACTCTGGTGTATCCTCCTGTAAGAGAGAAAGAGGACGCAAACGTGGCAACTACTAGGCAGCAGGAACCTCATGTGATTTTTTTTTTTTAAAGTGGGAACAAAGAAAAAACAAAAACAAAAAAAAGGACCCCAAGAGCACCTCATCCTGTGATAATTGAATCTAAGTTAACCTTTGTAGAGCAGTCACGCATGGAAGTTTTTGCAGACCTTATGTGGCCATCATTTGCTGCTGCTAGACAAAAACAGCAGGATAAGGAGAGGCTTTGTGCACATGTCCCCCCCCAATGCAGGTAGCACATGAAAATGCACCCAGTCCACTGACAAAGGTTCCATTGATTGGTCCACGAAGGAAGACTTATACTGAAACGCTTCATGATCTAATAGAGGTTCAAATTGAGAGCAAGACCAAAAAGAAATGCTAAAGAGGATGATTATGAGCTGAATAACTATCTGGACAGTACCAGGCATTTGGGGAATAACATTTGGTATCAACATATGAGGAGTAGGAAGAAGAACATCAAAGGAGGAATGCTTTGGATGTGCACTCCTGCATTATAGTATGGGGAAGTCCAAGATCTTCATAGCTATTGAAATAGATGTTCAGACAGCTCAATGTCTGTCACACATAGCGCTCTGCAGAACAAGAGGCCAGTTCATGGGCCGATATGCCCATCTCAAATGGGTAACTGAATGGACAGATCCAGATGAACATGATTATGTGCAAGATACAAAGACAAGAGATAGGGAGCATACCAAGAATCACGTGATCAGATACGAAACGCCTGGAGTAAAAGGAGGAAATTTGTAGATGAAGAACAGAGGCCAGATGCAGAATTCGGGATCCAGATGGATGGGAAGGAGTGGTTATTTGCAGAGCCTGGGTGATCATTGGTTGTTACGCGCCAGTCGTTGACATAGTGTAAAATGGATGTAAACCATTATGGCCAAGACTTCCTAAGCTACTGACCTGGGTCGAAGACAGAGGAGGGCCCTTGCAGATAGTGCCTTTGATTTTAGTGCCTTTGGAAAAATGAAAACTGTTTCAGAAACAATGGCACAAGAAAAGTTGAAGAGAATCAGAACTGTGGGTGAATCTTTGATGTACCAGGAATGAAAATTTGGATAGCAGTGATCATGGATCACTATTGGGCATGCAGAGCCAAGGCTTACAAGAAGCTACCCGAAGACTGGGGAGGAATATGCACCTTGGTGAATGTTCATGCTCCAGCATTAGTGATTCCGAAAAGTGATTTGAACATTGAAAGTTTCCCAAAAGCAGACTCTCACCTGAGGAAGAAGAGATCTTTGGAGCTGATAAATCGAATGAAGAGAGATAACTATTTCTCAGCCAAGTCAACAGAAGCTTTTGACTCTATTCCGTATGAGCACATACTGTTCGGCCAGACTTCGTCAGTATTCACGATGATCTTCATGCCGAGAATCCAGGTTGGAGCAAAGACCAAAAGACTGCAGATTACCAGATGGGAATTGCTGCAGACGATCAACACGACCATAAAGGGATTCAATGCTATAAAGGAAGTACTGAGAGCTGTAAGACTGTTGACTCTTCAGAACAGATACTAGATATGATTACAGCTATGGATGGAGGTGTTTGTGCAAAAATTGGAGAATCATGTTGCACATGTCACATGACGACAAGAATGGCGCCTTGACAGAGGCCATAGAAATGACAAAACTACACGGCCAGATGATAAACAAAGTAGAAGACATTGCTGATGACAGCTGGTTTGGAGCAATCTTTTCTTGGATTCCACAATGGATGGCAGACATGTTCAAGTTTCTTGGTACACTGATTTTGTTAGTGTTGCTAGGATTCTGTGTGATCAAGATAATAATCTCGCAATGAAGGAAGACAGCAAAAAAAGCAACAGGGACGAATATCATGATCGATGTTGAATCGGGATGGAAGGCTAAGGACTTGACAGATGAAGAAATCTGAGACTTTGTGGAGACAAGTATTCATGCACCCGGGGGAACGAAATTCCTGTATCCAAAGGACCATACGAAGTATGTGGGAAGATGGATCTACTGCAGTCCAAATGTACAGTACATGCTTAATGATGAGCATGTGAAGACAGCTGGATGCCTGAGGGGAGGGGGGGGGGGGGGGCGGGTGGAGTCAAAGATATGGGTCCCTAAAAAGCATTTCTTCAGACGAGGATGTCTGGAAATGAAGGCGAAAGGAAGAGTAGTTGACGAATCGCCTAGAGGGGGGGGGGCGGGGGCTGGGGGTGAGTATAGAGAAGGAGTTAAGTACCCCCACCTCAACCATTCTACCCAGAATGCCTATATGTTGGAAACCAGAGTATGTGACATATGCAGAACAATTGAAACAGAGGTCAAAAGGAAATCCTGGAGGAGAGGTTCCCATTGAGGAAACCATACCTGCATTCAAGACAGTATGACTGTTTAAATGAAATCTCAGAAGAAGCAGGACACCTGACTTAGGAAGCAGACTGGTGACGTCATGCGAGAGTCGAGCTGACGTAAATAGGAGAGATTCAGAGACGAGAGTATGCGGATATTCTATAAGGCATCAAAAAAGTATCAAAGATAAGCAACAACTTGGGCTTCAGATGAAGTATGCTACAGAAACAATGAAGATATTTAAGCAGTTCACACGTGTACAAACGCAAAGTAACGCAAGCAGACTTTTTCATAAGGCTAGCTTTATAGTGAAAAGATTGCGGCAAGCGCCAATGAGGGATACATAGGAATGAGTAAAGAATTAATCGTCCCATTACGAACTATAAGCAGAGCTCAGCTAAAGGAGAAAGTCCACTTTTTTCGGCATGGCGCAGTTAGAAAACACATGGATTACAAACGAAGTTCAGAAAGGCAAGGTTGAACGAGCCAAGAAGCCACGGTTGTATTCGGCTGAGAAGAACAGAAATTTGTTACAATCTTGTGAAGGAATGAACCTCCTGTTCAAAAGCTTGGAGAGGACAAAGAAGACGTCAGAGGCTCATTGGAAAATAGTATTTTTATTCCATTTAAAGCTTGATTTTGTGGTCTTCAGTCACGTGGGGAGATGGAATTGGGCGAGCAGGATGGTCACACCTACGCACGAGGTCAGAGCGTGCCTCTACTCCCCTGTATCTTCCAGAGTAAAAGAACACTCCCAAGTACAAGTTCAAAGACCCTAATAACAATTGACCACTTTGGTGATGATGGATGATGTTCTAATTAGTGGGAAGCGGGTGTTTAAGACTAACTCACCAGCACCTGGAAGCTGGACCTGTGTGCGGCTAGCTTGGGCTGAAGGATGCTGACAGAGGTTAGAAACCAACCAATGAGAGGATTGGATGATTAGCGGGTCCTATAATTTTGTAGCCAATAGGACGTTGTGTATTTAGTGATGTTCATAGTGACCTGTTTTGAGGGAAGGGCTTAGTTGCCCCACCTGATGTTAAGAAACCCATCACCTTTCTCACGCCCATTAGACGAGTATGGATTATAAACTTAAATGTTGCCTTAGACCCCATTTCAGTAGGTTTTTGTAGTTTGCCACGTAGGATGACGTTAGTAATACGCAGGTTGTACGTCACCTACGACGGGATTTTAGTATAAGAGTGCCTTTTTGTGAAGTTCGTGGTACTTCGCTATGCTACGTCCTTGATATGATATGTCCGTTGTACTTCGACTAACGGACAGTGTAACGTTACTTTTTACATGTTATTCTTTTTTATTTGTACGCTGGGCCAGTGCGTGTGGCTTTAGCCCGGCCTTCCTGAGCCCCGCCTAGCACATCGCCATTCAGTTATTTTATCTCGCAAAGGTCAGAAGACATGTTTGGGCTTGAATTGATGTGCTTTTTTTTTCATAACAACATTTTATTAGAATATACATATCAATAAGACATCAGCGACAGCATTGTGTTCAGTATCAGCAACATTCAGCATCACAAGTTTTTAGGGAGGGTAAGGAATTAGTTGGCGTTAGGACGACCGCCATTGTTCGAAATGTTATTTGAGCTTGGTAGATGTGTCAGCCGCTATAGATGGGGTGGCAATGGGGAATATAGGTTGGTCAGTAGAGGGGGCTGCTTTGTAGCCATCTGGTGAGTGGTGGCCTTCTGGACAAAGCCGGAAATCTTGCTGCAAAGTCCATGAAAGGATCCCAGATGTTCATGGTTTTGGTGAGAAAATTGTTTCGGATCACAGTCACCTTTTCCGCCACTGCAATGTCCCAGCATCTGGACCACCATAATGCTATTGAGGGTCCTTCCTCATGTTTCCACAGGCGGGCCATGGCGATTTTCGCTGCGAGGAGTAAGTGCGTACACAGGCGAGGTATGTTACCTGAGATTGGCAATGCCCCGCCCCCCGTTTCCCCTAGGAGAACTATCCCCGGATCCCAAGGTATAGTGAGTCCAGTGATGTCTTTGATGTGTTTAATCACCTCCCTCCAGTATGCCTCCGCCTTTGGGCAGGTCCATGCCATGTGAAATAGAGAACTGGGGGTGGCGCACCCCCGCCAACAGTGATCAGATCGAGTTGGGTTAGCTCTATTGATTTGGACCTGGATCATGTAATATCTATAGCAGAATTTATAACCCCCCTCTCTATTAGTAATACATTGTGAGCTTTTATGCAGCCTGGCCCATATTTTTGCCCAATCCTCCACTTCTATTTCCGACCCAGGTCCCTTTCCCACTCGATCATGTATCTTTCTTTTTTCGTGGGGTCAATCCTGTCCAGGAGATAATATAGTGTAGAGATTTTGCTTGATGTGCTTTTAAACTGTATTGTTTGTGCAATTTTTTGTTGTTAGAACATTAGCAGCGTTTGCACAAGCTACCAGGCTAGCTTATTAGTTACTCTGAAACGTGCGATTTAAAGCAGAGGAGGCGGACTAATCTGCACGCACCTTAGCTGGATCTGAACTACAATCGACAGCAGGATTGTAGTTCCGGAAGCCCATTTGACTACAAACCCGGCACGAATGCGCCGGCGTGTACCGGTCGGCACAGTCTGCTCAGTCCGCTGCTAGGACGCACAGCTAAACCTTCTGCTACTTGCAGAAGTCTTGGCGCTCATCGAAGCCGAACTTACTAAATCACTATTCTGCACCACAGCTAGCTCCTTGCTACCCAAGGTAGGATCCGATCAGCAGTTTTCGTTTTCATGCGATTCTCTTAACGATTCATGCGCCACTAGAACGAAGAGACAAGACTTTATATCATTAGTGAGCATACCGAATCCTGGACTGAGGGCTCACCAGGCAGAGACCTGTACGGCACTAAACGTTATTGCAATAGATCCTCTTCCGGATAGCCCCCCAGTGCACGAGGCATCTCAGAATGTGGCAGTGCAAACTTTGGCTCCTGATTGTACATCCAGCGTGCCAACACAACACCTCCGCCACCACCGCCAAATAACCTGGTACCAGATTTACATTGCGTTTTGCTTAACACGCGTTCACTAGTCAAACACGCTACGGAGGTTGTTAATTATATCGAACATAACAGCATTGACATTTGCGTGGTGTCCGAAACGTGGTGATTGGAGTCTGCTGGGCCTAGTCCCAACCTAGCAATTCCTATGGTTTATGTTATGATGCATAAAGATAGACAGGAAAGTAGAGGGGGTGGGGTAGCATTAATCCTAAGAGACTCCTACTCTGTATGGTAAGTCCCAGGCGAGATCTTGAAGAAATTGACTCTTTATACATTAAAATAATCGGTATGAATGTTGAATCCACGGTGAATATTCTTCTCCTCCATCGCCCCCCTTCTTTGAAGGATAATTGGATAGAAGCACTTCATAACCTTGTACTTCCCAGTCTCAAACTACTTTCTCGCTTCATTATCCTGGGCGACTTTAACCATTGGTTATCCAGAAGATCCTCATGCCCTTCAGTTACAACAGTCATTAACAGATTTAGGCTTTGTCCAACAAGTAACCGTACCTACCCATGTACTCCGTCACACCCTTGACTGGCTAACTACTCTTAATATCACTTGCCATGAGGTTACCATTACACCATGCCCCTAGTCAGATCATTCTTTAATACTCTTCTCCCCGTCTCTCTCTCCCTCTCGCTCTGTTCAGTTTCCTTTCAAATTGAGAAACCTTACTAATGGACACTCGCTCTCACGTAACTTAAAACGTGTCACTACAGACATTGTGCCATTACTGGACAATAAAATAAGCTTCTTGCCTGACACCACTCTTCATGTTATGTCGGCAAATCTAGCACTTAATATGGCCAATATCTCCAACACATTAGCTCCCCTTAGGCTAAAGAAACAGAAGAATGAGGAGTTGAAAAGTCAACCTTGGTTCACAGTTGACCATAGAAAGCTTAAGGCATTAGTGCTCAAAGCCTTCTTCCTATGGAAATCAGCTCTAACCCCTGCCCTTCTGCAATCCTATAAATCCTTAGAAAAGGACTACAAATCAGCAATACTCTAGGCCAAACGGAATTTCCACAACACTAGAATAGCTAATGTAGCCTCAGATGTAAAGGAAATCTTTAAAATCCATAAAGAACAAGAGACAGTGCCTCTTCCACCGGACCAATTAGAGACTAGAGATGCTGCATGGTGTACAAAAATACAAGATGGCATGCACAATAAACTAACTCCTGGTGTGACATAAAATGGAGTCGCTAGGCCCCGATAAAGGCTTGGTTATTTGTTTGATTACTAATATTAGTTCATGAGGATGAGGGGGGAGGGGGTCTCCCTTCGCTTACACGTGGTCTATTCACTGGAGGAATGGTGAGGGGGTTGCGAAATGGCCCCTTTCGCCCAACCCGCGTCAGAAGAAGGACATGACACACTGGGGACTTAATTCACAAACTTTTATTAAAGTAAAGGATAATGCTTAACTTTACCCATCTATATGGGTGGTCCCCGCCTATATTTCTATCTAAGGTGTAGGTCAGTGTTGAATATCCAAAGGAAACAGTCAGTTGTCCAAAACTATCCTAACTGACCCCACCACTATGAAAACTATCCTATATCCGGTGAAGGTCGCCCTTCTCCATAAGGGTACTTTAGTACCAATCGCTGGACTTTTAATAGCCTTAGATTGCTTTAAGTTCTGCAATTCTTTTCCCTTCTTCTTGGGATCTCTTTGGGGGTTCTTTTCCAAGCTATGGAGTATTGGTGATCAGTTTCAGCATATCCTAGCAGGATAATATTTATAATGTCTTTCTCTCTGGGTGAAATACAATTCAGTTTGTTTTTCTCTACTTGTTCAATTACTTGATTCAGTGGTATATTTCCTTTTTGTCTCATCATAATAGTATTTCTCATTTATCCCAACAATTCAGGTTCCACTGAACTTTTCTCACAAGGTTATTTCTATCTTGTATCCCAACAACTTAGTTTCCTCTGTTTCAAGGAGTCAGTCTCCTAATTTCTACCAAGACGAGTGGTTTGTATGATATAATGACCCCTTCCTGTGTTCCCCATTACCTTAGACGATGAATGGGAACGTCCTCAGTAAGCTTGTTCCTCTGCAACTACGTCTCGGGCTTCAAAGCATGGTCGTGTTGCCCTTGTGAGCGTGCTTCTCCTTGCGGTCTCCTTCTTGAATGTTGTGTTATGGTATGATTAGGAGCCGGCTCTTGGACTCTAGCCGTAGTGGTATATGCAGTGTTTCTGGGGGAAGTCTGTCCACCATGGGATTTCTGGGGTCTCACCCCCACCTTCTCTGCACTGCGGGTCTGGCGTCCAAGTCGCCTCTCGACCCACTCTCCCCACCACCACCACCATGGATGGACATCCAATCTGCTTCAAGTAAGGGTGTGGTGGTTTCAAGGGAGAAAGTAGCATTCTGAATCCGCTGTTTGCAACTTTTGACCCACAAGTTTGAAGTGATGACCCTCCAAGCCGTAAAGTGGAGACAATCTTTCCCCCTCCAGACCCACCGGAGAGCTGTGGGACTGTGCCAAACCATCACTTGTTAGATTTGTTGGCTGAGCCAAAAGCGTAACCTGCCTAGGAGTAGGAGGAAAAACTTCTGCCAGTGGTTTTGTTTCTTTCATTGAAAATGGTGGGAAGGGGGTGGCTATCCTGTCGGCTCACTTTGTTCCTCAAACCTTAAAATCCTGCAAACGAGCAGGAATCTGACCTGGAGCATCGCACCAGTTTAGAAGTGGCCAGCTTAGTGAACACGGACAGACCATCAGCAATGTCTTTGTCAAATTTTTTTTTTGAGTTGCTCATCAGTCAAACTATGAAAAAAAAACAAAGCTACTCACCTTTAGTGACCAACGTACGACTAGTCCATAGTCCCCTTTCCTCGATACTTTTGGGATATTCCGTCCTTCAGGACGGGACCAGAGCACTTTCATGGCATCAAAAAATATTGTGCTTTTATTTGTACGCTGGGCCAGTGCGTGTGGCTTTAGCCCTGCCTTCCTGAGCCCCGCCTAACACATCGCCATTCAGTTCTTTTCTTTTGCAAAGGTCAGTAGACATGTTAGCAATATGAGGGAACTTTTTAGAGGGGAAGGTGGGCGGTCATATGGAGGAAAGGGGGCTATGATTAGCAGTACATTAGACATTACAGTCATTAACTTTGTTTTACTCCCATCACCTTTCCTCCATACTTGTGGAAGATTCACAAGCATTTATGTATAAACTGGGTGGATAGAAAGAACAAGTTACTTTCTTACCTGGTAACGTTCTTTTGATGGGATGTTCCACCGACATATTCCACATCTATGACAGGTAATCACCACAGCAAAGCTGTGGTGATTACCTGTCATAGATGTGGAAAACGTCAGAGGAACCAATCCCTTCGAAACTCCCTTACTTAAAGAGGTTCCCAAGAACAGCCTGACCAAACAGTATGCTCATGAACTAAGGTCGAGGCAATATGGTTTACTAAATACTGAGGGGGGGCGACCCAAGTGGCCGCCTTAGCAATGGTTTCCCAACTCTGGTATTTTTGAAAAGCTACTGCAGCAGCTTTGCCATGCACCAGGTGTGCATGGATGCCTTTGGGGGCTCGTAGTCCCTGAACTGTGCAAGCTTCCAAAATGCAGGAGGATAACCAGCACGAAATAGAGGCTTTAGAGGCCTGTGTTACTTTGATTTCCAAACGTGACAAAATGAGGAGGTTCTGAAGTCTTTAGTTCTTCAGAGATCAAGCAGGAGCCCTCCTAACCAAGGTTGTGAAGGACCCATTTGGCATCAGACGACGGGTCTGGAGAAAACACTGGGAAGGCAATAGACTGATTAATATGAAACAATCTTCAGTAGAAAGGAAGGGTGCGTTCTGAGCACCACTTTGTCCTTATGGAAGGCCAGAAAAGGTTCTTCAATAGAGAGCCAGAAGCTCCCATTTTCTTCTGGATGAAGTAATGGCGAACAGAAAGGCCACCTTCCAGATGAGCAGTTTCAACTCCACTGTCGCCATGGGCTCAAAGGTTTTATGGCAAAGCACGTTGAGCACCACATTGAGGTCCCATTTTACCTGCAGCAGTTTGAGAGGAGGAAACGGATGCTGAAGTCACACAACATTTTATCACTGGGTTTGAGAGGGTGAACGAACAGGAGTCAGTGTTAAGGTAAGCACCAATAGCAGACAAGTATGTTCGACAGGAATGTAGATGAAAGAAAGGACACTGCGACAAGGATCAACCTGTTAATCTAGGCACCAGTGACAGAAACAGCCATTACTGAGCTTGTGTGGAGGGTTTGCGCGCTGCTTGGATGATGCACATATTTTCCTCAGAAAAATTGAACCGTGCTAGGGAACTGACTTCGGAAACTAGGTCGCCAAGCTGAGGGATTGTGGGGAGGGATGCCACACCTTTCGTTTTGGTGCATGAGATTGGGAATCTCCAGCAACTGGATTGGAGGGTATACGGATAGATGGCTCCAAGAACCGTAACCTGGCTGGCCACCATGGAGCATTGAAGACTAGAATGCAGCTTTGTGCTCTCCTCGCCTTCAACAATACCTAATGGATCAAGGGGAGAGGTGGACAAGCAAATAATAACATCCTGTAATGAAATCTCCACCAGAGCATCCCCAAGGGAACCCAGACCGGCTTTGGCTGGAGAAATGAAGCAGAAGTTGCTGGAGTGTTACAAGAAAGTCTACGGATGGAATCCCCACTTGGAAAAGATAAATTTGATTGTTTAATTACCACTCGTGGTTTGCTACATACTGGTGACTAAGGGAGTCTGCTTCTATATTCGATTGACCTCGGATATGCCCCGCCTGCAGCCAAATAACATTCCGTACTGGCCATTCCCTAGGTCTACTAGAAGTAATTTGGTCCTGCCCTGCATGTTCACTTAGAACATTGCAACAGAGTGGTCTATCTGAATCCGAACAACCTTGTTGGAGATACTGGGCAGAAAAGCTTTCAAGGCAAGAAAGACTGCTAGAAGCTCAAGGTAGTTGATATGGCGATCCCGGTCTTGGGCAGATCATAGGTTGAAAACCTCCAAGTGGCCCTACTATGTGCCCCAGCTGAGTAGGGAAGAATCGGTTAACGTGACTTGAAGACGATCCAAAAATGGTGTCCCCACTGAAAGATTGGCAAAGTCCGACCACCAGCGGAGGTTGGCTGTCATTTCCGGAGACACTGGAATCAACTGTGAGTCTGTATCTGTTGCCTGGGACCAGCTCAGCGCATAGAGTGCGACTCATTTTCAACCTCGCCAGAGGGAGGGCTAAGACACAGGATGGCATTAGCCCTAGGAGCCTCTGAAACTACCAGACTGACATGCGGGTGGAATTGAGGAAAAAAAAAAAAAAAGGGGATCTATGTATTAAATCCCTTGTCCGGTCATTGGTCAGAAAAATATTGGCACTCACTGTCCTTGTTCCATTGAAAACCCAAGAAAATCAGGTCCTGCGAGACAGTCATTGATTTTTTCCAGTTCACAGACAGTCCCATCTTGAACAGCAGCTTGAGTAGTAACTGCATGTGTGCCGCTGCTGCATGGGGACAGACTCCGGAGGAGCCAGTTGTCCAAATACGGATGGACATGGACTCGAAGGATGAGGAACACTGCTATTACAGCCATCATCTTTGTAAAAACTCTTGGTGCCAAGCTCACCTGGACAGGGAGGACTGTATTGAAAATGTTCACCCCGTACTGAAAAACAGAGGTGACTGCAGTGTTGGGGTCATATTGGTACATGCAGGTACGCATCCTGAAGATCTACTGCACAGTGCCAATATTCCCTCACAAGGGGGGAGCGGATTTGAATGGCCGTGATCATCTTGAATCTCTTGGGGGATCTGAAGATTGAAATCGGACAGGTCCAAAATAGTGCACAGGGCAGCCTGGTAGGACTTCAGCACTGTAGAAAATGCGGCAATAGAAATCCACGCCTCTTCAACCAAAAGGACGCGCTCTACTGCCTTCAAGTCCAAAAGCCTTCTGAACGTTGGTGAAGAGAGAGGACGATAGGATGGAGGAATTGCCAGAAGGGGTAGACGGAAAGGTAAACGGGCTACTGATAGAACCCAAGGATCTTTCGCAATAGTCTGTCAAGCCTCCAAGTGAAAGGAGATGTGCCCCCGAACCCCGGAGATGCATGGAACCACTCCAAAACATCATTTGGTATTTTTATCAGAAGAGGGTACTGGATCCGGTAGTGGAAGCGGCGGAGTGGCAGTAAAACCAGCCACTGCCTCTGCTGCTTTCGCCAAGGCCCGCTTGGTGTTCAGTCTGACTGACGAGTTTTGCGGTCCTGGCACCCCCATAAAAGATCTGCAATGCAAATCCGACTTTTGGGGGTAGGATGCAGTGCTCTAAGTGTATGCAAAGAAGTAATGGAACTATGCTCCCTGCATAAATCCCATCGCCACGCGCCTCCTACACACAATAGAACCCCCTAACAAATGTGCCTGCTGTTTAAGGGAACATTCACTGCCTACACTTTTCTGTTAACAAAACCTTTCCTGAACAGTTTTTTTAAATAAAAGTATAGGAATAGTAAAACTTCATTTAGAGGAGCACTGCTCCCAACCGCTCCTGCCCACATCGACCACTGGTCAGCTGGAGGTTTAGATCGGATCGAAGTGCTAGCTTTGGTTTTCGGCAACTCCTAATCAGTGGAATTGTGGAAGAGTTCATTGCCCTCAAAGGGAAGCTCTGGAGCGTTATCCCGGACCTCCTTTGAGAAATTGGTTGCACTAGCCATGCTTGGCAGGAGGTGCCAACACCAACCATGTGGTGTGAAGAGACAGGAATGAGATGCAGACAAAGGGCTCATGGTTTTGGTTATCGACTTATTACAATAAAATGGGGTTGGACAATGCCTCACTATCCATTATCTAGGAGGTATTTTCCCCATCTCAACCAAAACTAAGGGTCTGTCCAATGTCAAAATGTCCAAAATAAATGTCTGTTCGGTGTCCAAAGTCCTATCCCTGCCATCACACTCTAAAACTAATTAAGGTGCAAAGGGAATTGCCTGTTTCTTGAAGTGCAAAAATGTTCAGATCCAACATAAAAGTTCAAACTCCAACACAAATGTTCCAGAATGATCAAATGTTCACAACTCCAGGGAATGACTCTTCGCTAGGTTTCTCTACAGGAAATGGAAAGTTAAAAACAAAAGAATGATCCAATTTAGTTGTAATTCAAGGTCAAGTTTATAATGCACTCCTGGGCAAATGGCTCCCTTCCCCAGGTTCCTCACAAGGTCCAAAGTAACTGTCACAAAGACATGGGTCTTTCTTGCATTTCTCTTTTAACTGTACTGCAATCTGCATGTGGGTCTTCGACTTGCAGGATACATGGTATACTCCTGCCAGGTATTCTCCTTCAAATGCAATTCAAAATCCCCACAGGTATGGGTCTTCTTTGGTATTCTGTTTCACAGTTCCTTGTATACAATCACCTTTGTCTGGTATACTCCCCTGTCAAGACTTTCATATAATTTCTGCACAAAGCGCGTGTTCAGTAATTTTTGTAAAAGTTAATTCAGCTTGATTTACAACAGTTCTGGTATACTCGCCTGCCATATCTTTGCACACAATGTCCCTTAAGTTTTTGTTTTTGTTTTCCCCAAATACGAATTGTGGGTCACAGAACCCAGTACCACCATCTAGGACATGCGTTCCCTTGCCCAACAGTGCTTCGGTGTCCTGACCCCTTTCGGAGCTCCCGGTTCACGTTCTGTGCTTCTGTGGCTCTCCCGGTTCCAAGTCGTGTGATTCTTTGTTTCTCGCGGCCGCTTCAAGCACCTCCAGCAGGCGTTCAGACTGTCGGGATTCCTGCTTCCTCGGCACGGGAAAGATAGACTTGCTTTCTCGCGTCCTGCCACGGCCTCTGCACAGCAGCCCCCAGTGCGTTGGTCACCTTGTCTTCCTTTTGCTCCCTTCCGGTCAGATCTTTGCGGCACCATCGATACCTCACTCTGCTTGGTGCTGGAGAACTCCAGGTTTGCTTTCCCGGCATGGTTTTGAACTGTGCCAATGACCTGTTCTTGATTCTCTTCCAACCCTCTTTCCTCCCCACTCTCCTCACCAGAGTCAAAGTCCTCGAAGCGAAGGTGTCGATGGGCCAGATAATCCTTTTCCCTTTTGTGTGAAGTATGCCTGCCTCGGGAGGAAGCCACAGTGAATGCTATGGGAATCAGCAGTCCTGCGGCCCCTTTCCCATGATCAGGCTGTGTAGAAGGGAAAAAGCCAACCAAGGCGGAAAAACCCTTCTGGAGAGTTGAGCCGAGTGACACTGCCTGAAGTTGGTGCTAGCCCAGGAGCTTGAAGATAGGACTCCAGGATGCAGGTATGTCGGAGGACGTAGGCTGGAGCGGGTAAGTGAGCGGATCGGGAACCGCAGTCCTCTGAAGTAATGCAGGGAGCCACACAGAGCAAAAGCCCAAAAGCGGGAGGCAGGAAAGGAAGAGAAAGGAACACGCTGCAACGAGGAGGTGCTGAGCGCGGGAGAACGAGAGAGAGAGAGGGCTGGCGGAAGAAGGAGCCGGCAGTAGGATGGAGAAGGAAGGATCGGAACACTAGGGGGCGAATCGATGACAAAAATACAGCCGAGTGTGGCCGCATTAAGGAGCACTAGCATCAGAACCCAAAGAGCACGAACACCAAGCATGGGTTTGCAACGTGGCGACCGCTGGGAGTGAGATGGCCAAGTACCTCCCAGCGGTCGCCATATTGGAAACCACTAGACCTGTACTACACGTTGGAGGTAACGGAACTACTTGTCACTTCTCCCACAGAGGAGCCGCCAATGCGGACATACTCACCACATATATTGGCGGATGACAGCAAAGCCAATTGGATAACTATACAGCAGGTATTGCTTTTGTTTAGGAGTGACCTATACTAATACTGTCTTCCTCCTCATCTCATTGGTTGAGCAAGTCTGCTACAATAGGCCACCAATGCAAGAGAGGGAACATCCATAAAAGGGAATGGGGATATAGGATTTCTTCTGATGATGCCATGTCATGTCATCCCAGCCGAGGGCCGCTTCCCCCCCCCCATGTGGTCCTCCCAGAAAAAGCCGCCCCCAGGGTCAGGATCAGGTAGCAGCTGCTGTACCTTGGCCACATAAGGAGACGCTCCTCAGGTAAAGGAGTAAGACATCAGATTCATCACATTGACGGCATGCAGAAGTATCAACATGCCAGGACTCTGGTGTTGGACAAGGCGGTCTTGAAATCTTCAATACGGTCTTGGGGAATGAACTGCTTGAATTGTGAAAGTTCTCTACATACATGCATTTAGATGAGCAGCAGCAAGCACTGCTTCAGTATTTGCCTGACAAAGCTGAAGAACTGCATTAGCAGAGACGTTCTGCCCTACCCCTTCCAAAAACGTTTTGACAACACCTGGGAGGCAGAGGAGGGTGATGAAGACTTGGAATGGAGGGTTGCCACCGCACAGGTGGAAGATGGAAGGGGGCATGCAGCCAAGGCAATTTCTTGAGACGCCTTTAGCTGTATTGTTACAAGCTACAGGCGTCTCAAGAAATTCCCTTGGCTGCATGCCCCCTTCCATAAGTGCGGTGACAAGCGTCTATCTTTCCGTTTATGGGCTGGCCGGTATGTGGTGGTTTTTCACACCAGATCTTTCCTGAGTCTTCAACGCTGGGCCCCCTGATGGAACCCCTGCCTGAGGATCAGGAGTTGTAATGTTCAAAAAGGCATTGAGATCTAGCACCCTGTCATGAAACTCCCTGATATCAGAAAGCAGACACTCTTCATCTTCTTGAACATCCGGCGCATACCTTTTGGATGGATCAACAGGCAGAGTGGAGCAACGAGTGCTGGTTCAGGCTCCTTTGGCTCCGGAGTCCTCCCCAAGGGGGCCGAGGCGGGTCCACTGGCCTGGGAGGTGACAGCGGAGGAGGCATCTCATTGTATAAGAAGCTCTGGTGGTCTGGGGAAGATTTCCCTCGAGGTCTTTAAAGTATGCCTTCATAGAGTCAGAGTGCATCAGGTTTTGGAAACGACTGAAGAACGCCTTTCTGAAGACTGTCTGAAATGTAGAGTATGGAGACGACGATCAAGTGGACTGTGCCTCCACAAGTCTGTTGAGACTGGGAGCCACACTGCAGAGGAGCCGATGTCAGAGGAAGAGATAATGTTGGTGGAAGGGGCATTCTTGTATTGCATTCTAAAGGTGAATTGAATGGATTTCCAACCCCCCCTAGGATTAAGGCCTAGCATCTAGACTGGTGGGTACGGACAAAATGGCCAACCTGAAAGGGGTCGACAAAATGGCTGACCCAGTCGACGCTGGTTGAGGTGCCATTTTGAGACCCTCTGTTGTCACGCGTCACAGGTATGTCAGAAGCCATTGACTATTTGGTGGTTATTTTAGGAGCCTTGACATGATCTTTAGCCCGCTTTGAAGGAGCAGAAGGACTTTGGACGCTTGTCCGTCCAATGCGCTGCCTCAGACTGGACGTTAGTATGTTTAGCCCATCAGGGGAACTTTAGAACTTAATCCTGTCTCGTTAGCCTGGGAACGGGGATCCTCGGCCTTGCTGCTGCTTTTAGTCCCTTTCAGGGGAACCTTGGGAGAGACCCTAGTACTTTCAGCCCCCAAAGGAGGAAACTCTGGTAGCCAGTTTAGACCTTGCATGGCGAACCCTGGTGACGTTAGAGCCTGTACGATTCCTCCCAGAACCGGATGATCCCGGGAAGGAGTTATCTGGACGGGGTGCCCTGAAAAAAGTACTTGCCGGTCAACTGCTTCTCTACAATGAAATTTCATAGGTGTACCAGAGGGAAGCTGTGGAAGACCTCTTCCCCACCTAACAAGCCTTCTTTCGAGTGTGCAGAAGGAGAGGGAGTCAAAGTAGAAGCATGTGTCCCTGTTACGGAGACTTCTCTGTATAGGCTAATTTCCCAAACCTAGTGAGTCCCCCAGCAGATTTGCTGGATTTTTGGGGTTTATTTTTTTCTCCTGCTAAGAGTGAGACTCTTTTTCTCCCACTCTTAGGCATGATTTGAGAATGTCCTTTGACTTTGTAATGTGTTTTATTGGCTATGGGGTCTTTTACCCCATAGAGCTTGATGCGTTTTGTTAAGTAACACAGGGGTGTCATAGTGACCCCCAAACAGACTCCATACCCTGGGACTGACTAATGTCTCCCAGGGCATGTAAAGTCACCATTGACTTTACTAGTCTTAAATTGTGAACAGAACCAGTACAAACCATCATAATGTGGAAGTACTGGTAGGGGTAATTAGATTGCCCTTGGGTCTGTTTTTCGAGGGGGCACTGTGCAGTCCCCCCGTATTTATTCCCCGGTTGGGTCTTTTTGCCAGGACTCGGTTTTAAAATGGCGCTTGTGTTTGCCTCTAACTCCAACCCAAGTCAAGCCCTTTGTTCCACTTTTGGCGGACTTCTGCACAGAAGCCTCCAAAAGTGGTGCCACTGTCTGGGTCTACAGGATGTGTGGGAGGAGTGGGGGGATGGGGGGGGGGGGAGGGGGGAGGGGGAATAGGCACCCTGGACTGAGTGGCCTTAGCAACTCAAGTCGCACTCGCTGCCCGGCTCACCACATAGCATGTTTGAGTGACAGCTAGGACTGATGAATGGGGGTTTTCTGCATAAAAGCAGGGCTTTGGGGACTGGAACTTGAGAAGTCGCCACAGGACCTAAAGAATCCGAAGAGGGAGAAGCTGAGCCGACCTGCAACGACACCACCGGTGGAGCCCTGCTGAACCGACTCACCACTTCCCAACGACAGAGAAGATCTTCTTCCTGGAGAGTCTTCTTCCTTTGAGCTGGTGTGGTTAACCAGTTCCCCCTCTTTTCGCCTTCCTGGATCGTCTTGTGGTTGAATCGCCCGTGCCAAGCAGCCCGGCGGACGGATAGCCACGCTTCACAACTACCGCGAATAAAAGGGTAGGACCTTTTAACCGGGAAACTCTGCGGCTGATTTTTCCCTGGCAGCGCAACGACCTCCAGCTTTCCTCCACGTCGAGATCTACTCTTCTCCAGGACGAAGCACCAACTTGCACCCGCTGCCAGGAACAACTGCCCCCGCTGGAGCGTTCTCACCATTTCAGGTACTGTGTCCCACCTGGTCTCCCTTGCAACAGACTGTTCAAGGTGTCCCGTAAATCCTTGACTCTCTATCCTGGGGTGACCTGGGACCTGTTAACTAACTTGTATGAACTGATCCAACTCCTTTTTGAACTATCTGCAAAGACTTTTAAGTGTACTTCAACTGTGTGATCTTGGGCACATTCCGCCTTGCTCCCTCCAAGAGTGGGCCTGGCCTATAAACTTTTTGCTCTACAGTAGACTCTGCCTTTCTTGACTTGCTGTGGTTCTGTTAAGTGTTGGTATTGTGTGCTTACTATTTCTGCCTTTTCCCTCCCTTTTTAAATAATTATTGGAGTGCCATCTTGGTTAAGCGCTCACCTCTTAAGTGGTGTTCTTTTCCTAAGACTTGTCGAATAATTAATCAGGGAGGTGTATATATTTCTAGTGACTGTTTGAACTTGCTTGACATATTAGTGCCAGTGTTTTTTTACAAGTGTGTTTTAAATAAATAATTATATACTTTTATACCAAAGCTCTGGTCAGTATTTGCTTGTGCTACTGTATTTTTGTACCTAATGTGTATACTCTTATATACTGCCCAACTCTTCTTGAGAGAAGTCTGACTGCTCAGCCACAGCTACCAGGTAAATGTGGGTGGTACAGACTGCTACCAATTGGGTTTACTGCCAACACCTGTAGTCTTAAACTTTTTGCAGTGGTCCCTAAGGGAACTGCACAGGTTTCTGCCTAACAGTCCCAACAATGGTCTGGGCCATGGCACTCGAGGCAAAAGATGCAAGGGTCTGCCATCGCGTAGTGACACCTGCAGGAAGTACACGAGGCAAAACCCTTACGCTCCGACAGACAGAGTAAAAGAATAAGACCGCGGTAGGAAGACAAATTTGTGGGACAAAAGCATGGAAGACAAAAATAGATCATGATGCCTAGTGCTGTCGTTCCCGACCATGCAGAGAAAATGACTGAAGGGAGATGCGCTGGGTGGGGCTCAAGAAGAGGCTAAAGCCATACGCACTGGCCCCACATAAAATGAAAAGGCCAATATTTTTGGTGCTAGCAAAAAGTGCTCCGGCCCCGTCCCGAAGGAGGGAATATCCCACAAATATGGAGGTAAGGGTACAGGACATAGGAGTAGAACAAGTTACTTACAAACTGCAACTTTCTTTCGACTGGATGTTCCTCCCACATATTCCTTATCTTTGATATATTCATTTGCAGCTTGCAGGCCTCAGAAAAAAAAACAATTTCAGTAGAGGGCCCTGCGCGTCGATGTCCCTTGAGTCGATGTCCCTCGGAGGCCTCTGTATCGGTGTCAATGTCATCATAGGTATGAATAGTCCCGCGCAGCGTCCGTTGCGCAGTTCCGTTTTGAAGTGCTATGTTTGTCCAGGATGAGATGGTTCGTACCCTTGAGGGAGCGTAGGCTGCAACTACAAGTTTTACTGCGGAGAAGGATGGGAAGGCCGATAAGGAATACATGGGAGGAACATCCAGTCGAAAGAACGTTACAGTTGGTAAGTAACTTGTTCCTCGAATGGGTTGTGTCCTCCCACGTATTCCTCATCTTTGATAGACTCCCAAAGCAATATTGTGTACAGGAGATGGGAGTAAAAAAATGGTATGGTTTAAGTGTGCAATACAGCTTTTCCAAATTTAGTTTCTTGGCTAGTGGAAGAGCCTAGACTATAGAATCTGGTAAAGCTATGTGCAGACAACCATGTGATAGCTGCACAGATGTCTTTTATTGGAACTCACCCCTGGAGAGCTAACGAAGCTGCGATACCCCTGGTTGAAGGAGCCCTCAGATGTTGAGGTAGTGAGAGGGGGGGGGGGCAGTCCTTTTCCTGCCAATTTATAGCATTCTAGGATAGTTAAAATTATCCATCTTGAGATGGTTTGTTTGGTGATGGCTAGGCCTAGTTTATGTCCTGCATACCAAACAAGTCTGCTTGCCTAAGTCTTGGAAGTCTGCTGATGTAGAAACTCAAAGCACGCTTTGGATCAAGTCTGTGCAATCTTTCCTCCTCTTTCCCAGGATGAGGAGGGAGGGTAGAATGAAGGTAATGTTATTTTCTGCGTGATATGAAATTCTAACAACCTTGGGGAGGAAATTAGGCTTGACTTGAAGAACTACTTTACCCTGGTGGAAAATAGTATGTGGAGGTTTGCAAGATAAAGCTTGTAGTTCGCTCACTCTTCTGGCAGAAGTTATAGCCACTAGGAAAACTGTTTTGAGAGTGAGAAATCTTAATGGGCAGGAATGGAGGGGTTCAAAGGGAATGCCCATTAGAAATTTTAAAACTAGATTTAAGTCCCACAGGGATACTTGAAAGGGAGTTGGAGGGTACACATTAGTCAACCCTTTCAGAAATTGAATGACTAAAGGCATCTTAAAATTGGAGGGTTCCTCGGCCGTGCGTTTGAAAATTTAGCGCAGCGAGATAACCCTTAATTGTGCCGACTTGCAGCCCTAAATTTGCTAGGTGTAGTAGGAAAGATAATACTCTGTTGCATGAAAAAGGGTCAAAATTCATCTCTACACCAACTGCAGAATTTGTTCCAATGGCAGCGGTATAGTGATTTGGTTGCTGGCCTTCTGGCCGAAAGCAACAACTCCTTTACATCTTCCATGAGGTCCCAATCTTTGTATCTCAGCCTTTCAGAAACCATGCGTGAAGGTTGAGAGTTCGGATATCCGGATGGAGAACCTGACCCTCCTCTCGTGAGAGAAGATCCTCTCTTTGTGGAAGACGAATCGGAGAACAGATGGACATGTCTAGAAGATCCAGGTACCATGTCCTCCTGGCCCAGTCCAGTGCAATTAGGATCATGGTTTTCCAGAATCTTCTCAACCTCCTTATAACGCGAGGAATGACGGGGACTGGAGGAAACTCGTATAGAAGCAGAAACTCCCAGTCCACCACAAATGCATCTCCTAGAGCTCCTCTCGGGGGAAATTCCCTGGAGCAATACCGTTCACATTTCCTGTGGAGACTCGTTGCGAACAGATCCACCCGAGGACTTCCTGAGCTAGTTCCCACTCGTGGGAGACTGGTCTGCCTGCTCAGATCATCCGTCGTGTTCTTCTCTGCGGCTAGGTGAACTGCCGATAGAGAAATTCCTTCTCGAATTGCCCAGAACCAGAGCTGCATTGCCTCTCTGCACAGTGGCAGTGACCCTACGCCTCCTCATTTGTTGAGGTAGTGCATGGCCACTGTGATGTCCGTCATTATCAGAAAATGTTTTGCCTGTACTGATGACAGGAAAGCTTTCAGTGCTAGCCTGATTGCTCTCAGCTCTAATAGGTTGATGTGTAGTTTGGACTCCAATGGAGACCAACGACCACTGACGGTCAAATCATTGGCATGAGCTCCCCACCCCGTGAGTGAGGCGTCCATCACTACTGTTATCTCCGGCCATAGTTGCCAAAACTGTTCTCCTTTCAAGAGGTTCTCCGGACAGGCCCACCACTGAAGGTCCCGTGCGACTCTGTATGGAATTTGTAGGAGATCTAACATCTTTCCTAAGAATTGCGACCATTGGGTCCTTAGAGCCCACTGAAGAGACCTCATTCTCAGGCGAGCCTCTGGCACTAGGAAAATGCAGGATGCCATGAGGCTGAGCAACCTCAAAAAGTCGAAGGACGGCAGATGCTGGGCATTTTGAAATCTGGTCACCATCTGTAAAATATCTTGAGCCCTCACCTTTATTGGCAAGGCTTTTCCCAGGATGTGTTCAGGACTGCTCCAATAAACTGGAGTTTCTGTGATGGTATCATATGGGACTTCTGGAAGTTGAGGGAGAAGCCCAGCTTGTGGAAGAAGTGGCAAACATAATCCAGAGGATCTTGAGCTTGTTCTGGGGCCACTGCTCTGATCAGCCAGTCATCCAGGTAGGGGAAGATATGAATACCTCACCTTCTGAGACTTGCTGCCACAACCGCCATTAGCTTGGTGAAAACCCTCAGGGCGGAGGAGGTCAGCCCAAATGGCATAACCCGAAATTGATAGTGAGAGCTGCCAATGGAGAACCTCAGGTACTCTGTTTGAGATGGACTGGCACATGAAGGTAAGCATCCTGAAGGTCCAGAGATACCAACCAATCCTGAAGTTTGAGGGCTTGAAGGATCCGAGAAAGTGTTACCATCTTGAACTTGTCTTTCCTGAGGAATTTGTTCAATTCTCGGAAGTCCAAGATGGGTCTCATTCCTCCGTCCTTTTTCGGAATTAGGATATATGGGGAGTACCAACCCTTGTTCCTCTCCGCTACAGGTACCGGTTCTATAGCACCTTTCTCTAGCAGGTCTAAAATCTCCTGCATAAGGAGCGGGTCTGGAAACATCAAAGAGTTGTTCCCTGGTGGATGTCGGAGGAGTGTGTAGGAAAGGCAGGCAGTAACCTTGGGCAACTGTTTCCAAAGCCCAAACATCTGAAGTAATAACCTGCCATTCTGTCAGAAGTTAGAGTTGACCTGCCTCCTACTGGTGTCTTGTGTAGTAAGACCTCAGAGGGGTTTTGGAGCGGCTGACGCAGATGCTAAAGGCAAGGCAGCACCTGCGCATGCAGACTTGGTACCTTTGCCCCGTCCACCACGGTTGAATCGTCTCTGGCCCACTTGATCTGTCTGTCCTCTGCCTTTTCCGAAACCAGAGTAAAAGCGAAAGGACCTACCACTAAGGGCATACCTGTGGGCAGTTTGGAGTTTGTCGAATTGCAGCTCCAAGGAATTTGGCTGGCGCTTTGGAAGTTCGCAATTTCTCCAAACTGTCAGCTTTTTTACCAAATAGATAGGTGCCATCAAAGGGCATATTCAGAAGTCTGGATTGCACATCAGGAGCAAAGCCAGATTTCCGCAACCACGCAAACCTGCAGATTGTGGTACTAGCCACCATGGCTCTGCTGATGCCGTCAACAGAGTCGAGACCGGTTTGGAGGGAGTCGCACATCGCATCCCTCCCGTCCTTGATAATGTTCAAGAAACTGTCTCTCTCCTCTCCTTCGGGGTGGTGGTCAGCCGCCATTCAAGCACACTCCCAAACAGGGTGACTGACTCTTGCCAGCGTGCCAGTGGCGTTCGCAGACTTAAAGAGCCATGCTGCATGCTGAGAAGAAATTCTTGGCCATGGCGTCCAATTTCTTGTAGTGACAATGCTGCGGTATTGTGGGGTATGCCGATTGTCTGCCTGATGAAGTTGCAGCTTAGACTAGACTCTCTGCAGTTGGCGGTTTAGATAAATAAGGAGGGCCTGTAGACTAGTTCCTATATTTTGCAGAGAGTTTTTTACTGACTGCAGGAATCACCACTGGAGTCTCCCAATTTGTGGTTACTTTTTTCTGCAAGGATGTATGGAAGGGAATTATAGGGTCCTCGAGGTCCCTTATATAACATGTCCGTTAGGTCATCTTGGTCAAAAGTGAGTGTGGGCGTCTTCCGCCCCATGTACTCCATTATCCTGTTCGTAAGTGACCTATAATTTTCTTCTGCATGGTCAGCAGGCTCCGGTTTACTAAAGTCCACCTCTGGAGAGGTATCAATACTACTGGCCTCTTGTAAGGACTCTTACAGATCCTTTAGCCTGACCTCTAGTAGAGAAGGTCTTGTAGGTTGTAGAACAAAGGGCCTTTCTGAATCAGATTGTTCCCCTTTATTTATGGAAGATAAAGCCCTGAAATAATCAGAGCATGGAAGAGGTGTGAAGCCCATCTCAAGTGATGAGGAGGCTATATTAGTTATCACTGGTCGAGTAAGACTCGAAATCATTGAGTTAGACAGCATAGGTCTCGATGTAATTGTGAAAGGCTTAGATGTACTCGAGATTTTCCTCGGTGTTGTCGAGGGATTTGGGATTTTCTTCGATGGAGTCGACACCGGTCTCGAAGGAGACTTGGATGCCTCGGGTGCGAACGCGTCGAAGGGGCACGGGGCGCCGGTAATTTCTCCTTCAACAAAGTCGTCGATGATGCAGTTTTGGACTTCGAAGGTAAGGTCGACTGCTTATGCGTCGACAAGGCTTTTTCCTCTACTCGAGGGCTTGTGACGCTCTCAAGGAGTATGTTTTGCCAAGGTCGACGACTCACTGCTTTTATGTTTTTTGGGTTTTTCACCCGGGCTATCACCTCTAGGTATCTCAGAGGGGGGCAAGGCCGCGTTCTCGAAGACCCTTAACATCTTTCAACGAAGCTCCTCCCACTGCGGTGTACAGGAGCTTTACTTAGGGGGGCAAGCAACTTTTTCTGGGGAACTGGAGGACAAAGATGAGGGCAATCTATGGCGCCTCTTCTTATTGCGTCTCGAAGCGGACGAGTGGTGTGATCCACTGCAAGATCTCGAACGGGAGCGCTTTCTTTTTCGACGAGGAGACGACGGTCTTGACTCGTCAGAGGTCCATTTTGAAGGGGTAACAGATTTTCTCTTACCTTTCTCCAGCTTCCCCCTACGCTCCCTCAAGGCTTTCGCCGTCCTAGAAAGGCATTCTTCACACTCTGAACACGGATGCTCTGGGCCCAGGCCCCATGGACAGATCCTGTGGGGATCAGTCAAAGACATCTTTTTCCCACAATCCCGGCATTTTTTAAAGCCGGATCGTGGCGTTGATGGAGCCGACGAAGATGCCATTGTCGATTAAAGATTCAATGTTATTTTGTCACGAAATTTCAAAGTTTTTGATTTACGGAGGAACAGAGCGTTACGTCACTGAGGCTTACGAAGCACAGAAAAACAGAACTGAGCAACAGACGTGGCGCGCAACTATTTATACCTATGATGATGCCCATACGGAGGCCTCCGAGGGACATCGACGCGCAGCGCGCTCTACTGAAAATGTTTTTTCCGAGGCCAGCAAGCTGGAAATGAATAGATCAAAGATAAGGAATACGTGGGAGGACACAATCCATTCGAAAGGTATGTACCATCGAAGGGGCAAGGGCTTATCTTGCACCTTCTGAATGAATTTCGTTGTGTGTAACCACACTTGTTTGCACATATCAGACCCTATGGCTATTTCCCTCAGTGAGGTGTCCACATGTTGAGACGCTGGCTCCAGGTTGTTCTGCTGGATGACCATTGCATCTGCTACGCGATCCTTGAACTATGCTCTTTACTGGCACATAACTTTCTTGAACTCAGTTCTCTGCAGAGTGACTGGTGTGCGGCAACCAGGAGTGCCTCCACATAAGTTGGAGTGCTGAATTAAAAAATGACTTATATTTTCTAGAACCCGGTCCCGCTTTCTAAGGATGTTAGAGTGGAAGACGACATAGGCCTGGAGTACATAGTGGCTGCCGCCGCAATCTCTTCTGATTGCAGCAGTCTGTACCATACTGACCGACCTAAGCATTGATGTGTGACAGAATGGGGCACTGACCTGAGCGTCCTGGCTTCAGCAGGGACATCTTTCCTACAGGCCAATTCCAGACTTTTCTATTGTCTTAACGAAAAAAAGATACAACCAAAACCCCTGTCTTGGATGGTGGTGCTTTTGGGAGAGTGAACCCAATGAGGTCCAACAATCTATCATGTAAAGCTTGTTAGATCAAAAGGGATCTCCTGCTTTCCTTGCCACCTGTCCTGATACTCATTGGGATCTGTAGGGTCGACTGAAAGATCCTTCACAAAATGTTTTGCGCCTGCTGGTGGCAGATTCAGATCTGCAGTGGGAGCCTCGGTTGTTTCAGGCACCTGAGGCGGTGCCAAGGGTGCTTCAGTCATCTTTACCGGTGTCTGTGGTCAGGCATCAACTCCCATAAAAGGTACCTGAAGTAATCCATCATGGCTTCTGAGAGCATAAGTGTCTAGAACCTTGCAAAGAAAGTGCCTTTGCTTGCCTATGTGCTTTGAACTTGGGTGTGCCTACTGCCTTTGCACAAGAACCTGTCTGGACCAAGCTTTGATTGATGTTGGCTGCCAGGAAGGCCCTCTCATTGCACGTATCCACATAATACAGCACATTGGAGGCTAGGTATAAGGTAGGTAGCAACAACAGTCCAAGCCAACCATTCCACACCCTGCACCAAGGGGTCTCTGTCCAAAGTATCACAGTCGACCAAGGGCATGACTCCATCGTAATGGCTGGTGACGTTTTCTACACAATAACTGGTTCCGTGACACATCATGATGCAGTCATTTTGTGAGGCAGTGGCAACCCGTGTGTCATAGTAGAATATAGAAATGTCATCTGTCACAGTAAGTCTCTGCCCAAAGATTGCCAAGGATACAAAGATGTAGCTGCCCTAGAGTTTTTCTTCAAGAATGACATTTCTTAAACTTTAGCAAATTCAGCCCTTTCACAAGGAATCTGTCGGGCTAGTGAAACATTTCCCTCTCCGTGAGGGAAACTTGGAGGAAAGCACAGTGTATTTAGGCCATTAAGGTGAACTTGGCACTGCCGTTTGTCTAATTAGCCCCTGTTGTAGAAAGCTCACTGCAGTCTATTACAATTTTAGCCCTTAGACGGGGAAGCTCAGTCTTGCTGGTGTTCAGTTTAGCCAGGGCAATATCAGCGATCACCCCAACACTTTGGCCCCTGAAAAGGGAGATTGAGCTTGTGCCAGTATCCAGTTTAGCCCCCTTAAGTGAGACTTTGAGACCAGTCTCGGTAGCGTTTGGACAACGGTGGTTCCTCCAGAGAACCCTGGGAAGATGGGAAAAGGTTACTGAACTGGGGTGCCCTAAAAGTCATTTGCTTTCTTGTCTGTGGCATTTCTCCTGGAATAAGTCCCCTCGAAATGACACTGCACCAGGCACCGAAAGACTTCCTCCCAGCACTGAAGTAGACGACCAAGTGCCTCTACCGATAGCGCACTACAATAGGAGCAGGCGCCCCGGCAGAGTTCAGGCCCCAAGCACTATAGGCAGTGTGTGTGAGGATCTGAAGCTGCATAGTGACAGCTGCACTACTGCAAAGCCTGGGAGGGGGAGAAGGATTAAACAGAACAAAAAAAGATACTCAACAAGAAAAAAGGGTAGGAAAAAGGGCCGCCAGTGCCAAAATGCTCAGATCTCAGCCGTGTAGGGAAAAATACTGAAAGGCGACGCCAGAGGGCAGAGCATGAGGAGGCAAGGCAGAATCCACACATGTGCTGCGCTCCAAATACAAATAGAAAAAGGCCAAGAATTGTTAAGTGCTACCAAAAGCGCTCTGGTCCTGTCCAGTTGAATGGAAGATACCAGAAGTATGGAGCAAAGGGGACAAAGTAGGAGCACCAGAGAGATCCCTAGGTCCAGGACTGAAAAGGTAAGCGAATCAACCAACCTGGGTTCTAGGCAAGACCTTCTAGGAATCTTGAAAACCTTACAGCAGGAAGCATAAAAGTCAATACTGCCTCGCCTGAAAAAAGAAATTAAAAAAAAAAGATCTCTAGAACACCTGGGAGGGGTCGTATATCATGCAATCAAAGGTGAAGGAAACTACAGACTAATTGCTGAAGAAGCCTTCCAAGGAGCAGTTGTTAATTTTCACTCATCTTGTTATACTAGGTGATTTTAATCTCAAATTGAATTCTCCTAGAGCCCCAGCGCTCTATCTATTTTTTAATAGTATGACTGATCTTGATATTCATCAAATTGTAGCCAGTCCTACTCATAGGATGGGCAATACTTTAGACCTGGTATGGTCTGAAGAATCCTTTCTAGTGGTTCAAGCAATAGAACCAGTACTATGGTCTGACCACTATTTGGGGATTTGCACTTTTAAAGCAGGACGGGCTCTAAAGAGCCCTCCGCTTCACGCGTGGCACCGCAGCTGATTTGCCTGGTCTGGTCTCACTTGTTAAAGCCAAGTGCCAGATGGCATCTACTGTTTCCCTTTCGCTGCTGGCTCGCTCTATGCTGGAAGTTGCCGATTTAATGGCCTCTCGGCGGCTTATTCAGCCATGTAGGCGCCCTTCGGAGCCATGGTTCTCTCAACGGCTAAAAGATGCAAGTCTTGATGAACTTGGACAGGCTGAACGCAAGTGGCGCATGGCGTATAACCCAAACCTTAGAGCTCAGTATAAGGCTTGCTCAGCAGCATACTTCTCAGCCATCATTGATGCTAAGAAATATTATCTTGCTCAGAGGATTGAAGCTGCTTTATGTCAGCCAAACGCCCTTTTTGAGGTGGTCAAATCGCTGCCATCTTCTGAGGAATATACGGCTACAGTTAATCCCTCTCAGGATCGTTGACTGTGTCAAAGTTTGTGTCCAAAATAGAGGCGATTTCTGCGCTACTATCCTAGCGTCCACCTTGCTTCTTGTAGTGGAGAAGGAGATTGTTGTTCTGGTGACATGACTGACGAAAGAATGGTCTCCCGTCCCGCTTTTTTCTGAGGAAGAGGTACTTACGGCCATACAGCACATTAAGTCTGGGTCGCCTGTGGATGTGGTACCATTGGCTGCTATGAAAGACATCTGCCTAGACTCAGTTGGGGGTCAACCCAGCAGAATTCAAGACTGCTACGGTGATCCTCCCTTCTGAAAAAGCCTTCACTGGATTCTCCTCTTCCATCTAATTTTCGGCCTATTTCTCTTCTACCTTTTTCTATGAAGGTTTTGGAGTCTCTAGTATAACCACTTCTATCCTCTTTTCTGGAATCTTCTAAACTTCTGGACCAGGCCCAATCAGAGTTCAGACCGGGTCGGTGCACAGAGAGCGTCCTGGTGCAGGATGACATGGCCAGGCTGGCTGATGCAGGGGCGGGGGGTGCCCCAATTCTTTAAGATCTGTCAGCAGCTTTTGACACCGTTGACCACCCCACCAGCTGAAATGCCAGGCACAAATTGGCATCTCTGGCCAGGTGCTAGCCTGGTTCTCCTCATTCCGGTCCGATCATACCCAGGTGCTTTCTCTCGCACTTTTTCTTTCGCCTTGTCGCCCATTCTCTTAAACATTTACATCTGGCCTCTGATCTGTCTCATCCGCTCCCTCGGCATCAGGTGCTATGCTAATGCCGACAACACTGCCATGAATGTTCAAATCTCTGCATTGTGCAAAGCAGGTCTTGATACCAGCTCCCCTTCGTCCACTGGTGGTTGCGGCCATGGTGCTCAGCCGGTTGGATTATTGTAACTCCTTGTACTTGGTGCAGCCCAAGGGTTTTATCCACCGGCTGCAGCATCTTCAAAATCTGGCCGCCCGGGCTGCGACGGGGTTAGCGTATGAGGCGAGCACTCCATTGACTTCCGGTGGCGCAGCGTGTCAAGTTTAAGTCACTGTGTATTGTCCATCGTGCCCTGCATGGAATTGGTCCCCGATTACCGGCAGGACAAATTTATCCGATACATGCCAGCCCATCATTTGCACTCTGCCACATCTGGTTTGCTATGTGTGCCCACTTCCCGCCGTTTGTGTATTGGCGGACGAGCCTTCTCAGTCGTTGCTGCTCAAATTTGGAATGACCTGCCGTTGACAATAAAAAGTCTGCCACATCATCTGGCCTTTAGAAGGGCTATCAAGATTTCTGTTTTAGTCTACAGTGATTGCTCTATGGTGGTTTTCTCTTCTCTGTTCTAGCGCCAGTATACTTTCGGGTGACCATGCGCTCCAAGTTACAATAACATAACATTGTGATTAGCTTAAGTATGGCCATTTTTGAGAACAAGATTTGTGAAGGTTTTCTTATTTGCATTTGGTTTAAAAAACCTTTTACAAAAAATAACATCCACCATTTCGACAAAGATACAAAAAAAAAAAATCAACTATTTCATCTAAAATTCAGAAGGAATTCGAAAACGAAAAAAAAAATAGAGGAACTTTCATAATAATCATTGAGACGGAAGAAAAATAAATAAAACAAAAACAATTAAAATTCTTAAAAAGAAAATTCCATATTCCAATCTAAAATGTGACCAAGTACAATAAAAACTAGCTTCTCATACTGATTCACAAAAGTACATTTCCTAGTCCAAAGAAAAGGGGGGGGGGAAGAAGCCCTAGAGCAAATGGGATGTATAGCTGTTTAAAATGCATTACTACATCTCTCCAGTACCTTAATCACGGCTATTGTCAGACCCTGCGAGTGTCCAGAGATCATTCAAAGTCAAATCTTAAGAGCCTGGATCTCTCCTGCCAAGTACCCTTGCAAACCAGGAGTAGATGTTCAATAGACTGTTCTTCTGCTATTTTGCAAATTTCACACAGTTGAAGGTGGAATGACCCCTCTCCCCCCTTTTCGCCAAAAAGTGTGTGTGAATTACATTTAGCCGGGTCTCAAGAATTTTTTTCTTATGCTCCAATCTGGGAATTTCACCAGATATCTATTTAGGTAGCCCAATTTCGGCCTTCAGCATTGGGTTCGGGTTTGCCCCTGCCCGCACTGCCTCAGTTGTATAGATCCAGTTCATCTCATCCCATCGTTTTTTGCCTTCCCTGTGATCTCTAATAGGGTTTGCATTTTTATGTCAGCCTCATCTAGCCATTCTGTTACCAGGAGTAAAGATATGCCTTTATATCAATGTATAGTGGCCCTTCTCGGGCTGATGTTATCAGTCGGAAAAGGGAGATTAACTTCCAACCCATTTGAGATTGTAGGGATCTCAGGCCCAGTTCAAACCTAATGTTTGATGTTGGTAAACACATCGGTAGCCCTAGGACATTTTTCCAGAGCTCACCCTCCCACTTTTGCCAATTCTCAAGGGGTTTTACGTCCACACCATATATAGTCACCATATAGGATGATAGTATTTAATTAATGCTAAAATGGAAAATCTGCAGTATCTCAACAGAATTTTCTTCATTTGGACAGTCAATTGTGTTAGTTTCAAAGTGAGATATTGCTCTACTTTAAAGACTGCCGGGGAGGCATAGATTTTATTCCTCAAATATGACAGGTCCTCTACCCTATCAATGTTTTGACCACCATGTTTTGGCCAACAATTCCCCACTTAGGATAAACAACTTTTTTATTCCTATGTCTAAAGGCCATTATCTTGGACTTGTTGGGGTTTAGGGATAGACCATTTTCTTCCACATAGCAGTGCAATTTGTTCAGCAGATGCAGCAGACCGATTGCCGTCTTGTCAAGCAAGACGACATCATCCGCATATGCGAGCCAGTGGATTTTAACCCCATTTATCACTGGGCTTGCCAAGGCCGATGGAGCCAGGAACTCCCCCATGTCAGCCAAATAGAAGTTGAAAAAAAAGGGGAGCCCCCAAACAGCCCTGGCGAACCCCCCTTTCCACCACTACCGAATTTGGGAGAAGACCCTCCTCGTCGAGTCAGACTCTTACTGAGGTATTTTTATGTAGTTCTATTAGCATCCCCAAAATTCCTTCCGGGATGCCCCATGATCTGAGCTTCCGCCACTGCCGACTTCTGTACACCCGATCAAAGGCTTTGGAAAAGTCTACCCAAGCCCCAAAAAGCTGTTGCTCTCCCCCCTTTCCTGTATTTTCCCCTCACCAGATTTAATACTACCCCATTTAATGCTGTGGATAGGCCCCTCCTGAACCCCTGTTTGACATTTTGACAAAACCCTTTGTTTCTTTTCCCAACATTCCAATTCCCCTATCAAAATTCTCAAAGATTTTGCTCTCTATGTCCAGGAGGGCGATCGGCCGGTAGTTTGCCGCCACTGACCGATCGCCCCCCTTGAACAGAGGTATTACGAGTGCAGATTTCCACAGGGGAGGGGAAACCGGTTTTAACAAAATCTCCCTAAAGAGCCAGTTCAGTTTGGCCCACAGATAGGGTTCACTTTTCAATACTTGGTATGTCAAGCCGTTTGGCCCTGCTGCTTTTGAAGTTGAACAATTCCCAATCAAATTGACAAGGGATTGTTCGTCAAAAGTGAGGCTCCAACCCCCTTACTTATTACTGTGAATAATTGATTTTCGTGGGTTTCCAAAAACCTCCATTAAGTGCAAGGTCCAGCCTTTTTCAGGAACCAGGTTACACAAAGTTGTCCGATATTCCTTCTAGCCAGTGTATAACTGAACAGAACCCTCTTGAGTCTTTCTTTCCTATACGTTTCAGCATGGATTCCCCATCCTGTTGGAGTCTCCACATCTTTCTAGCTACTGACCATGCTTTATATGACTGTCAGAATCCTGGATTCAGTTTTGCGCATCTCTATACTCATTAGTCTTTTTCAACTTTCTCAACATTTGGATTAACTTTCATATTCTCAGCATAGTTTCCTCGTCGAGAGTGACAGAAAATCTGTTTTTCCCCCTCCTGCGCTCACCGAGGGTGGGCAGACTGACCACACAAATTTGACAAAGCTTTCTGGCTGACATTTCAAGTGGAGAGTTCTCTGCTATTTCCATGAGGTGATTATTGAGCTCCTTCCCTCCCCATTTATATTTGTGGAGGCACACTTTCCCTTTTCTACAAAAAATGGGCTGTTTGTATTCTTGAGGATTGCTAAAAAATCTGGAAACATCAGTTCCAGATGAAAATTATCACTATTTCCACGATGGTCTAAATTCATGTTGACATTATGTGTAAATAAGTCAGCTGACCAAAAAAAAAAGTAATCCAATATGGAGATCGCTATTCCCTGTGATCTGGTTGGCCTGGCCGGAATATCCCCCGGAAGTTTTCCATTAGCCATTTCCAACCCCCAACCTTTGAGAAACTCCACCCATAACCTACGTGTGGTGTTCTTCGTTATTTCTTTGGTAAGTGGGATACATTGTGAGTTCAAATCTCCTCCCAGGATTATTGGAGCACCTCCTTCATGGCCTTCAGTTTTCCTAACAATATGGCTAAATCAGCCAAAAAGGTCTGCTGAGTGCAACAGGCGGGGTTCCAGTAAATGTTTACAACTATCACCTACAAAGGAGGCTCCTGCTGTCAAACAAGGGCTTTGCAGGCTTGAATTCCCACGTTATTATCGGCTATCAGAGTGGCCTCTTTGAATGTCGTATTTTTAAAAGGCCATCAACAGACCACCACTTGGTCTGCCTATGGCTTTTTGGAGAGCCGATTGGGTAAATATTGAGTACCCTTCTACCCTAATTGCATTAACCAGCCAGGTTTCTTGGAACATCAATACATCCCCATATCCTGGGTGTTAAATATATTTAGACCCTGCGTGTTCCAACAGATCACTTTTATGCCTGGATGGTTAAAGTGGATTCTGATCCACTCCTAGTCTCTGAAAAACCTCAGTCACTATTTGTGGCAGCATTGATAGGGAATTAGTTTGCATGTGTTCCCTATGTGCTTCCCCCCTTTTCGGTGGAGTTTTACAATTTGAGCTGGGCGTCTCCTCGAACCCCATTCTGAGGTCCATTTTGACATTTGGAGGTGAAAACTAAAAGATCTTGTTTCCCCAATTCATTAGTGGCCCCCACTATTGCCTCAAAACACTCCCTTAATGATAATCCCACTTCTGCTACCAAAGGATTAGCAAGATCTGGAAATCAAACAAATTCAATATAATTTGTCTTAATAATGTAAAGGCTAGGCCGTGTTTTCAAAATTGTTAATCACCCACCCCGGAACAAGGATTTCAGTTTGTTTTTGTTTGACCTCAGCGTCAGCCAAATTATAGGCATTGCAAATGCCCAAGTCCCCTTGTCCTTTCTTCGACCTTGGAGATCTTCAAACATCTGGTGGTTATGTGTGTTGGGTGTATTATCACATGGTCTCCCATTCTTCCCGATTTCCCTTCTCCATTGGATATAGTTTCCAACATTCTGGATTTCCCTTCTCCCCGTTTTACTACCTCAGAAATATTTAAAGTTTCTGATCTCTTTTGGATGCCTTTCAGAAAGATGGGTGCTATTTTCCGATTGTCGAGAAGTAAATTCTTCCCCCTCACTGAATGGATTGTTCTCCCATCCCTGATGTCTCTCTTTATCAGATAAATTGGGGCTATTGGAGGGAGCCCCCCCAATATTTGTTGATTTCTATTTGGTTGGGGGTCTTAGGTCCATCCTACATTGAGTCTCTTTGGACTACTTATATGTGTTTCCTTTCTCACCAGTGCTCCCAGTCATTGGGACTTACTCATCTGTTTGAAGTCCCACACTCAGGTTTGGAAATCCAGTTCTTTTTGTAATAAGTAATGAGGGGAGTTCATTATCTTGTTGCATCTTTCTCCCACGCTGTTTTTTTTCCCACATATCTTTTCAACAGCACACATCAATTCCCTCAAATAACCTTCCCTTCCCTCCCCCTCCCCTCCCATCCCATCTCATCCTACCCTCACCTGCCCCCCCGCCCCCGACCCTTCAGGTGAACAACAGCAGTTCTTGTACAGTTCTCTTCTTCCTTTTAACTATTTACATTCGGGGCTTCCATCCCTCTACTACCTTAAAACATGTCCAGAATCCTAATGTTATGAGAGCACCATTGGATCATAAAGTCAGTCTGAAGGTAGGCGAGGACACTGTCCGATTCCGTTTGGAAAGCCTCTTGGTTGCCTTGCATTTTATAAGTCACCCATTCCATTGTCAAACCTCCAAACTTTAATGAGCCAATCATATATTGTTGGTGGCTGAGGTTTCTTCCAATGTTGGGCTATTGTCAACCATGCTGCCATTACCAAAGCCAATATTCCTCTTTGTTGGGTTTCCGAGAAATCCCTTTGTTTTAAAACCCACATGCCCAGGAGCCAGGTCCTTGGCTCTAGGTTAATCGTCCCTGGAACCATTGCGTTGACTTGGTCTATTATTTCTTGCCAGAACATTTTAATCTTGGGGCAGCCTCACCACATATGGAACCAATATCCAGTTGCAGGGCACCCACGCCAACAAGAGTTACTTACAGAGGGAAACATGGCATGAAGTGTCGGTGGAATATAGTGCCATTGGAGTATTACTTTCTGCCACATATCCCTCAATTGAATGGAGCGGGTTAGTTTGGGGAGTTTGTTCCACAAGTCTCGCCATTGCAGTCTCGATATAGATTCCCCGAGTGTTACCTCCCAGTTCTTCTTATATTGCGAGACCACCTCCTCCACCTGTGAGTTCAGATGAGCATACAGGTTGGTAATCAGTTTACGTGTTCGTGGGTCAGTTGTTAGAAACGTTTCAAAGTTCGTGAATTGCCTAGTGGCCGCTTCCCTGATCTCGGGGAGTGGAAGCAAGTGCAGGAGTTGCGTGTATTGAAAGTATTCAGTGGCCTTGCACCCCAATTCCTGCCTACATTCTTGGAACATCCTCACTTTCTGATTCTTGTACATATCTTTAATTATGATGCACCCTGCTTCCGTCCAACTGGTAAAAGCCTTCCTGTGCAGACCAGGGGGAAACTCCGGATTGCCAAACATAGGTGTAAATGGGGATGGCATTGTGGTTAAGGCTCCCCTTTTAAGTGCCCCAGGCCTCCAACCCTGCTCCCATTACTTCACTAAGAGACGTGTTCAGATGTCTGTGCTTTCTATGATTCCACAAAAGGTTTGACAGGGGGCTCCCGCCACTGCAATGTCCTGGCATCCCCACGCGTGTCGAGGGGAACTGGTCTACCCATTGCCTGATGAACCTCAACTGTGCTGCCTCATAATACTTCTTGAAATGCGGAACGCCAATCCGCCCTCTTGTCTGCGGGCTGTTAGGGTCGCCATTGCCACTCGGGGTCTTCTATTTTGCCAAACATATGTCAGTATCATCTTGTTCAGCGTTTTGAAGAAGGCTCTCGGGATCCATATTGTGAGTGTTTGAAAGCGGTAAAGCAGTTTTGGAAGGACAGCCATCTTCACCACCGTTTGTCTACCCCACCATGAGATGTTGAGTGGGTTCCATTTTGCCAGATCTTGCTTCAGGCGGCAGAGTAGTTGTGGGTAATTGGCCACGTAGATTTATTTGATTGACGGTGTCAGCTTAATCCCTAGATAAGTGATGGCCTGATGAGCTATCTTCAGACAAGTTATTTGTGTCAAATTGTTCACTAATGCAGGATCAGCCGTTAAGTTCAGCATCTCAGATTTGTTCCTGTTTATTTTTAGGCCTAAAGCTTTTCCAAACTCGTCCAATTCCTGGAGGAGGGCTGGGAGGGATGTTCCTGGTGCTATCAGGGCAAAGAGCATATCGTCAGCAAATGCCATGAGTGTTCCACTCCTCCCATCGTCACTACCCTTATCCGTTGGGATTCCCTTATTTTGATTAACATGGGCTCCAAGAACAGAGCATACAATAACGGGGACAGAGGGCACCCCTGCTTTGTCCCTCTGGTCAGGGGGATCTGTGATGAAAGCACGCCATTCAATGCTATTCTCAATGAAGGGCACTTATAATTAGCTTTTACCATGTTCAAGTATTGGTGCGCCCCATACTTTCTACAAGAGATGAAATGGTTGCCTAAATCGGAGTTGGAAGGCCGCCCGGGGGTGATGAGCCTTGGGTGGGGGGGGGGTGTGGGGGGTGTGGCGAAGAGCGTGCCAGTTAATGGAAAAGCCATCCCTGTGCTCCCCGCAGATCCCATTGGTCACAGTGGTGGGAAGAGAAAAGCAACTAAGGTTAATGATTGGGAAGCACTGGGAACCGGTGGGGATAGCGACGATGGGGGGGATGTGTGGCAGGGGGGGAAGATACTGGACTGTCGGGAGCTGGTGGAACTAATGGGGTTGCATGTGGGGCAATATATTACGTGTCATGGGGTGGTGCAACGAATTAAAGACACCTGGTCTGAAGTGGCATTGGCGGAGGAACCGGACACCACTATAGATACGATATATGACATAGCAGAAGGGGGACACGAAACATCCAGATTATATGAGATGATAATGTCCAAAGCGGGCAAGGAGGTGGTGCAACTCAGACTGGAAAGACGAAGTAGTGGCCCCGATGAGTGATGGGATGTGGGAGAGAGCACAAGGATATCATAAAAAAGTATCGAGAAATGCTAGGTTACAGCAGATACAATTGTACATAACTCACAGGGCATACCTGACGCCTCAAACGATAGCTACATTTAAAAACACCGGATGTCAAGTGTGCCCTAAATGTAATGAAGAAAATGCGGGAATGGTGCATGTTTTGGGCTAGCCCACTGATAGAGAGATACTGGGGAGAAATAGCACAGAAGATTGAAGACAAAGGGATCCATATGAAGGTGGATACCGCGTGGGCTTGTTTGATAGGAGGGTTTCCCAGACCACGTAAGATTAAACATGTGAGCAAACTGAAAGATCTAGCGTATGTCGTAGCAAAGAGAAGGATTGTGATGGGTTGGAAGGCATGTCAGACCAAAAATGGAAACGTGGTGGAAGGATCGGCAGAAGTGGGCGGAGGTAGAAACTGTGGTATGGCAGGAAGCGTGTGAAGGAGAGATAGAAGAAGAAGCGGGAACCCTATTGGGTTGGAGGCAACTGATAGCTGAATTCTTTGGGCCTTCGCATAATGGAACAAGGGATAGAGACCCAATGAGTTCTGTCGAAGAGGAATCCCCACCGCAAGAGATAGAGACTGGAAATGAGGGGGAGTAGGCTGGGGAGGGGGAGGGAAGGGGAGATAGAGTGGGCTTGAATACAGCAATGTATGTTTGTGATTGACATTATGCATCCACTGTAAGTTTGGTTTGAGTTATTTTTATTATAAAATCAATAAAATTGTTTTGAAAAAAAGTATTGGTGTCCAAATCCCATTTGTTGCATTGTGGAGAAAAGCTGCAACCATTCAACACTGTCGAACGCCTTTTCCGCGTTGACTGAGACCAGGATCTTGGTGTGTTCGACCTCTTCTAAAATATGGCTCACCCTACGGTTGTTGTCAGCGATCTGTCTCCCGGGGACAAAACCCGACTGGTCCATACCCACCAGGAATGGTAGTAGTCTTGATAGCCTATCCGCTAGTATTTTGGTATACAGCTTAGCATCAAGGTTAATTAATTCAATCAGCCGATAGGATCCTGGTTGAATCGGGTCCTTCCCCGGTTTGAGAAAGACCCCTAGTTTGGCATCGATTTGGTTGTCACCCCTGTTTCTCTGAAGCTACTGAAGAGTTCCACTAATTTGGGGGCCAATAAATCCTGGAATTTTTTATAGAAAAGGAGTCTGTGTACCCGTCTGGGCCCGGTACTTTGTCTTTTGGCAGTTTTTTTTCATCACTTGGACAACCTCTTCTAGTTGAATTTCTCTGTCCAGGAGGTCTTTATCCGCCTGCGAGATTTGGGAGAGAGTAATCCCTCTCAGGAACCCCTCCTGTGTTGACTTTCCTGGCCTTTCTGATTTGTACAGAGCTTGACAGCATCTTGCCATTATACCTCCCATTTCTTCATTGGTCGAGGGTTTGCCCATTTTCATCAGTTAGTTGAGCGACGGCCATTCTGCGAGTTTTATTCCAGAGTTGACGAGCTAGTAACTTGTCCACTTTATTAGCGCCAATATAATATATCTCTGCTTCGCTTTCAGGAGCGCAATTTTGGCTTTTCTATTTTGTATCAGTGCATGCTGCTTCTGCAGGAGTTTCAGAGAAGTTTTTAGCTTCCTAGTCGGATGGGTCATTAACTCAGCTTGGGTGGCTCGGAGTTTCTCTTCCATGTCCTCTTCCCACTTAGTTCGCTCCTTATCCTTGAAAGCTTTCAGCGCTATCAGTTCCCCCCTCAGTACTGCTTTGAAGGCATCCGACACCATGGCTTTTCCCGTCTCGCCTGTGTCGTTCTCCACAAAGTACAGTTCTATTTTTTTTTCTTTGATTTGGTCTACCGTTGTGTGATCATGTAGGATATCTCTCGGGAATTTCCACGCCCACATTTTCCCCTTCTGGTTTCTAAGTTTCAGTGATAGAACAATTGGTGCATGATCGCACAGTGCAATTGGGCCTATATTGATGTCCTTTATTTTCCCTAACAGACCTGTGGAGGTCCAGACAGTCTATTCTTGATTGTGAGTTGTGGACTTGCGAATAGTGGGTGAATCCTTGTGCATCCCCCCTCTTGGAGCGCCAGACATCCTGTAACGCCAGTGTGTCCATTATAGTCCTCATGGCTTTAGATGGGGAGTGCACATATGATCTTGCCCCTGGGCTCCTATCCTGCACCGGATTCCAAGCAATGTTTAGGTCTCCTCTCATTACTATCTCACCTGTCGCAAAGTCTTCCAGTATTGCAAGGGTTTCCCTTTGGAAGCCATATTGACCTGTATTGGGTGCGTAGATCGACGCTAGGGTGAGCTTTGTTCCCTCTACTTGTACATTCAGAAACAGGAACCGCCCTTTATCGGCCAGACTGTTTACCCCAAGACTATCCTGTAAGGCCATCAGGACCCCGGCTCTTTTCTCTTCTGCATTCGCCGGATACACTTGCGTATCGCCTCTGATCCTAATTTTGGCTTGATCTTTTTTCCTTAGTACAGGAGAATCTTTGCTCCTTCTCTCCATGCTTGCTTCTCAAGTTTCTTCCGCTTGATGGGGGTATTAATCACCCTAACGTTATGGGTCAGGATCTTAATCCCTCTCACATTGGCTCTGTCCGTGTGATGTCCTTTATTTTGATTGTTGCCCGATAGAATTTGAACTGCCCTTTCACTAACATGGCACCTTCAGAGGTTTTCCCATTCGTCCCACTCCCAAAAAAACCTCCCCCCTCCCGCCCTTCCCTCCTGAGTGGGGGCCTGGTAACTAATTGCGTCAGAGCGTGCCGCCCTTGCTCCACACCCCCGTCTGGTTTCAGGTAAAATGTGCAGGGATTCCTAAACCCCATTCTGGCCCCCTCTATGGGTCAACTTCTGCCCTGCCGGGCCTCGTCAGTGTTGTTGTAATCCAGTTGCCATGTGTAACTTCTCTCACCCTCCTGTCTGGTATCTTCCCACTTCTTCTCTTGATTTTTTAAATTTCTTTTATTTGTTTTATGCATTCCTGAGCTGCAGCGGGCAAACTAGGTTTGTCGTCTTTTCCTTCCCCCGTTTTTCCTCTCTACGGTCCTCCAGCTGTTTTGGTTCTTTGGGCCTATCAAGCTCTCCTTACTTCGTCGTGGCTCTTTTCCCCCATTCCTGCGGTATTCCCAGCAGCTGCTCTCCCTCCTCACATGTCACAATTCGGCGTTGGACCCCTTTCCACGTAAACAGACCAAAAGGGAAGGTCCATTTATATTTGATTTGGTTGGTAATAAGGTGCTGGACCACTGGACCCATTTGCCTCCTTTTCAAGAGTGTCACTTGTGCTAGGTCTTGATAGAGTTGGACCTCGTGACCGTTGACGATGACTTGAACAGAGTCTTGCCCTTCTCAATATTTGCTCCTTTTGGGTGTAGCTCAACAGAGCTACCAAGACATCTCTGGGTCTCGTCCCCGATTCTGGCGAGCGTCTTGGTCCCACCCTGTGAATTCTGTCTATTCCTATCTGGGGTTCGGTATCCTCGCCTAGCACATCCGCGAAGAGTTGAGATTGTTGCCCGAAGATCCTTGTCCTCGATGGTTTCTGGTAAATTTTTAATTCGTATATTTGACCGTCGAGACCCGTTTTCAAGATCTTCACATTGGAGCTCGAGGCTATTTGTCGCCCTCGCCAGCTGTTCCAGAGTCTCATCTGATTCCTTAGTGTCCTCTTCCAATCGCTGGACCGTCCTTTCCAGTGTATCCCTGCTCTCCTCAACCTTAGCCAGATCCACCTTCACCTCTTGCAGGGATTGCTTCATATCCTCTCTCAGGGTGTGGAATTGTTCTTGTATGGACATTAAGAATTGGTCTTGCAGTTCTTTGAAACAGGATTGCATGACCTTGGTCAAAGTATCGTCCCCCATCTCTTGCCTGTTGTGATAATGTGGATCCTCTTTTCCACTATTTAGTTTATTCGTATTAGTTTTCTGTGCCCCAAAGCTGTTTCAGACTTTTATGCTGTTTCCTTTGAGGGGGGTGGGATTGGGTTAAGCTTCGTGTCGTCGTTCTAGTTTTGGACATTGAAGCTATGTCCACGCCGCATACCCGGTCTTGGTTTTAGTAATGCGCAATTCCGCCGCAACCGTCCCCCCGTATCCGTTTATGACTTCACGGGGCGCCCTCCAACACGCTGCACATGTAGGGTCCTTACAGTATTGGATATACTATGGTGATCGTTACTTAGGCCCTCTGAGCACTCCCCTGCTTGACTGGGGGGTGGGCCGACCCAAGTTTGGTGACTCCCCCAGTCCCCTGCCACGACTCTAACCTTCCTTCTGTGGGTGGTGGCTATCCGCGTGCTGTGTCCCGATGAGTGGTGAGGAGGAGAACCACCCTCCTTGCCCTTTTGTGTTCTGGTGGTGTGCCCGCTGCCAGTGCGTGAGGGGGCACGACTCCACAAGGTAGTTCCAAGGGTCTTGCTGGGGCGCCCCCGGCGTGTTCAGTCATCGCTTGGTCTCTCTTCCCCCCCATAAGCACCCGCCTCCCCAGTTGGCCGTTGCGCTCTGTCCTAGGGGGGGCCTGGAGGTATGTGCTGCAGTTGGTCAGAACGCTATGCAGACTTACTTGGTGCCCCCTAGCCGGATTCTCCTGGTCTCGCTGCACATCTGCCACTGTGGAGGCTGCTTCTGGTTCTCTGTGGGGGTGCCCCCGATCCACTTCCCTGTGCGGCCCCACTGGGGGTTGGGGGGGTACTGCTCTGTGGCTGCACAGTGTCTCTAGCATCCCGTGCACCGGAGAGGGCGCCCTCTGGCTCCCATTGCGGAGGAGGGGGTCGGGGGGGGCAGCCTATTATCCCCCGGCAGGATCCGCTGCTCCAGGTCGCTGCGGAGAGGTCACTCTCGCCTTACTGCTGCCCCTCTCGACTCCGCCTTTGTGGCTCGGAATCCGCTCTCCCAACCCGCGGTGTGGTCCCTCTCTCCGTACTGCTGTCCCTCTCAGCTCCGCCCGTGTGGCAGCCGCCCTCCGCTCGCTCCTCAGGCTTCTGCACAGCGTGAGCCCCTGGACGTGAAGCCTGTGCCGCTCCGCTTTGCACCTCGCATCGGATAAACTGCTTCCCAGGGTTGTTGTCGGTGGCCTGACATCCGTGTGCGCGCTCCCACCGAAGACACAGGGGGTGGGTGGGGGCACTTACTACTTCTGGCATCCGGATTGCTTATTAATGTGCTATGTTTGTTGGCCCAGCCGGGAGAGACCTCAAGCGCGTCCTTTCATGCCGACCGCCATCTTGAGAGTCCTCCCACGCTGTTTTTGATTTCTCTATTGGTTTTATTCTAAGATCACTCATTGGGTAACAGTGGAATTCATTATTTCCTCTTCGTCTGGCACAATTACCAGTGATGCCTTAGATAATGTTCTTAGAAATGCATTTGTCTCTGATTTCTTTTATTTTGGGTTTTTTTTTTGTTTTTTATTCTTCTTACGTAATGCGATTTCTTTGAGTCTTCTCTTTCTCCGTGCTTCCTTTTCTCTCCATTTTTTTGCTGCAGAACTGTTGAGAGTTAGATTCCTCCACTTCTACGATGGATAGAACATTATGTTTTGGATGACCTACAGAGCGCAATGGATCTGAGGGACCTTCCTCTTGAATTCCCTCTTACATGTCTGCCAGTCTTCTGAATTCCTCCAGGACTGATTCAGATAAGGTCGTGTCATCGAGATGTTTATTAGGCTCTCCTTCTGCTTTTTCTTCTCTGCTAAACCTTATTTCTGCAGTCTTTTCCCTTAAATGGGCCAATATATTCTGCACCAAGGAGAGGCATATAGCGTCATCTTTTCCTTTCTTGACTGAGGCTTGTTGAATTGCTGAAATGTCTAGACACAATTTAATTGTTTCCAACCCGAGGTCTGTCAATGTGGAGACAACAATGGTATTTATTACGTTGTTGCATCCTGACAGAGTCGTCGAAGGTGGCCAGTTCTTTTGTCAATTCCAATAGTATGCCAGCTTGGGATTGCACTTCTCCCCTCAATAGATTGACAACTGACACTAAGGTGTTTAGTGCAGAGAGAGTGTTCGCATTTACTTGGGCTGTTCCACTGCCTATGTTTAACTGAGGGAGGCAGGGTGTCCCTTCATCTATTCCATGTATTTCCAATGTGCTCTCATTTATCATTAGGGATGTAACGGTATAACGTTAAAGATAACGTGAACCACTTAATTGAACAATAATAAGCGTCACATTGTTTATACCGTTCATACCGTTAAGTGTGCTTTTCAATCTGATTTGGAAAGGCTGCAGTAAGCAATTGCTGCACAGTCTTGGTTTTGCACTGTTGGATGTGCCGTCTGCCAAGTAGTTTCAGTTGGATCAGTTTTTAATGCCATTCCATAAACCACACGTGCCTTACACAAAATCAATATGTTAGCAATAGGAAGAATAGATACAGTGCCAAGAAGGAAAAGGGTTTACTTTGGGGTGGCGGCTTTGGGGTTTATATATTTATAATGGATAATGTTCTCTAAACATATGGCAATGGGGGATTTCCCTGGTTCTATCATTGAATTTACATATAATAAGTCACACTGCGAAATTCACTCATCTCTGTGGGTATTCCCTGCTGCCATACCAAAGGGTAACATGTCAGTGATTACTGAAGACCTTTTGGCCCGCAAGTAAACTAAAGGCTGTAACGTAAAAAGAAAGTAAGTGTGTGTGTGTGTGTACGTGTGTGTACGTGTGTGTACGTGTGTGTGTGTGTGTGTGTGTGTGTGTGTGTGTGCGTGTGTGTGTGTGTGTACGTGTGTGTACGTGTGTGTGTACGTGTGTGTGTACGTGTGTGTACGTGTACGTGTGTGTACAAGCGTATACTACCATCAGCCTCCATTGATCTGTGGCATGCAGGTTATCAAGATGGCAACATGTTCATCTTCACCAGTAGCCAGTGGGGAAGCAAAAAGCCTAAATGACCACTTAAGAAAAGCTTTTCAGTTTGCTTTGCCAGTTGCAGCAGGCCTCCACCCCACCCCCTCCTCTCCTCTCCACACGTGTGTTTGTGTTTGGTGGAAGCAAGGCATTTCAGTGGAAAGTATGTGGAAAAGCCCAATTCTGGCCCTGGGTGCCTGGTTTTGTTTGTGATGATAAATCTGTCAATTTATGACCTTTTAGAAAATATTTGTTAAGATCAGTTAACTCCACCTGCTATACCGCGATAACCATGATATACCGTCATTTGGCAAGAAGGTTATCGTACCGTCTTAAAACGAATACCGTGACACCCCTATTTATCATCAGGGTTTTATTTAAGCCTTTCTCTGTAGCTGAAATGTCCAGTCTTCCAATCTCAACCAATGATTCACTCGTGTTGAGAGGTTTGAGGATCAATGTGGTCCTCGCTTCCTCTTATTGTGGGTCTTCCCTTTTGGATATTTAGTAGCACCTCTTCTTTCATACTTTTACTTCTCTTTTTATTACCGAAATGAAATATTTCTTTGGATTTTTGTTATTGTGTATTCCAAGCCCTTTTTCCTACACCTGTATAATGGGGATTGGATCGTCCTCTAATTCCTGGTCCCTCCCCGGGGGTAGTACATATTGGCTCTACATGTATGAGCTTGTATATGTTGTGTGGTTGACGGCTCAAACTCAATCACCACGCCCATTCCAATTTCTTGGGCTCTTGATGTTATAGTCTTTATGGACGGCTCTTCCCATTCCGGTGATCTTCTATCCTCTTGTAATGGGTTGCTACGTAGTTTCATTGCTATTTGTTGTTACTTGTAGACCACACTTCTTACTGAACAATTACTACTCTGGTGTGTTCTTAACTAGGGCAAAGGGCCGAGTTCTCACAGTACGCAAAATAACAGCTTCTATGGCTTCTACTGCGGCTTCAGTTCATACAGTTGAGCCTTGCACCAAAGCTTCCCTGGGGACATGGGTATTTTCAGAGGGCGGGATCAAAGGGACTAGATCCCCACAGTCTCCCGATCTCCAACTCGTTTGAGACAGATTGAGCCCTCTAGGGACTCTTTCCGCCACGTAGTTACACACCTAAATAACTTGTTACAGTTACAAATCGTTACACGTTAGTATCAGAGATTAGGTGTGTATGGCTTTGGCTGTTCGGGAACAAAATATGGCCAATGTGTATTTGCAGGATCAAATGACGCAACCCCCAACAGTCGCCCCCTTTGCCAGTTCCCAAGCTATGTTCTAACATCACATTACTTGTTCCGCTTACAGGTTTTGTAGTGGTACGATGCTCCGGTTTGTCGACGTTGATGAGATAGGCAAAGCACAATGTCCAGGCTCACCGGCCCCACAACAGACCACTTGATTCCCCACTTGGTCCGCGTGTGCTCTGTGCCGCGAGTGAGTCTTTGTAGCTTCAAGCTACACAGCAGCGGCAGATGGCTCCTCCTTCTCTCAGGGACACGGAAAAAACACTGCTCTGTCCACACAGCAGACCACTAGATTCCCCACTTGCTCCAATGGCTTAGGGTATGCTGGAAGCTAAAGGACTTCTTAAAATTAAGTTTGAGACTCTTCTGTTGGCCAGATCCTTTGGAACATTTCTTACAGATTAGGGTGTCCCAAAAGGTTAGGTTGTGGCTTCAAGATTCAGAACAGTACCTTACTGAGGTGGTGCATACCAAGAGAACCCACTTTAATGACCCACCCTTGAAACCGTTTGGTCTCAAAAAGCCCTTGTTGGTTCGACAGAATGCACTCTAGGTGTGGGGGTCAATTCCTTAAGAAACTGACAAGTCCATTTTGTTGAAACACTGCAAACCTTGTATCAAGTGCGTACATTTTTCCTAATCTCGGTCACAAGGTCTTTGTGCAAGTGAATGCACAAGCCACACTTCCAATCATCTGAAAATACATTCGCCATTATGAAAAAATGAAAATATACCAAAAAGGTGGAGAAGGAAAAGCAGATCAGACAAAGCCCTGGATGTCCCCTGCCAACAGTCACTTGAAGCAGATGGCTGAACATATAGAAGTTAGAAATTTTGTAAACCTTCCTGAATAACTAATTAAGTGAGACATAATATGTAATGCAGGTAACAAAAAAAGTTTCTCCATGAACACGGAAAATGTACAGCCTGGCTCCAACAGGAGCACAGCTGTGAGATTCCTCAAGGGGTTTCTCCTTCATGGGAAAACGACCCTAGGGAGCTAAAAACAATAGAAACTTCAAAGGGGATAGGTCTCATATGTGTCTAGCAGGGATGGCGTTCATAGACCATTTTCCATCCATTTTTCTTCTTAAGAACATCGGTTCAAAAGGCTAGAAGTTCAAGGACTCCCACACACGACATGAAAGAATCTGAAGATGACCTCCGTGGAGGGGCTTGGGCTTCAAAGTTAATTGGCCAGCGGGTAAAAGACCCAAAATGAGGTGACTAGGTCACTAAATGGAGTGAATCACTTTTGTATACATAAAACTGCTTTGTAAACGGACTACCCTGCCGTCAAGCTGGGAATCCTCCAAGTATGTGAATTTATGAACAATCCAAAGCTAGAGAACTTCAGATGTCTAATGGCATACAAGGAATCCCCTCCGATGAGATTTCTAGACCATCCACTAGGGAAATCTCCCCTGGGCTCTCCCCCGAAGCATAAAGGGGACAACCATCTATGCATAGAGAGCCCCAAAAGTACAATAGTTGCCATAGGAGATCCCCCTTGGTTTAAATACCACTCACTGAACCTTCTGACGTCAGCAAAACATAAGCCACTTCACTGTTTTACAAGATCAGGTGATGACAGCTTGAGGATGGTTAACCTGACGAACTGCCCATTACCACATCGAAGCTGCCCAATGTGGCAGGAGGTCTGACATGGTGGTCCCTTACTTATTTACGTAAAAAATTGATGTGGAGTTGTCCAATCAAATTAAAAAAAAATTCTGATGTGGGTCACAGGGCCATGAGAGCCAGAAAAATCACCCTCAACTCTAGGACTATGATCGCTGCAGTCCCGACAAATCTGTAAAATCAAATTTGATCGATTACCTTACGGTACTGCAAGAACCTTTGATAGTCTCTGGAATTTGACCAAGATTCTCAAAAAGAGAGCCATCCTCCTCATTGAGCCAAAAGGGACTGCCAGGGCGCAGGAAGCCATGAGGCCAAACAACCTCTGAAATCACCAGTTCTTCATTGAGGTTCATCCGAGGAAGAGTGAGCAGGTGAATATAATGTCCTCCACACTGTGCTGCGGTCATCTCCACAGCAGTATTCCAGCGGAAGCCAATAAAGTTCAGGTCATGAAAAGCTGTCAACAAGGACATACCCAGGTTCACGTACCGGCCCAGGTTGAAAAGAAGATTGAAAAACATGCCATAACTTTGGCAATCACTCATGGTTCAGAGCCCAGGCTGATGGAAAGACTCCTGTACTGAAAATTGAGGTTTCCACCGAAAAGCGCAGAAAGCACCTGTGCGCTGAGCTTACAGGGACATGCAGAAAGGGGTATTTCAGGTGAACTGTGCAGATTTAAAGTTCCTTTGGAGAGAACAAAGCTGCACTAATCATCTTGAACATTTCTGTGGGTAGATGCAGGTTGAAACCAGAACAAGTATGGTGCGTAGGCCAGCCTGATTGGACTACTGCACTGTAAGAAGGCACGATGAAAGCAAAATGTGTTCCATCAACCCCATCTGAAGTAACTTCTTAACCTCATCAGGAAAGGAGAACCAACCTGTACCAAGGGACAGAAGGGGGTGGGGGGGGAAGCACCAATCGAGGAATAAAAAGGCAAAAGCCCCAACTCGCAACCAATAGGAAACCGGCGTATGATGTTGAGCTCCTTCAAGCCGCAATGTGTAAGGTCTTCTGTCTATTCACTAGAGTAATGTGGGACCCGTCACATTTGTTGGATTCTTCAAAAAAGTTCCAGAGCTGGCACTTGCCCCCGAGGAGGCCAGAAAAGAAACACTAGGCCAGTGAGATACTTTTTTCCAGCGAAGGCTGGTGAGGCTGCCATATTGCTTGTACTTTTGTTGTTGAAAGCCCCAGAATGCTTTTTAAAAATAAAAAAAGGGGTACTGGAGCAAAATCCCTGCCAGAGGAAGGCTTTGTGGATTAAGACTGGATTAGCACAGACAAAGACAAAGACTTGGCTTTGAGAGTACTATCATTATTAAGCGCCTCATCAGTGGAGCAGTGAAAGAGCTTCACTCAAAACGAAGGGTCTAGCACTTTACCTGGGACGACCTTGGTACATTTCGTAGCATGAAGTTATGCCTGCCTACACACATCAATCTCTAGTGAAAAACCCCATGGTTAAGGTATTCACGTGGTGGACAGCTGCCTCACTTGAACTGTTCCAATGTCTCTGGTGGAGTTAACCCCTCAGATTCATGAATCTGGCCTACAACCGTTGGCTAGCTGTAGCCAGTAATGCCACAGGGTTAGCCTGCCTTAACTACAGGCCAGAAATCCTTGCGTCTACCATATCTAGTGCCTTTTTTTGTCTGGTCAAAACCTGGGTAGCAGATGCAGAAGAACACTACCTGGATTAGAGGGTAGCAGTGGTCACAACAGATGGAGAGCTGAGGGCATGTCGTTAAATAAGCCTGCTCAAAGCCCAGCAGGCGAGTGTGAATGTCAATTTTCCTGTTCATGGCTAGGACAAAATGTAGCTTGGGGGCACACCTTCCTAGCCTCCGCCAGCACATCCTTTTGCAGGCCTATTCCCAACCTCTCAGATGCTCTAATCTAAGGAGAGCCCCAGACAAGACTCCTGCTTCAGTCACCACAGTTTCAGGTGGAGTGATTTCAAGAAAGCCCATAAGGTTCAGCTGAGGCATTTTCAGGGATCCCATAAGGTTGGACAGCCAATCTCGAAATGGCCTAGTTGAGGAGAGCATCTCTTCATCCAAATCATCCCGAGGTGAAGAGCCACCAATACCAAAAGGGGGCACACTTGCATCATCCTGTGGTGAGGGAGGAGTAGGCAGACTCTAATCCGTCAAATGTGTGGTAGGTGCTTCTGAGGGTCCCACTTCTGATGTAGCTGGTGGAGTCTGAAGAGGGGACATCTGTGGAGGTTCTGGTGCCTTGGAGCTGGAGACCGTGGGAGGTTGTGGGGTCCCCTGAGGCACTGCAATGGAACACCATCTTTTGCTAGGTCTATGAAATAGGCTTCATAGTTGCAGAGTGCTTCAGCAATTGAAAGCGGGCAAAGGAGTGCTCCACTGACCTGTTCCAACCGTGGGGCTGCAAAGGAGGTGGCAGCTGTCAAGGCCAAGCTCAAAAGCCCACAGACACTGGCTGTCAGGAAGGAATAGCCAGAAGGGGGTAGGGGTGGGGATCCAGAAAGTGTAGTGGAGAGGAAGTGTATGGCAACTGCAGTGGTTGGTGGAGACATGCTGGTTGAATCTGACAATTCGACAGATAAGGGGCCTATCCCAACAAAGCACTAGGCTTACACTGCAACCTCATTTCTGATAGGTTTGGTGCAGCATGACACGTGGGTGAGGAAACAAGCTAGAACGTTGGCTTGTTTCACCCTCCGGTCTGATGTCGCCTTCCTTCTGGAAGGATCCTCAAAAATCCTGGTGTCCGATTTAGCTCTGGTAGACAAAACCTCAGGAAATACCCCATTGGCAGCCTTTGTATCCGAGCGGGTACCATCAGTGGAGCCAATCGAGAATATACTCTTCAAAGAGGGAGCCACAAGAAAAGTCCTGTGGAGCCAGTAGTAATTTTAGCCCCTCAACAGGGATCCTGTGGGTCACAACGCAGCACCATTAGCCCCTCAGAAAGAAGCCTTGGAGTAGCCTACAGTATCCAAGTTAGTCCCCCAGTGGGAACGTCAGGAAGAGTCCAGGTTTCGCTAGGACCACTATGATACCCTCAGGTAAGTGCCAGGAACAGGCCACCGTACTGGGGTGCCCTGAAAAGGAAGTCACTCACCAGCCTGCTTCTCTTCTCCCCAATGAAATGACTCTAGTAGGGGCTGAGTGACCAAAGACTTCCTCTCACTGTATGAGCCAAGAATACAGACTGAAAGAGTGGTGCACTACAGGCAAGAGTCCCATGGATAGAGTGGTGCAAAGCACTCAAAACAGGGCATGGGATTGGAGACCGTGTACTGAGGCTCGCACAACAAGCAGAAGAGAACCCTTTTTACCCTGGCATATGCGAAGGGAAGATGCTGAATAACCCTGGAAGAAAAGGGAGGGAAAAAAAGGAGACATTAAAGAAGGAAGGAAGGATGCCAAACCCACATGGTGCCACATTCTTCCAGTCCTGACCATTCAGACAAAAGAACCAATCCAAGGACAGAGATGGAGGGGGGAGTGGGCCATGGCTGGGCATGCAGCAGGCTCACATTAAAACTGTAACAAATAGTTTTGATGCTGCAGTAACCCCAGTCCTGTGCATGTAGGATCTAATGTCTCATAAGGATGGAGCAAAAGGGATAAGACAGGAGCAAAGGGGATGGGACATAGGTGCACAACATCTTCATTAATGACTGAAGAAACTAAGTTGGGATTGGGACAATGCCTATGTTTTAGAGAGTACCACTGCAACATAGCAGGACGATTAATCAGCATTCACTACAATAGTTTAGAAGTATGGGACTGAACAGGTTGCTTTGAATGACCTGCCTAGCATCTCTCAATTTTAAAAAAAAAATGTTTTTTTAAAAACGCCAGCAGTCTATTGTGCCTTACCTCCAATCCATTGACTTCTTAGGAGGTGCTATAGGGTACAGCTATAACACAGCAAACTACTGAACATGTGCTGGAGGAAAACGGAAAAACTGCAAAAGCCTACCCTGAAAGACTTGGCGTCTTTATCCAGGCTCATCAATGTGACACGCAATGTTCAGGGAAATAGGGTGCAGCTTGCTGGTTGCAAGCTTCTTTTCTGCTCTCCATGTTCTGCTTTGCACATAAACTGCCAACCTACAGACCTTGGGTTGCCTTTCTCGTGTATATGCATCACCAAAGCCTGCCAACACCCTGCTGCTCCAAATGTTGGGGTCGGGGCGTCGTTGAGGAGGGTTTGGGGTTGGGGGTGATGCACCTTAGCATGAAATATGTCCAAATAGGTCAGCCTCCAAACAAGGGTACTACCATTACATTACCAGCCAGGGTTCATCTTCCTGTGGGTTGAGCCCTCAGCAGGCACAGGCTTCCAAGGATTGCCAATCCAGAGTTCGTCAACCCCTCCAACTCCCCACCATTATCTCCAGCTCCCTAAACTACTGGATAATGTGGTGGTGTTTGTTGTGCAATCTCTGCATTTCCTTTAGTCACGGGATTGGTTGATATTTTGTTTCCCCGTCTTCCTGTGTTATGTCCTCCCTGGTTAGTTCCTTCAGGTGTTGTTCCTTTTCTTCTTCATCATTATTCCTAATTGAATGATGGCTCCCACTAAAACAACCACAGACTTAAAGCACGACATGGCAGTAATCCGTTCTTGCATTCCTCACCCTGGGAGTTACCTGGCAGATATTGGGGAAAGTAAAGAGCCCCGGGAAATGGGCCTTTTTAAAAAGTGCTTTTATTGAGCATTTCCGAACAAAATAACCAAAGCATAATCAAAAGCTGTAACATGAAAACCAAGAAAGTACATTCCCAGGTCCCTCCCCAGTGTTCAAACAGAGCACCACCGGCAGTCTTGGAGGCTAATCGGATAATACACTCGAGATTGGCATGGGACAGTCTTCCTGTCATTTGTAGGCCTCAATGAAGGGATGAAGGGAGCCCACTCCATTTCTCTGCTCAGTGTAGTATCGTGTAGGCAGGCCGTTGGGTTAGAAAAGCGAAAGAACTCTGAGATGGAAAACCCAAGTTGCTTCGGTCGGGAGCGATTCCGATTTCCAGCCTATAGTTATGCAAGCCCTAGCCGCCAGGAGCAAGAAGTGCGTCATATGTGGCACCCTTTTCCACCGGTTGTCTTGTAGTTCTAGGCCGAATAAGACCAATCTTGGGTCACTGTCTCTGGGAATCCCTTCAATCTTTCTGATCTAGCCCAGGACCCCTTTCCAGTATGCTTGTGATTTAGGACATGCCCCCCACATGTGCCAGTAGTCCGCCTCGGCACCGGAACCTCTCCAGCACATGGGGCTCGTTTGGGCGAACATTTTCGAAATTCTTCTGGGGTCGAATTGCCACCTATGCAGCAGTTTCAGCCTGTGTAATTTGTATTGGGAAGAGATAGATGTTTTGTGCGTTGAGGTGCAGATTCGCGACCAATCAGCATCCGTCATCATTGGGCCCATGTCGTTCTCCCACCCCTTTCTGAGGCCCTCAGTTTTGCTTCCTCTCGCCTCGAGCAGGGTCATGTGTAGCCTTGAGATGAGGCCCTTAAGGGTCGATTCGCTGAGGATTATTTCCATGGTGGTCAGGTCTCTCTCCAGCTTTTCCTTCGATTTCCCAGACAACAAAGTCCCCTTGAGCTGCAGGAATTTGAGCACATCTAACGGCCCGATATGCAAGCCGTTTTCCAGCTCTTGTATAGTTATGCACCCGATTAGTTTTATCATCTGGCCTGCTCTTTCCAGCCCCGCCTCATACCATTCCTGGAAACGCAACGGGTCCCTGAGGTCATCACGAATCGGAGGCTCGGAGGCACCCATATACAGCTCATGGGGGACAGCCAAGTTGTAAGTCCAAGCATTTCCCCTTCGCTCCACCACAACCGTAAGAGGGAGCCCATTGCAAAGTGATTGATGACACTTTTAGGGAAGGATTTCCTTGTGGCCCATAACCATTCCCCTAGCGAGACTGGCCTCATTCGATGGTTCTCAATGGCCAACCATTGCTTTTGCTTGTCGCCTCACAGATGCGGTACCAGGGCTCTGAACGGTGTGACGGAAATGCCCTTTTAACTGCCTCCAGGTCGCTCATTTCTGTGCTTGTGGGATGCATCTGTCCCCAGAACGCTCACCCCTCTATACGCCAGATGGCCTCCCAAATGCGACCATGGTACAAAGGGTAACTCACAAACTGCTATTACAATTTTGCAAACTTGGCAGAATGCATCTTGAGTAGAATTAAAAGCCTTGCTTCCATTTAAAAACATCTCAGACTAAATATTGATGTCATTTAAATAATAAATTTTGCTCACACTGATCATTTACCTCTTCACCTGTCCGGTATGCAGGAGTACTCTGCTTCCAAACCACCAACATTGCTGACAAGGGCCCATTAAGGTTACACAATTCCAGCTCTGGATGTTTGATTTGATTAGTTTATTTATATAGCGCCTGTACACAATATGTTTCAAAGCGCTTCAAGGAGGGAGGGAACATGGGAGAATACAATTACATTCTTACAGGTCCTTGAAACAAATCAGAATGTTAAAAATAACTATCATATCAAATAGTACAAGTGCATGGAACAATAAGGGAGAAGAGAGGAAGGCAAAAAGGAGACGAGACTAGCAGTAAAATTACTATGCATTGTTGCAGTGCATGAATGGGGGAGGAGGGGAGGCGAGGAAAGTGGAGAGAAAGGGTAAGGAGGGGGCGCTGTTGCGCGGCACGGTGATGGATGCCCGATTGCTGAGCTCCGGACTGGCTCCTGGCTCGCCCAGTGCAGCAGCTCCTACTCCTGCGGCCCCTTCATCTACTGTGCACCGCAGCGCTCCCGGGACCTTGTGGGGGAGGGGCGCCTCGGCCCCGAGGAAGCGCCAGATGGCCATCTTTGGACTGCGGGCTCCCCACTCCCCCCTGTGCTGTGCTGGATTGGGAGCTCCGGGGACTGCGGAGCGGGTCGTCCCGGGGTCTGTTGCCTTCCCCCCCCCACCAGCCCAAAAAGTGTTCCTCACACCACGGATCCCCCCTGCATCGTGGGCGGAGGCGTCGCAGTGGAACTGAAGCTCTTCCGTTGGCCCTGCACTGGTGTGCTGGGCGCCTGGCCTCCCTGCTGCCCACCTCAGCTGACCTACACCTCAAGAGCACAGGATACGGTAAGAGCCCCGGGGGGAGGTGTGGGGCCCCTGCGGGTCGCACCTGCACTGCGGTGGCGGTGGCCCCCCGCGGCCGTAGGGGCTCCCTGGTCTCCCCCCCGCGGACTCAATGGGAGGCTAGTGGTGGTCTGCCGCTCCGATTCGGGACACCGGGGGACACTCTCGGCCTGGACACTCGGCAGGAGGCGATTCCGGCACCCGTAGTCTGGATTTCGCTTGAACTGTGGGGAGTCCCCCCCCCCCCCCCCCCACACCCATCTATTCACACGGACATTGTGGCTGCCCTCCCCCCCCCCCCACCACCACCACCACCACCACCACCACCACACAACCCACCCCCTGCCCTAGTAATCAGGGCACAACGATTGCGGCCTGGGCCCAGTCTGTGGTACTGGCCTGTCCACACCCCCGGAGCCCGGACGGCACGCGGCTGCCCACCCCCTGCCCCCCCAGATAGACAATTGGGGACTGTACCCCCCTCTGAATCCACCCCCCCCCCCCCCCCCCACTGCTACTGGCTCAACAATGAATCAATGAAACTGGTACACCAGAATCAGAGGCGCATTCATAGGTGGACAAGGCATGGATAGGAACTCTGCTGGGACAACTTGACAAGCATTAAACAGCGCTGAGATACATTCTTCTTCCCACGGGGCCCCCAACCATTGACATGGTCCTGAACTGACCACCGGCACCCATCCGGCACGCGGCTGGCGCCCCCAACCCGCCACGCTGGCAAAACCCTTTCATGCTGCACATCCTCTAAGCGGTCCCCCACCACTACTTTCACAGACGCAGATCAACTGAATTGTGACGCCGTTATCTGGAGCGAACCCATAGAGGGTCAGAGCTAGGAAATAACTGCTGCTGGACACACTTACAAGTCCCTAAGGGGGTCGAGGTTGTGGCCCGTCCAGCAGGGTCCGACACGGCTCAGCTTAAAGACAGATCTGTATAATTCGTTTTTCAGATAACCCCACTGCAACAACCGTTAATCAGAACTCCAATACCTCTAACCACCCAGGCTTATCCATACTCCTGGAACCCCTCCTGCAACGACACCATGACCAAAGGAGCTGGAGCAGGGAAAAAGCAGAGTTCACTCAATATGTTTGCAAAAACACCGGCGGACGAGACCATGGAAGAGACACCCACCACCTCTGCCTCTCTGGCACCGGATGACTCGCAGAAGATGCTGGAGTATATTCGTGAGGGGTTCACCACATTACATACCAAACTTGATGACATGAATGGCACGATCTCATCCATAAAAGCCCATATTGAAAAGACTGATGGCCGTGTGGCCGAGATCGAAACAAGGGTGGGGGCTGCTGAGGATGACTTGGGCTCCCTGCGGGCTCCACACTCTCCAGTCGGGTGCTGGCAGTTGAAAGAATGACGACTTTGAATCTCGCTCGAGACGAAATAACTTGCGTATTGTTTGAATACCGGAGGACAATATCAATGAGCCCATGGAGGACTTTGTGGAGCGCATTCTTCTAACTCTCTTGGATACGCCAAACCTTTCCCCACAATTCGCAGTTGAAAGAGCCCACCATGCCCTAACCGCGAAGCCCAGACCGGGCGCTCCTCCACGTCCTATCATAGCCAGAATCTTACATTTTCGGGACCGCAATACCCTCCTAGGTGGCTCGGATTCATCTTTACCCAGATTTTTCCGTTGCTGTCCAGCAGGAGCGCAAAACCTTCATGGCTGTGAAAAAGACTCAGACTTGGGGGTTAAATACTCGATGCTATTCCCTGCAAAGCTAAGAATTTAACATTTCGAACCAATATTCTTTCCACGATACCGGAAGCTTCGAAATGTATTAACATTTCTCTGGCTGATTCCCACCATTGGGGGGGGGGGGGTCACTGTATTTTGCTCTGTTGTCTCCAATTAAGCCTTTACTACTGGCTTCTATATAGTCTTGTGCATGGATGCGGCTATGTTATGCAAGGATACATTGGCAATCGGTTTCGTTTCTTATTTGTTTTACTGATCCTTTATTACGTGGTCCTCATTGGTCACACAGGTTCACTGTGTTTTAGGAATACCAAAATCCTTATACACTCCCAGTCCGGAGTAGTGCCGCCATGCCAGCTCTCAGACCCCCAGGCGTAGATGCCATTGACCTGGTTGTTGTTGAGGTTATGTTGGGTTTTCATTCCTCTGGTTGGGGGAAGGGATGTGGTTGGGGAGAGGGAGTTATGTTAAAAAAAAAGACTTGACGACCACAAGAGATGCCACGTATGCTGCGATACTGGGGTGCGATTATATTGGCAAAGTGATGAATCCACCCATGTCGGATCGGCCTTGGCCGCTACCCCGCCGTAAATCAGATTACAACCAACATCACCACACAAATGTCGGATAATAACCAAACGGTCATGAGCTGGAATGTAAGAGGTCTGGGTAACCAGAAAAAGATGCGACAGATACAGCTATATGCTGAACGCCACGGCATGAAAATCCTATGCTTACAAGAGACCCATGCCCACTCTGAACAAATTGAGAAATTTGCTAAACGATGGGGACCCCAGAGATATTACACCAATTATTCCACCCAGAGCCGCGGTGTGCCGACTCCGATACACAGAAGCCTGAAGTTTAAGTGCGCTCACTCACGGGTAGACCCAAAGGGAATATATGTACTAACCCTTGGCACATTACAAAATCAAGAGGTGGCTGTATTAAACATCTATGGCTCAAACATCGATGACCCTGACTTTTACCTACACCTGGCCTCTGTGTTAGAAGGGTTTCCCCTTATCCCTATCATATGGGGGCGGGGGGGTGATTTTAACACTATACTATATGTCAACCTTGCTAGATCGGGCTCCAGACCCCGCCAGCTCTCCAAAGCAGCCTGTTCCATCTTGACAACGCTCCCTCGCTTATCGATTGTGGATGCATGGGGACTCATGTACCCCGTGTCACACACATACTCTTTCTACTCCTCTGTACATGACTCCCATTCTAGGATAGACAGGTGGCTTATTTCGGACATACTGATTAGAGCCCCATCACAATCATCAATTCTCCCTCACACTCCATCCGACCACTCGCCAGTGGTCATCTCCTTAAACTGGTGCATACACTGTGACAGAGGAAGGTGGTGAAAAAGGAGTTCATTCCGTACTTGATCCAGTTTTTAGCTCTGAACTGGAATCCTCCATTGAGGAATTCTTTGAAATCAATACTAACTGTCATCACAAGCCACCCTCTGGGGATCCTTCAAGGCATATGTTAGAGGCCTCGCCATCTCCAAGGGTAGTAGAATCCTGAAAAAGATCCGTGCAGACATCACAAGCACCGAGTCAGCCCTAGCCGCTCTTGAGGCTCAATATGCTCTCGATAAATCCCCTGAAATACTAGCGCAGTTGGGCTCAGAGCTGGACAAATTCCAAAGCCTAGCTGGGCGGGAGGTTACATTTTTAGACGGCCCCCATCTGGTAAGGAGATACGGGGAGGGAGAACGACCAGGGCGTATGTTGGCCAGATTGATACGCCATGAATTCGGTGCCCCCAATATACCCGCGATAGAGAAGAAACCTGACAGAACACTAGCTACTTCACCACAAGACATTAACTCGGAATTCCTCACGTTCTATAGTTCCCTGTACTCCAGAGCGGATAGTGCCCGAATATCAGATATTGACTCCTATTTAGATACCCTCCCTCTCTCTCTCTGCCCTCTCCACCGACACCAGCACTTCACTCGACAACCCGTTCACTAATGAACAACTCTCAGAAGCCATAGACTCACTGGCATCTGGCAAGGCCCCTGGTCCGGACGGCCTCCCCATCGAACTCTATAAACGATTTAAATCCCTTCTGGTCCCACACCTATTGGCTTTATGGGAGGAGGCTTGTGAAGTTGGCACGCTCCCCCCCCCCCCCTCGCTCGCTCCGGGAAGCAATGATAACAGTATTACTCAAGCCTGGCAAGTCCCCTACCCAGTGTGGCTCGTACCGACCTTTGTCATTAATCAACTGCAATGTCAAAATCTATGCCAAACTATTGGCAAAGTGTCTGGTCTCATTTATCCCCCCACATCATTCACCCGGATCAGGCGGGGTTCGTCCCGGGCCGCTTCACTTCCCTCAATCTTAGGCACCTATTTAATGTGATCAGTAGAATCTGCCTGAAAGTTCAGGCAGTGGCAGCCACTCTAGCTAGGCAAAAAGCCTTCGACTCTGTATCATGGGAATACCTATGGCGAGTCCTAGAGAAATGCAAATTCGGCCCCAACTTCCGATCCTGGGTAAAACTACTTTACACAAATCCATCGGCCAGAGTCCGCACTGAGGACAGATGCTCCTCTCCGTTCCAGATAGCCAGAGGAATGCGACAGGGCTGCCCCTTCTCCCACTGATATTCGCTATAGCCATTGAACCATTTGCAGACATGATGCGTCAATCACATGCTCATAGGGGTTTGCGAACGGCGGGCCAGTCCGATATAGTCTCCCTATACGCCGACAACGCCCTTCTGTATATCCGCTCTCCAGATACCAACCTTGCCCCGATTCTGGAGGATGTGATACGGTTCGGACACATTTCCGGACTGAAGGTGAACTGCTCTAAATCTGTCCTGTTCCCGCTCACCGAGCATACACAACCCCCTTCCGACCTAATGGGATTCACATGGTCCCAATCGAAGTTCACTTACCTCGGGTGATGGTCTCCCTGGAAGCAGAGATGCTACGTGAGGACAACTACCTAAACTCTCACAAAACCTAGCAACTAAACTGCAAGCTGGGCCAGGCACCTATCTCCTTGGCAGGCCGAATAGGCTTAATTAAGATGGTGGTTTTACCCTAGCTCCTATATCGCTTCATTAATCTTCCCATTGGGCCGGTTGATGACTTCTTCCGGACGCTATGCCGCCCAATCAATACCTTTCTGTGGCACTCCAGGGCAGTCCGACTCAAACTAACAACATTAACCACCCTATGGAATGTGGAGGCTTCGGCGCTCCGGACTTCCTCAGATACTGGTTGGTGGCACAATCCCAATTCACGTCTCACTGGTTTAACACATCGGACCCCACCCAACCCCACCCCCACGTTCGGCTGGAGAAACTGGCGGTCAGTGGCCGAGACATCTGCTCCCTCATTCTCAAACCCGCCCCGGCTGACCCCAAGTCAGCAGACCCAGTAGCTAGCACATCCCTGTCCCTCACTAAACTCTGGAGGCTGTTGGACACACCCACCCCTTTCACCGAGATCTACCGCTCTGGAATTTTTTTTTACCAGAGGTTCCACACGTCTCACAGTCCATCGTGACCCGATGGGCAGACGCGGGCTTCTTGGCACTCCGTAATGTTTATATACAGGGCAACTTCCTTGAATGGGCAGGTCTTCCGCCCTCCCTTAAACGGAAACCGTCGGCTTGGCTGCAGTACTCCCCTCTGGAAAAATCTAAATATCCTAATTTCCCTACGGTGCCACCTGACAAACCCATAATAGCTGAGCTATGTTCCTTCGACTCCTCGAAGGGGAAGGTGTCTAGGCTCTATACTCTACTGCAGACCAGGGCTATTCCCTCATTTACTAAGATGAAACACAGGTGGGAGGAGGATCTCGGGGTGGAAATGTCAGACGCACGCTGGGCCCAGATGTGTGCACGCACCAATAATGTTTCCTTCAATTCCCGGTTTAAATTAATAAAGTTTAAGGTGTTGCAGATATCATCATACTCCGAGCAGGTTACACCATATGTTTAGTGACCTTCCCTCCAACTGCCCCAGATGCGGCTCCGAGAAGGCTTCATACATGCATATGATCTGGTCTTGTTCTCAACTATCAATTCTGGACAGAAATATGTTCCACATTATCTATTATACTGGACCATACAATAGACCCTTCTTTATGATACCTGTTCCACGACTTTGCCCAGTTGGGGCGAGACTCTAGGATGCTTGCTGGGCTTTGCATGCTGCTAGCTGTTTGCTGCATTCTGAGGATCTGGCTACAACCTAGATCACCCACGCACACACAGTGGCTTGGAGCGGGCACTTGGGCGTCAGACACTGAGGAGTCCTGGGGTGCATTGCAGCATCCGCACTCGAGGCCAAGGGATATTTGGCGAACATTTCGCAGTTACAGGTCTTCTGTGAACTCAGACGGACATGGAATCCTCTATCCCCGTGCTCTACTCTCCGACACTACCCCGCACACAGTGACTCTCTAATCCTCCCGGTGGTGTTGCCTAGTCCCTGACCAATTAAGTTGTTTGAAATATTCATTATGCATTGTATTGTATTCACTATGTAGGATTGAATCTTGCAGTCGCACTATGTGCATCTCTCACTGTTGGTGTGTGTTGTCAAGTCAAATAAAAAAAGTGTTTTAAAAAAAAAAAAAAGAGAGAAAGGGTAAGGAGGGGAACAAAACAAGTGACTATCTAAAAAGGTCAACAACTATTGAAGGTAGTGCTGGGCAGGGAGTAGGAGGAAGGGAACAAGGAGCGAAGGGGGGGACAGACAAGCGGTTATCAGAGGTCGATGGACAAATGATAAGAGTAAGTGCTAAGATAAAAAAAAAAAAGAGGGGACGGCAGGTGGCTGCAAAAGACAGGCGGCTAGGATTACTGTGCCCGATGGCATTTGGGGTAGTGCCGATCTTTCAAAGGACAAGGGAAGGGACAGGAATCATACTTCGCTGGCTTGCCGCCTTTAATATGTCTGGGCACATGAGGCTCTCACTGCCAGTTGATGGCTTTCTCTTGCCATATAGATATGTCCCTGGCCCTTTGTGAGTAGTGGTTACACTCCTTCTCCTGAGCCCAACACTCAAACACTTGTCTTCAAGGCTTTTCATGTGAACTGCGGAACACATTGAAGGAAAACATCCTGCCCACTAGAACATGTATTAACATCTGAAGTTCCATCTAAATGTGCAATGTATTGCTCCTCCGTAACACCCAAGTCCATACACCATCCACTCCCCACCATACCCAAGACTGGGTGATCTGATCATCACTGTTTACTCCCCTGTAGACCCATTGCCGACAAGTGCCACCCCTCCCCCGTTAGATCCCCTAGTCCTTACGGTGTCCCCCCCCCAACCCCTTTGATTGTAAAGTGCTCCGCTGATTCTCACAGCTAGGTCCGCCCTCAAATATCCGACTACTAATAAATAAATGGGTAATTCGAAATTCACATTACAGGTACTCATTCTGCAGATTAAGGCATTTGCGGTAGAGATGTTTTTCGCTGATTTCTATTAGCAAACTAAAACAATTCCTTTGAAGATTCTGGGGTTATTTAGAAAGGCAAACTAGGCAACTGAAATCAAAACAGAGTGAAAGAAAATGAGAAAGACCTTTGTATTTCTGCGCTTCTGGGTATCAAAAATTCAAAATTACAACCGTTTTCTCTAGTTTACAATTCAGAAGAGGACAGACAGTATATGCACTGCTGTTATTCTCTCCAGTGGTGATTCAGCAAGAGCCTGTTAATATACAGGAGGCACTTCTACTGCTACATGCGTTTCAAATGTGCTAGGAATCAAGCATTTCTGCATTCACGGTTATGAAAGCAGTGATTACACCATCATAAAGTACAAATCATTTTTAAAAAGCAGGGTTATGGGGAGCAATTATTTCTAAAACCTGCATACAAACCCAAACATACCTTGAAGATAAGCCAGAGAAAGTCTTTGTGAGAATTTGTGGTGCAGCATCTGAGGGGGGAACTTCTGAAATATCTGACTCGCACTTGCAATCTGCATCACCATCTCTAACTTCTGACCTCGTATCATCAGCGCTGCTGTCCTGAAAATTAAAAGTGATAAAAGTGCTTTAGAATCCCCGGCAAGTAGGAATGGAACCAAGAACTGATGTGGTGGGCAAGAACACATTTGAAGACTTTGCAGGGAACAATGTGCTTCAGTTTTGTTTGTAAGTAAGCAATTAAGAGGTGGTAAGAACCAATGTATTACAAATGTGCTTATGATGAGTTTTCATCCATCTGTCTACCCAAGGCTTACTGAAGTAACTGCTAATTTACATGGATCAAGGGTGCTCGTTTTGTAATTGCTTATTGGAAGAATCATAGAGTACAAGACAATCCTCCAAGCACAACATCATGTCATCTGTAATATGCAACAAGAATGTTCTATATAGCATTCATTCACCAACCAATACAAAAGAACTGTAAATTAACACCGCCCAAAGGCATTGTTTACTAAGAAATGGTTAAACATATTTAAAACTACTTTCATTAGGTCTCGATAGGTTTGGCTGACTCGTTTTAAGAGCTTTGTCAACCCTTTTTTCTTCTGTTATTGGGGGAGAGGGGTTCCTCCCCAGTTTAATATATAAATACAATATTACTTACCATGAATAATCTTTCTGTAGCTTGCATCTGCTTAGAAACACATAGGCCACTATCTAATGGTTGGTGCAGAGTATTACATATTTTTCCGAATTCAAAAAGTAGGTTGTCGACAGGAGCGTACCTGTAACACTATCCCTACCCTGCGTGTATGGGTACCGACTGGAGGATAGCTCAGTGGCAACGGGTTCGCCTTGGAAGCAAGACAACACAGGTTTGATCCCCGGGTCCGCTCTTAGAAACCTCTGGGTATTAAGTGCATTATAAATAATTAAGATCATAAAATGCATAGGCGTCCTCTGACTTTTTTCTGACAAGTGTTTCCCTTTTTTTTTTTTTTAAAAAAAAAAACAAATTACTTTCTATGCCCGCATGGGAGGATGAATGGGCACATGCGATTCTGAGCAGATACAAGCTACAGAGCTGCAGAAGGACTATTACTGCTAAGAAATATTTGTCTTCTGGAGCTTGTTAATCAGTTTAGATTCACATGCTTTGCATAGATTAGCAAGCAGTAGTTTGTGAAGGTGGCAGATGAGCTGAAGGCTTAGAAGTCGATAAATGTCTTAAACTTGCTTGAACAACCTTAGGGTCCGACTTTGATGGTGTGTCTACACAATAATGTTGTGTGAAAGTGTGTACTGAAATCCAACTAGCTGCTTTGCAAATGGCTCCCAGGGGGAAGTTTGCGAGAAAAGCAAGCGTTGCTCCTGTACTTGTTGAATGGAAGAGATTTTTTTGCTATGGAATTGCACATCTGTATGCATCTAACAATCCACCTTGCAATAGTTCCCTTGGTGACTGCATCACCTTCCCTTCTGGTTGCCACGAAAAACGATTGCAATTTTCATAAATCCTTACTCTCGTCAAGGTAGTAGATTACCACCCTACCAACATCTAGTTATGTACGACTTTCTCCCTTACTTTGTGGGTTTTGGTAGAAAGCTGGTAATGTAATGATTGGTTAACATGAACCTTTGATATTAACTTGGGGAAAATCTTGGGTGCATTCTCAAGACCACCTTGTTTTTATGCATCGTTACAAAATGTTCAGAAACAAGTAGGGCTTGTAACTCACTTTTTATTGGTGCAATAGCAATGAGGAAGGCCACCTTGTACATCAGTTCTTTAAGTGAGGCCGTGTGCATGGGCTCAAAGGGTTGAGTCCATGAGCCATGGAAGTATTAGGTTTAGATCCCACCCTGGAGGGGGTGACACACTGAAGGGTGAATATGTTTGACGCACTCCATAAAGACTTCAATGACCGGTATTCTCCACCATGCGGTTTTGTGATTTAGTATAGGCTAAGTTTACTTTAAGTAAATTATTAACAAGACCAGAGTCTAGTAAGTACATAAGGTATAGTAACACGTCTGTAGCTGAGAAATCTATCAAATTGATCTGGTTCCTTTTACACCAAAAAACAAAATCTCTTGCAGAAGTAGCAGTGTCTGGGTTTCTAGCTTCTTTAATAATGTCCATAAATCTTGTATGTAGGCAGATGTAGATGGCCACATTATAAGACCTCAGGAACCAGGCTGCTCAGTTTGCGCCTGGGGTGTTGGGTGCGTTAACCTTCTGTTTTAAGAGGCATTGGATCAGAATAAGCTTGATTGGTGGGCATAGAAAAATGTGCATTAGGTGGGAGTACCATGACGGTCTTGCCCAAATCGGTTTAATGAGAATCAAGGTTAAGCTCTTGTGATGCAGTTTGTGAATTATCTTGTGAATGAGTGGCGTTGAAGGGAAAGCTTGTACAAATATCCCTGACCAGCTCATCAATAGTGTGATGCCTAGGAACCCCAATTGTGGGAACCTGAGTTTATGCTTTTTTTGTTTTCTTTTGTTGCAAATTGGTCTTCTGTTGGTTGACACCACGGTCGCAAAGCTCTGAGTAGAGTTCCCAATCGTGATACGGTATTAGAACTCTGCTGGAGATTCTGCTACACAGTTTTGAACTTGTGGAACATGTGCTTGGATGGATTTGTTCCTTTGTATGCATGAGTGCCAAACATTTTGTGCTAGGATGGACAGTGGAGTGTGTTCCTATCGGTTTGTGGATATTAAACATTGTGGTTGCGTTATCCATGTGTACTGAGATACTCTTAACTTCTAGAGAAATTTGGAAGGAAAGCATTGCCATCTAAATCGTCAAGGTCTCACCGGTTTATGTTAGAAGTCGTCTGCTTTGCTGTCCACTTTACTTGAGCTGTGAGGTGCAGACAGTTCGTTTCCCACCCTGCAAGTGATGAGTCTGTTATTGCGATTTATGGTGGTGGAGAAACGAAGGGGCTTCCTATGTTCTTATTGCTTACTGACCATCACAAAGACTTTTGTTTACGGTTTGCGAGACTACCACTACACCATCCCTTTGGCCTGTTTTTTGTGACCATTGCACTGCCAACCGCTGCTCTAGCATTCCCGAGAGGTGCATGCAGTATTATGAATATGCATGAAGTAAGCCATCCTACCCAAGAGCCTCATAACTTTTCTGACTGTAGAAATTTGGGCTTGTTTGAACTGAGGAATGAGTGATTGTAAGGTTTGCACTCTTTCCGGTGTTGGGTACACTGTTCGAGTGGTTAGGACTACTCCTAGGAACACTTTTTCCTGCTTGAATAAGACATTACTTCTTTTTATTGACTTGAGAAGCTTAAAGTGTGAAGTGTGAAGTCTGTTGAGTTTCTGCTATGCACTCCTGTGCATGCCTTCCAGTTATTAGCCAATTATCTAGGTAGGAGTAACACGGATTGCCTTGCAGCATAGACGTGCCACACCCACGGACACCACCTTGGTGAATGCACGAGGTGCCGATGAAAGTCCTAAAGGAAGGCCCTTGAATTGGCAGTGTTTGTTGAACATCTTGAAACGGAGGTACATTCAAGGACCTTGGAACATTGAAATACGTATGCATCTTTCACATCCAATGTCATGAAAATCCCAGTTTTCACAAGAGTCATGACCTCTGTAGGGTTGTCATTCTGGACCTTTGGGGTTTTACGTATTTGTCTGCAGGTCTTCGGTCTAGCACTGGCCTCAGATGTTTTGCCCTTCATTCGTACCAGAAAATAAACAGTATTTTCATGTGTTCACCAGTTTTCTTGGTAATTCTAATATTGCTCCCTTTAGGATGAGTGCCTGGATCACTTCCATTCGGGACGTTTACATGTTCCTGTGGTATTGTACTCAATTTGGTTTGTTGATCGTGGCTTATCAGCTCGATGCAGCAGCCCTCTTTCACTGTGCTTAGTACTGGCTTGTCTGACGTTATCCCCCACCATGTGTGGGTATAAGATGATCTACAAACTCCTACTGGGGTTGCATGGGAGGAGACCACTACTTTGCAATCCTTTTGTAGAGGGGGCTGTGCCTTTAGAGGCTCGACCTCTGCCACATGCTCATCCTCTGCAGGGATGTTGCATGGTCTAGTATCTGCTAGATCCCTCAACGTAGGAGCTTTGGAAGCTCTAGGTACTTTGCTGTATGTTTTAATTGCCGGGGGTTTGGTAGTATGGCTGGCCTCGAAAGGGCCACCTCACCTGCCTCCAAACAATCCCCATCACCCTGACATTTGGACTATGCTTTTTAAAGGCTTGTGTTCTTTTTTAGCTTTCTCTAGTGCGTTATCTACCCCTGGTACAACATGTTCTTTTCTAGAGGTTTGTCCATTAAATTGGCTTGAGTTTCGGGTTTAAAACCCGAACCTCTGAGCCAGGCAAGTCTTGTGATTATTCTACAGCCTGCAACAATTCTTCCTGCTTTTTCTGCAGCACCTACAGTATTTTTAAATTGCCATATTGGTTGAGTTCTTACCCTTGGCTATGATCTTAAGCATTGCTAATTTGGTTGGCTGGGCAACCCGACCTGGGGAGCTGTTCTATTTCAACCCATTGTACCTGGTGCATCTTGCCATGAGTGGGGTAGCAATTATAACCACAGCATGCAGAAGTGGCAATTCTATCAAAAGCGTACTGTTTTTTACTTCATTTATTACAGATGGCATAGACCTGGGTCTGGTGAGGAACTCATGGTGACAGCAAGTAAGACATAGAAGTGATCACAGTTCAAGGGTGTTTATTGAACAATGAATTCTATATGCAGGTTGGAAAAACGCCTATTCTAAACCTAAATCTAAGATGGGAGCAAGCGTTGACCATCAAATGAAAAATAAGGCAGTCTTAGTGGCTTTGTGTCAAATAAAAGAGCCTATACTAAGAAACCGGTTGCCAAACCATACAATACAAAAAAGGGTGTGGGATGGTTCTCAAGAAAAGAAAGAAGTGTTCTCAAATAATATGTCAGGATGAGTCAGCCTGGGTCTCCCTTCGCCACGTTTTGATCACGGGGTAAGGTGGGATCTTGGAGCACAGTACAGTCTTGGGTCTCTCCAGCACAAGACAGTTCTAATGGCAGTTCTCAGGACCGTCGATGGCCAAGTCACGTTTCACTTCAAACACTCTTGCCGTCGAGGGCCGGATGTATTCAACTAACAAAAACAAAACTTCTTTCACCATATGAAAGTTAGTTTCAATGTTTGCTGGGTGGTTGTTTCACCTGTGGGATCCCCCCCCCTCTTCTGGGCGCTGACCCTTCAGGTATCGTATTCCACAAATGTTAATGTCTTTTTAAACAGTTCCGGTGGTTATCCGTCGACCATGTTTACGTTGGTCAACACTGTTTCTTGGGACTTTAGACTTTGCCCCTCTTGGGATCCACTTCTCTTGGTGCGCGATTCACTTCCCTTGCTTTCACTCAATGCAGGATTCATTTCCCTTGCTTTTTCCAATGCGCGATTCACTGCCCTCATTTTCGCATAGTTTCAGGTCAAAGTCTTTCGACCGTACAGGGATTTTACTAGACCTTCTGTATGAACACTTAGACCTCTTTCGGCAACGCCCCTACATCCTTCTGGTACCCGTATCGCTCTTATGGGGATCAACCAGAATCTCTTGAACTAGCACCCACGTGGTGCCAGTTTTCACTCTGCAGCTGGTCTCCCCTTAACACTTTTACAGTTCTTTACACAGTTCGTTAAACTTGGTTCAAACTTGCCACTTTGCGATTCTCTCACTCAACACAGCCTGGGTCTTATCGATTCTCCCCTCGACTCTCCGGCTGTAATGAACCGCTTGGCTTTTGGCTTTCCTGGATTCAAGGCGGGTACCACAGGGGCGGGAGGTTCCCTCGACACTGCTCATCGGCATAAGCTTGCCCGGTGTACCGTTGATATCTACTGCAAGACACTCGAGCTATTGTTCACGGTCTTATGCCCTCTTCCACGAAGGTTCCACTGGCCTGGGATGAAAAAGGCAAGGTCGCTGCTCTCCTCGCCACCCTCTTGATTCCTGCCACCTTTCTCCTGCTCTTGAACTGCCGTGCCTGCGTAGCTGTGCAGTCTGCCGTGCAGTCTGCCGTGCAGTCTGCCGTGCAGTCTGCCGTGCAGTCTGCCGTGCTTTCTGGCTCCACCCTTTATCCCTGTGGGGGAAGGGGAAAGGGCCGTCCAGCGTGTGATTCTGATAAATTGCCTGACTTTGACTGACCCATTTATTGGGACATGTCAGGTAAACGGCTCTGGTGTCAATCCGTTGCCCTTTGTGTTGTGCGAAAGTATTAGTGTTGGAAAAGGAGGGGAGAACAGAGGACAGTGGTTTGGAATGTCCTACGTGAGAGGATGGGGATAAGGTTGAAGGAAGGGGGATACCGTGTTTCACCTGGTGTTCCATTCCCTGAGGACTCCCCCATCCAGGTGATCCTCCCTCACTGGTCCAACCCCAGGAACTGGCTCCAATAGCGATGGCCATGTCCTGGCCACCTGGATGACAGATCCCGGGACCAACTAGGGAGACACCTTCAGGTTTCTCGCAGTCTGAACTCAGAACTTGTTGCTGAAGGTGTAGACAAAATGACCACCGTCAAAGCCACATAAGGAAACATCATTTTAAGGTGTCCTGTGGTGATGTGCGTCAGATTTTTCTGAAGCCATCTTGGCCGTTATTTTAGGTGTTTTGATGATTCCTTAGCCCTTTTTGAGGGATCCTTGGCTGTGCCGGTAGATAAGCACTTTGGGAGAACATCCATCTGGCTCCCTCAGTGTGGCTGGTACTGTGTTTAGCACCTTTGTGGGAAACCCCAAATGATGCTCCGGTTCTATTATCACCAGAACAGGTGGTACCCTGCTGGTAGAAGACTTAGTCCCTTTAAGGCGAACCTTGGGATGACCATGGTACTTTCAGCCCCCAAGGGGGAGAACCTCAGAGGGGACTCTGGTATTCAGTTTAGACCCCAAAAGGGGACACTCAAGGGCTAGCCCTGCTGAAGTTAGAGTCAGGATGAATCCTATCTGAACCAGACGAGACTGGTAAAGCGTCACCCAGACAGGGTGGACTGAAAAGGGTACTCACCAGTCGATTTCTCTTTTCCGCAATTGAATCCATCAAGTGGGCCTGAAGAATGCTGTGGAAAACCTTGTCTCACCAGACGAGTCTTCTTTTGTGTGCCCGAACCGAAATGGAATTGCAATAAAAGCATGAAGTCAACTGATGTTCTGGAACTTGGCACTTAAGGCAAAAATTGTGAGGATTGACACCCACAGACGATACACGACACGGAGCTCTTACGCGCCGGCACAGAAAGAGGAAAAGAAAACTGCAGCGGAACCAAAGCAGGAAGACAAATTGAAGGACAAAAAGCAAGGATAAAAAGAAGGCCAGAGGATGCCAAGCATGTCCGATCCCACCAGGCAGAAAAAAGGACTGAAGGGCGATGCGCTGAGCAGTGCTCAGGAAGGTGAGCCTCGAACCGTATGCATGCTGACCCTGCGCAAACATTTTAAAAAAGGGCCATATTTGGGGATGCTACCAAACAGTGCTCTGGTCCCATCCCAAATGCAGTTGTACGTACCTCTATACTAGATTTGGTGTTCTCTTGAACGTTGTGATCACACACGATTTTCAAAGTCTACACAACCACAACATTCCTCAGCATCTAACTCCTTAGACTAGGAACTCTTGAAATGGCAGCAGCTGGAATTTCCTGGCTGGTTAGAATAAACTATTAAGATGAATTCTCTTCCTTAGCTCTTATACACCATATCTTCTCCCAATAGATTACCTCGGCTGAGTCTGCTAGAAAGATTTTGCAATGTATTCGGCTGCGGAAACACCATAGAATGGTTCAAGGGAAAACAATCTAAACTCGAAATGTTAGTGACACAATAGGTTGAAATTTATATATTTATGAATCGCTGCAATCTAGACCAGACAAGGCAACTGCGGTCTTCTGGAAGCAATTAGAAGAGGATTTCAAACTAAATTTGGAAAAGAAGAGCCAGGATTTTTTATTATAAAAATGCTCACTCATCAATTATTCTTTAATATAAAGCAATTTTCTACAAGTCTGGCTACCGCCGATACTGGTCTGTGCTTAATTTTCAGGGAACATATCCTGAAGCATCTGCGTTTTTCTGGAGAAACTGTGGTGAAACGGACTTTCTATACCCATCATTACTTGCGTTTTAATCAAGTTATTCACTTCAACCCAAAATGTATCACAAATATTTATTAGCCTCTAGTGCAAGAGGTGTAACCAAAGGCCTAAACCTAACAGAACTGAAGGGCCATCTGGAAAAGGCCTACATATCATTACCAAAGGAAAATCGGCATTTTTTATTTCAAAGAAATTCAAGGGTCCCTTTCACATGAAAAAACAGGATTTTTTAAACACTGACACCAAATGGCTTTGTAGGTGTTTTTGCAGTTTAAATGTGAAAAATGTGCCCCTGCTAACAACATTTTTAGGGAAAAGAAATGGTGCGTGTTGACAAAAAGTAATAAGGTATTATATGTTTTGCATGCAAAATACCAGCAAACATTTGAAAAGCAAAACCCACTTTGTTTCCATGAAAATGTTTCTGTAGGCCCAAGGCAAACCCTTTGCTTGCAGTGGGACAAATTCACATAGAACTCCCTCCCCCCAACACAACACGGAAAGCCTGGTTTGCATCCCCCCCCCCCAGCTATTTTACAACTGCAATAAAGCGTGGCTACCAAGTGTTGAAAACAGACTTTCTCTACACTTGGTGTCTTTGAAAGGGCTCTGCAAAGACAAATGGCCCTGGCTGGTGCATCCCCGGAATGTAGAGAGGAGGTGTGAAGACAGGGGCTACAATTAAGAGGAGCTGAAATTTCAAATACAAGAAATGGATGCCTTTCAGATCGAAATAGTGGTCCCCTCCAGATAAGAGGACAGGCCTTGTGACATTACAGGGCTGGCCCAGTTCATTATCTACAGTGGGGGATCTCTGTGTAGCAAATTCACCCCCCATTTACGAGCTGTAACCAAATTCAAACACCAAACTTCAAAGAGAATAATAAAAACACTGGCCCAGGGACAAATGACACTGAAGACAGGAGGCCTCCAATTTGCACATCCCAAAGATTTGTATTAATTTAAAAAGGACTATCATCATTTCAGCCTTATTCTCAGCAACCAGAAGTTGGATTTTCTTCATTCATGTTTTTTTTTTTTTTTTTAGATAATTTCCAGGCGATTTTGGAGATATAAAAGTCATCCATCTGCGATTCAGGGCAACGTAATGGCCAGTTAAACTAGGTTCCTGGCTGATCTGAAAATGTCCCGAATTTTACTGGTGAAATTTAGAATGTGGAGAGTAAAGGTGGAGCACTAGTATCGATGGATACCACTCAACAACACAGGCTGCCTAAAACCCTTGAATGACACAAGGACATGTATGCCCCTGGATGGGGACCAAATTTTGGGGATTAAAAACATCAAGACAGTGGTAGACAAAGCAAGAGACATGGACTGGATCACAGACAAAACAGCAGACTTCCTTATTCAGACGTACCCTGTGACCCGTGTGTTCTACGGTTACCCAAGATCCATAAAAACACACATGACTCTCCCTTTCGACCAATTGTCACAGGCACAGATAGCATCTTTCAGCCACTAGCAGTTTACCTAGACACAGCACTACAACCATTAGTGCAAAAAACCACAACCTACCTCAAGGATACTACTCATTTTCTGAGTATAATCAACTCAATGAATTTGACAGAAGAGAATCGCATCCTCTTCACTATGGATGTGAACAGCCTTTATAGTTCGATTCCACAGAAAGAGGGAATTGAATCACTTGAGTGGTTTTTACTTTTGAATCAAGAAGTCAACATCCACAAAGTATTGGCGATAGAGTTGATGAACATCATACTCTAACAATTACAGACATAATGGACAATACTATCTACAAACATCTATGGGCTCATCGGTTGCACCATCATATGCCAATATCTTTATGTATCAATTTGAAACCACCTATGTAGTAGAGAACCCACAATGGAAGAAGAAAATTAAATCTTGGCAACGATATATAGATGACATCTTTGGTATATGGACTGGTACGGAAAATGAAACAATTTTGGGAATTTCTAAATGTTTGCAATCAGAATCGGGCTAACAATTGAGATTGGTAGACCATCAGTAAATTTCTCAGATGTTACAGTGGAAAGGTCAGGACTGGGCCTTAAAACTAAAATCTTTAGAAAAACGACTGACGTCAACAGCTGCCTGCATCATAACAGCTTTCACCCAAAACACAAAAGAGAACCTTCCCTATAGCCAACTTCTTAGGCTTAAAAGAACATCGGATGTGGATACACTACAAAATGAATATGAAATCATGAAGAAGAGATTCCTTGACAGAGGTTTCCCCTCAGAAATAATTGACAAAGCCATTGTTAGAACAAATACACAAGAAAGGAAGGATCTACTACAAAGCAACACTAAAACGGAATCAAAGAACTTAATCCACTCGCTCAAATACTCAAGTCAGGGTTTCCAAGTAAAAAGGATTATACACAAAAATTGGGATCGGATTAAATCAGACAATGTTTTGAGTGAATTATTCCCAGATCCACCAATAATGGCGTACAAGCGAGGAAGACATTTGAGAAATTAGTTGATCAATGCTGAAAAAAACAAAAAATAATCAACACAAGCTACCCTCTGTAAGCAAAAAGTGGGGACTTTTGCCTGCCTTCACTGTCAGCACTGCAATAATATCAAAGGTGACCATGTTAGACACCCAAACACAGGCAAGAAAATTATGCTAAAACACTATGCAACCTGTGATACAAAAAATGTTATCTATGCCATTCGCTGCCCCTGCGGTATGTATTACGTGGGTAAAACAAATAGAAAAGCCAAAGAGAGGTGGACAGAACATAAGTCTTGTATCAGGGCCAACACCACCAAATCACCTGTGGCTAGACATTACAGGGACCAGAAACACAACATCTCCCAGTTGAGAATGGTCATTTTGGAAGTACTACACCCACTACTGCGAGGAGGCAACTTACCAAAACTTGTAGCACAAAGGGAACTTTTTTTGATCCATCAATTGGACGCCATGACGCCTCTGGGAATGAATGAGGATTATTACCTAGGACCTTTTTTTGTTAAATGTCATTCACACATACCTGCTGATACCTTCCTCTCTAAATAGGCTAACTGATAATATCAGACTCTTAAAATGACATGCAATCCTGATGCCATCCTGTCCAAATAACAAAAACGATTTCTGTCCAAAAAATTAAATAGATTTACTTCTATAATGTTAGAAAAAATTGGGTTTAAGATTCTACACCCAGTTATTGGGGCTAGTGATTAACATGCCGCCTCCCTTGTGTTGGTTTGAACTTATTGTTACATGTTTATAATAAATTAGGGTACATTGTACACCCCACCATCGGGGCAAGCGACTAGACGTGTAACAAATCTTGTATTCATATTATGATGTTACCACTATGTCACCACAATATTACCATATTGTCAACTAATTTGAAAAGGTATCCTTTTCCCGTTGAGGGCAGATACACCAACTTAATTATTGGACTCCGCACCTGGCCCTCAATTATGCTTCCAGCCAGTATCAGGATATTTAGATGCAGAATTCCTGCTTTGAGCCCCATAATAACTCTCTCCTATGCAGACAAAGACATTTTAGTGATGCTCTAAGCTTTACAGTATGAAAGCTGTACTAATGTTTTTTTAATACCTTATCACCTTCGTTCAACCGAGGCTCCCACTAGGGATCAATATCACTATTTGCACAAATCTAAATTCAACTGAGAAGTAAACTCGTGCCTCTTCTTTAGATGTATTTGCGTCAATTATATTACTTTTTTGCGATGCAACAAATTTGCGATCGAGACAATTAAGACCAATATGCAAAAAGGTTTCTCGCCCCATAATAACACTTCTATGCAGATAAAATAATTCCTTTATGTGGACAAAGGCTTTTTTTTTTTAGTTGCTCTAAGTTTTATGGTAGGAGTATTGCACCCACATATATTTAGTTCAACCGTGTCACCTTTTTTTAAGGCTCCCATGAGGGACCAGTATATCTATTGTTAGCACAACATTAATCGTCCAGATTTGTCTAGATTTATTTTCAGCTAAATTACACTGCGCAATGCAACGCATTCACGACCTTGACACACAAAGGACTATCATGTAAACAAGGCTGACGTCACCCGCGCTTGCGCGGATGACGTCATGACTACATTACTTACCCAGGCATCACTCTACAAGGTGGGGTGACATCATTCGCGCATGCACGAATGACATCACCTGCTTATTAACATATGTAAACAGCCTCTGTCTGCAAAATGGCAGACACGGTTCACGACGTCACCACCTCCGACGTCCAGATAAGCTCCTCCAGGCAACTGGTTTAAGAGAAATAAGACAAGTAAGTGAACTATGGAAGAGATTCTCAACAGAGAAATGCTCATCGGTTAGACACTTACCTTTACCATTCTTTGACACTAGGCACCTGAAACCAGGGTCAGAAACACACGGCCCTTCCTCCTCCTGCAACTCTTGAACAGTAACTGGCCATCCAGCTGAAATCTTGTCTTAATTTGCTGAGACTTGTACTTTTACTTACATTACAGAGTAAGTGAATCAATTCATTCTATGTCTACATACCCTGACAGCATCAGGGTTAAGTTCCCTGAACACATTTCCTTTTTTTTTCCCTGGTCCTTAGAATCAAGCACTACCACCCCAATTAGTACAGAAATGTACATCAGATTTCTACAAGCCGGTTAGAACAATGAGGAGCTGAACCTCATCTACAACCACCATGTGGTTCAGAGACTGGGCATAGTGCCGCACCACATATGGTAAGATTACCAACACGCTTTAGAGTTATGATGATTTGTCATAGGAGCTATATTCCAACTAGGCCATTAACGAAGTACTTACCTTTACAGGTTCTATTAGTGCCTGTGACCAACCTTTGAGGATATAAGGTAAGGATTCCAATAGCAGAAAGTATATAGTAGAAGAACAAGACTAGTACTATATTGGTAAGCATTAATTATCTACCATTAAATATGAGTGACACTAGGTTCCACTATCAATCCTTTGATGAACATACCAGACCAACAGAACGGATAGAGCTATCAGAAAATTAGCTGTCCTCCTGTGTTACCTATGTACAAACAGAAGCAGGTCCACCTTTTTGGTGTATTGAGTTGATGTATGAAGTTGTCATGTAATGAGCCATTTTTGTAAATTAGTGATTGTTAGTCCTGAATGTGAAGAATCTAGTGTCTTATTGACTATACATAAACTGAGAATATATATATATATATATATATATATATATATATATATGTTGAAAAAAAGAGGAGAGGGGCGCACTCCAGTTCCCTGCACAGTAAACCTTCCCAGCCACAGGTGTTCTCCTCCGACCGGTTTCTGTGCCAATACACGTCATCAGGGAGGCTGTCTTAACTTGCAGCTCACAGCAAGTGCAGGTGTTACCACTTAGTGAGGATTCTGCTGCAAGGAACTGGAGTGCGCCCCTCTCCTCTTTTTTTCAACACATTTGTAAGTTTTCTGAAGGGTGGAATCTTCAGAAATCTAATAGGGTGCTGCACCGGGGTAATTTATGCCCAACTTTGGAGTGCCTCACTGTAGGCTACTCCCCCCTTTCCCCACTGTGGGATTGGGTGTGAGTCTGTTCCTTGCTAACCTGATGACTACAGCTACCAGAAGTCCTTGCAGCAGAATCCTCACTAAGTGGTAACACCTGCACTTGCTGTGAGCTGCAAGTTAAGACAGCCTCCCTGATGACGTGTATTGGCACAGAAACCGGTCAGAGGAGAACACCTGTGGCTGGGAAGGTTTACTGTGCAGGGAACTGGAGTGCGCCCCTCTCCTCTTTTTTTCAACACATTTGTAAGTTTTCTGAAGGGTGGAATCTTCAGAAATCTAATAGGGTGCTGCACCGGGGTAATTTATGCCCAACTTTGGAGTGCCTCACTGTAGGCTACTCCCCCCCCCTTTCCCCACTGTGGGATTGGGTGTGAGTCTGTTCCTTGCTAACCTGATGACTACAGCTACCAGAAGTCCTTGCAGCAGAATCCTCACTAAGTGGTAACACCTGCACTTGCTGTGAGCTGCAAGTTAAGACAGCCTCCCTGATGACGTGTATTGGCACAGAAACCGGTCGGAGGAGAACACCTGTGGCTGGGAAGGTTTACTGTGCAGGGAACTGGAGTGCGCCCCTCTCCTCTTTTTTTCAATATATATATATATATATATATATATATATATATATATATATATACACACACACACACACACAGTTTTCTTTCTTTCATAAAAATGTGTATGGAAAATAATTTATGCCCCTGATGAAGAGTGATACAAACTCGAAACGCATTGGCCCATTTACATCAAATGTATAATAAAAACACTTTTTAAACTTAATCCAAAAATTGTCAAAGGATATTTGTGCTATTTTTTTTTTAATTACCTTGTTTTATGGGGTTACAATCATCTAAAACTTGAACATTGTGTAGAAAAAGAGGGAGGCCTAGTTATTTGCTCCTACATTGGAGCTTACAAACAGCGGACCATCCTTCAACTACAAATACACATTTAGGCTTCGGCCCTACAAATAGTGTGCAGGGGACGCAGGTTTTCTACCTAGGAAATCTTTTTTCTCTTGTTATATTTTCCAGCCTAGATACCAAAGCTGAGCACTTCTCCCCGGCACCTCAAATATTCTTACCTGAATATCAAAAGAATCTACAAACTTTGGAAGCAAACTAAACATATCTTTAAATGGATGTGCTTGGTGTTTTTTGCTTTTTCTCATGGGGATTGGCATGGCCATGAGCAGGTAATCGGTGAGCAAATAACCAAACGCCTACAAACTTCGAGTCCCCCAAATGCCATTTTTCCCCATCTGTACTCTAATGCAATAGTATGCGTATAGGTGGTGCAAGCCCACCTAATAGCCCAGACAAAAAATAGGGAGTACAAGTAGGTAACATAAAAATAGGAAACAAACCCAGAGCAGCCTCTCCTCTGATTCACCCACAAGCCCATGCTTGGATCACTGTTACCAAGACAGGCGTGCTAGGGCACTTTTATTACTACCTGATCTGAACGAACTTTAGGGTACAAATGCATCTCTTAACGAGTGAAACAGTAATTTGGGTTACAAAACTGTTTTAGAGTTAAACATTTATTTATCTCCAATATCTCCATTCAGAATTGCCTTTATACGACCTATAAAATCATTTTACTTCCAACTGCATCAAAGTACACAGGTGGGGGGGGGGGGGCATCCAACTTCAAAATCATCGGTTTAGTATCTTCTCTTGTACAGCCGCATTCATCAACATCAGTGAACGGACAAACCATGTCTCTCTCAGGCCTAGATTTCGGGGGTCTAGTTTAAAATATTCATGCGCCAACAGTTATAACGTAGACACAATCCTGCAACAGCTGCTTCTGTTCTATATCTAGTTCAACAAAGGAGTACGAGGAAGCTTGAATGGGAAGTATTTGCACCAGACCCTAAAGGAATCTCTCACTCCAGAAGAATTAAGAGGTCCCGATAAGTGACGGGCCAGAATTTGCAGAAGGTGTAAAGAACCCCATGGAAATCTCACCCCGTCAAGTGACGCCTAGTGTTTCCAAAAAAAAAAAAACTGAAAGGCTGGTCGCAGGGGGGAGCAAACTCCCTGCTGCACCACAAACAGATGTCAGGAGAGGAGTTGCAGAGTTGCCTGTAGAATTATAGTCCACACAAAGACTATACATGTAACAAGGTCAAATGTGCAGCTCTCATTAACTCTTCTGGACCGAAGAAGTGAAAGGGTGAGCAGGGTAGACAGATTTCGGCTCATTAGATGCTTGAGAGAACAGTACATAAACAGAACACCAGAAAGCAAAGGCATGTCCCTGCAGAGCCATAATCCCCTGACCCAATATCATGGTCACAAAGCTTCAACTAATAAGGGGGTCCAGGTGGTGGGAGAGCGAACCAGGAGTGCCACACCATTAATAGAAATGTAAAATATTTCTAAAGAGAACAGTTTCCCCATAGAAAGCTTGCTAGCCCATTCAGGTATAGTTTGTTAGAATAGCAGCAGTTTAGGGACCACAATCCTATCAGCCATGGAAATGTTGCCATACATGGCTAGAGTAAGACAAGCCCATCTCTGGACCTTGCGTTTAAATCCGCCAGTTAGTTAGGAGGATTACATCGTAGTAAACCAGCCTTGCTGTTGCAAACCCAAACTTCCAAGTAGACTAATGAATGCAGAGTACATACATGACAGCCTGCAATACCCATATAAAAGCATGCAAACCATTACAATCAGTTATTACAGTTGGATTAAGAGTCCAAATGTTACTAGCGAGGCATAAAAAGTCACTTGCCCTCAATTCTCCACATACACAGATCACATTGGTTGCTAGTGGCGAGTGCACATTTGTAAGCTTGGTTGAATTGTGACGTCACAATGTCTGCAGCTTGAGCCAGGACCAGGAAGTCCTAAAAATTAAAGTGGTGGCACTCATCAACAAACGTAATGGGATTTGACGTCACCAGAAATCAGCATATAAAAGAGAAATGAGTCAACCCTCTCAAAACCCGCGTGTACCCTCGAATTGAGACCTGGCCAGAACAGATTTCCAGCCGTCACTGCACCACTTAATTTAAACCGCGACAAGCTTCTCAAACTCCTTTCTTTTTAAATAGCTTTCTGTGACACTTTACAGCCAATAATTGATATGGAACAGTTCAAGGTAGCAGGTTTATTTTGGGCACTACACGAGTTTTGCAATGGAGAGCAAGGACCTGCACGTTATTTAAACACGATTTTTAGATGAATTTTATTTAACTGCTTACGCAATTTTTCTGCAACAATTACAAGCTCACTATTGTTGGCATTTAAAAAAAAAAAAAATCCAAACAGCTTCAACTGATTATATGGATTAACAACTGGAAGATTTCAAATTGGATTAAACAAGCAGTTTGTTCAGATGAACTGCTCTAGATCGCCAATGCTATCCGTCGCCTGTGGAGTCCCGCAGGGTTCTATCCTCACCCCAATGATCTTTAATCTATACATGGAGCCTCTGGGAGCCCCCCCTAGCCACACACAGCATCTACATCCATCAATACGATGACACAGCTATACCTCAATATTGACATTCACAGGCTCAAAACCGGACCTTCGCCGATTGTCTTGGATGTCCAGTTCATACTTGAAGTTCAACCCCTCCAAGACCAAATTCCTACTCCTCACAAACAGCACCGAACGCCTAGACATACAGACCTGACTATAAACCATGAACCTAGAGGGCTTCACACCCAAACTCACCTCCTGCGCCAAGTCCCTTGGGTGCCACATCGACAAACACCTCTCCTTCAAGACACACATAGCTAAGAAAACAGACAACTTGGTATCAGCTCTCCCTCCTGTGGAAAGTCAATTTCTTCCTCCTTCCACAGAGCTTCAGATCCACTGTTCAAGCACTGGTCCTATCCCAGCTGGATGGGGCAATGCCCTGCTAGACGGCCTCCAGTCGTCCTCCCTTGTCCCCCTGAGACGTGTACTACAAGTGGCCGCACGCCTCAAGGGTCTACCCAGATACGACCACATCACCCCAGCCCTCATCGACCTTCACTGGCTCCCACTGCAAGCACGAATCACCTTCAAGTCTTGCTGCATCATCTATAAAGCAATCGCCCTCAAGTTACCCAGCTACCTCGCAGAGAAACTCAACATCTGCGGAAGACAGTGCACCACCAGAAGCCAGGACACATGCAGACTTTTATACCACCACTGCAAAAGTAAAAAAAGACCCGAAAACAAGCCTTCTCTACCTATGCCCCAAGACCATGGAACCTCCTCCCCGTCGGCATCAGACACGCCCCCCCCCCCAATTCAGAAAAGAACTGAAGACCCACCTCTTCAAGAAGTGTATGCTCAACACCTAGGCCATCACGTTACCCCAGCCCGCACCTCCTAACTCGCTAGACGCCTGCCTCACTCCTGCCTGCCACCCTGTACACCTGTGCCCCTCTGTATCCTACCCCCGTCTATGCATCTTTTCTGTTGTACAGCTGCTTTATTACTATACAATGGAAAGATGACTTTCACAATTGGAAGTGCAGTACTATGTTCCACCAGCCCTTCCCATTACATGCTTTTAGGGACACCATGAAAGGCACATTTCTGGTCAACAAACCTATGCATTGATCTTGCATAATGTGGTATACCTATAGGAGTTAGGGGTTTATCAGTATACCGTTATAGATACCCTGAACAGCTTAATTGAACTATAATAACCGTCACGTTGTTTATACTGGTATACCGTTTTAGGGCCTGCAGCTATTAAGTGAGCTTTTCAATCCGATTTGGAAAGGCTGCAGTAAGTGCTGCGCAATCTGGATCTTGCACCGTGGGATGTGGCGTTTGGCAGACAAAAGCATAGGGTAAGTGAGGCCACAAAAGTAAATGCAGCTTTGATGCGGTGACCGCTCTTTCTCTGATGAGTCGGGTTAAAGATTAGCCGATTTGTAGTTTTCCCACCAATTTGAAAGATGAGGAAATACACATCCCAGAATTCAAAGGGGGGAATGAACTGGATGCCCTTCTGATGCATGTCCACAAAAAACATTAGCTCTGTAGACTGTATGAACACTGGGCCTATCAGTGCTTTGATTTGATTTATTGTATTTATAGCGCGCACATGACAAACTTAATCGTATTTTGGCGCAGATGACAACAGCAATGGTAGAATGTTTAGTTTGAAACAGATCTCCCGAAAAACAGGGCTATCTACCTAAAGAGAAAGGTTTTCAATGCTCGGCGAAATTCCAGAAGAGAGCTCATGGTCCTAAGTTGCAAAGGCAGAGTTCCACAGCCTAGGACCGAAGACAGAAAATCTTTAGTCAGCTCTGGAGGTATAGGTTGAGTGGGGAATAACCAGAAGATGACCGTCACTAGAGTGGAATTGTCTTACTGGGTGATGAGGCTGAATTAGCTCTCTCAGATACAGAGGGGCAATGCCTTTTATGCATTTGAAAATAATGCAGGCTGATTTAATGCGGTCAGCAATTGAGAGCCAATGTAGCCCTCTCCGATAAGATGATACATGGGTGAATTTACCTAATTTAAATTTCAGTCTGATGGCCGCATTCTGGGCTCTCTGAAGTCGCTGAAGTTGTTTGGAAGGGATGCCCATCAGTTGGCTGTTACAATAGTCAAGGTGGGCACAAGTTAACGCTCCTACCACAGCGGCATGAGCCTCTTTAGGAATGTAAGGAAGTGCTTGGCGTAGCATTCTGTAACGCTCACCTGATTCTCGCAGAGGTGCCGGTCTTGTCTGGGCGACTACCGTATCTTCAAAGGTGATGTGTAGGACCCGGTTAGCTCTTTGGGCTGGACCTCTGTGCACTGTATGCCTGACGTGTAGAGTAAGATGTCTGCAGATAGAAAATATGGGGTTAATGAACTGGGGTTATTGGGGTGTCCCTATCTCTTTCCTCTTCTCCTCTCCTGTAGACCCCCAAAGGTTAACGCTCTCACCTTAGGTAAGTGAATGCCAAGCTCTCCATCTGCCTCGGGGCAGGGTGCTGTAGCCAGTTTCTTCACTGGATAGGTAGCACAGGCCTCTTGACTTCAGAGGACTGCTGTCCGTCGTTTACTGCACGAACGGTAAGTTTCGAGTCATTCAAATGTCTTTTTAAAGTCTTTAGTAATGATGTCTCTTGTTTTGCAGGGTTCCGGCGATGGCGGATGACGGGCTGAAGTGAGTTGTAGATGGAGCCCGTGTGATGAATAGAAGCGCCTGGAAGCACGTGAGTAAGCGCTTGTTGCCTGTTTCACGATGCGCTCTAACTGTCTTTTTATTTTGCAGGTACGAGTTCGGAGCAGCTGCAGGGTGCCGGAATACCCACTGGATTAGATGTGGAAAGGAGTAATGGCACGTGAGTATTAAAGTTCCCCAATGTCTTTAAACGCACCTTGTTTTGTCTTTCAGATGCGGATGCAGCGCCGAAGGCCTCCGGAGCGTGCAAAGAGTTGGTAAGCTTTTGTCTTTCAGATGCCGGAATGCAGTATGAAGACCTCCGGAGCGCACGAAGAGTAGGTAAGCCTTTGCCTTTCAGATGCCGGAATGCTAACCTGTTCTTTCTTGTCTTTGTAGGGGTTGCTGAAGACTGGATTCAGGATGGTAAGCCTTTTTCCTTAGGCCCAGGACTGGATGCAGAAGACACGATGAGCGTCCTGCTGCAGAGGGTGCAGAATAACGCAAAGCAAGATTCATCCACCGGGTGTGGTTTAAATAGCCTCCTGTAGTGCTTAGGTGTCTCCTTCCACAGCCACGCCTAAGTAAGAAAAGAGCTCCTGGTAAGAAAAGAGTTCCTGCCTTCCAGAAGAGTTCCAGTGTTCTAAATCTAGGGAGTGGCTCCAGCCCCACCCAACAGGAAAAGTAGTTCCAAACAGAAGAGGATCAGAGGCTCAACTGGCAGGCAAGTAAGCAGCATGGTCTGCTGCAGGTAAGTCCACCCAAGCATTATGAGCCCGGCGCTTCCAGCGCTGGGACTGGGCATATTTATGAGCCTGGTGCCACTGGCGCCAGGACTGGGTCCAAAAGGTCCCAATTGGGACTGGTTGGCACTCGGAACCTGGGTTATGGATCTGCTTCCAAGGGAGTTGGGAAAACCCTGACCTTTTGGAAGCAGAGATCATGACACATTCTCAGAACAAAATAGACTGCTTCAGTCTTTGCTCCCACCTGTATTTCACTCCCCAGGTCTTCTTGCCACATGCATCCCAGATTTTTGACGCAAATTGAAGATTTTTACCCAGCAGTGTTGGAACAGGCAATTTTTTGTGCTAGTCTATAAACTGCCCCCCTTTCCACTGTCCTCTGTGTAGATTTACACATTGGCACTGGAGTTATTGCTTTGCTTGATCCTTCACCTGCCTTCTGCATATGGCACTGGACTCAAGCAAGCAGGACAGATTCTACATTCAATTTGAAGTATCCAGAGCAATGGGGGTGAGCCATTTCTCAGGTCTAGCCTCGATTGTGTCACCACCCATGAAAGCATTCCTTCGTCTGAACTCACATGACAAGGGTCCTAATGCGCTCAGACCTGGAGAAAAAGGTAATGATGTGGCTGTGGTGATGTGGTGGTCTAGGCCATATTTGTGCCGATATGTATTTTAACGTTGTCATTTTGAAAACGTTTTTTTTCTCCACTATCTTTAAGAAGGTAAATGAACATGTATTGCACGAATCAAGAAAGAAATCAACAGCGCCCACTGAACGCTGTCCTGTTAGGATTACATGGTCAGTGGTGACTCCAACATCAGAACTTTATAATACACCAGGATAATGGTAAATAAGCTATAGTGATTTGATCAATATGCAACCTTTCGGTGAGTGTATGTTGGCTATGACATTTTGACAAAAGAAACACAATGACATGGGCTTTCAGACCACACATGAGTGACTTTTCTCCCTTTAATGGGATAAAGCTTTATCAAAACAAACTTTTGACTGATCGCAGTGAGGGGTTCTGATGGCCATGCCATGTGGGTACAAAATAATGCAGGTCGAAGCCGATTTTCAAAGTGATGACCTGTGACTGAGAGCAAGCTCATTGGTCAAAATGTTAATTTTAACACTTCCACTAGTCGCTCTTTCATTCAAGTCGATCAACGAGTGAGCGCCGTGAAAGACCACATCTGCAGCCGCCATAGATTCCTGGAGGATCAGCTAAAAATGTGCAGAGACAAGTTTCAAAATGCTGACAATTTATGACCTTTAAGAAAATATTTGTTAAGATTAGTTAACTCCACCTGCTATAACACGATAACCATGATATACCGTAATTTGGAAAGAAGGTTATACCGCCATAAAACCAATACCGTGACACCCCGAATAGGAGTAGTCAAAATATAAGGCTATGATCTACTGTGCTATATCCAGGTTAGCAATCTGCCAAGTAGGACTCCAGCATATATATATATTTTCTGCCAAGCCCAAGAGTGAGATGGGTCTATAGTTATTGCACACCGACTATGCAATATGGATTTTATACCTGCTTTCCGCTAAAATTGTGATATTCTGGGAACTTTTTAAAACCCTTGCAAAAGTTTATTTCCCAAATACGTTCGAGAGCTTAGAAATAGACATCAAAAAGTTTAATCTGCAATATTCATTCGGAATTGGTGGTTTTGAGAGGAAAGGGACTGATCAATGGCAGTAGGGAAGCAGTCTTCTTTTGAACCAGAAGATTGAGGTTCTAGTCAGGGCTCCTTCATTTGACAAACTAACTATAGGCAAATCTTTGAACACCGGTAAAAGAACAATATCACTTTAGGACTTAGAGACAGATCTCTCCTCTAAAGACCTTAATCGAGAGTTGCTACTCATGGACATCATTTTGGTTCAGTAATTGCTACCCCTACGTTGCTGGTTGTAAATATTGTGGACAGTTTTTTTTTTAACCCCGATTACGTCTGTATACCTTTAGCATTTGGTAGTTTGATTAGATGGCTGTGGGGGCCCATTATCAATCAGTTCATTAACATGCAGTGTCAGAAGTCTTTTTTTTTTTTTAAACATACACTTACCCATCTGGGTTGTTGAGCATCATATCACGCCCCTACTTTTGTCATTGAGGGGCTAAGTGTTTGACTTTTTCACGAACCTTTTGATTAGAATGAAAAAGACACCGATTGTAATCTATGTATTGCAATTTGTCCAACATAGTATAATCTTGGCCAAATACCATTTTCAGTATACTTCAAATTCTTACCTGATGAATGTATTCCTATAAATAAACTGAACACTAGTGTCTTTTTTTCTCAAATATAAAAGAAAGACAAGCAAAGGAAGTGGGAGAAATATAGTGAAGTGTCAAGTTGACGACGTTGCAAACAGTTTGATCTTGTGCAAATCTACCAGTGCTTGACCTACCTTTTTAATCACAGATTTTTATTTTAAGCACAGTGCATTTTAATTTGAAACTAACTCCTTCAGGTTTTTAATTTGTTACGCGAGTTTACAACCACCTTTCCCATCTGCCCGACTAGCATGAGTCGAAATAAAAAGGTCTGAGCGGAGGACTTTGTGTTACCCCTATGGCAGGGTGCAAAATGTGCAACCACCATTGGCTAGTGATATGACATGTAAGAAAGGGAGTACTTGGTCCATGTATAGAATTTATTTTTTCATGGCTCGCTAGTAGCTTGCAGCTTCCATTTTCACTCCCTCCCTTATTGTTTTCAAAACGGTACATTTATACTAATGAGATTAAATCTGCTGCATCCCCGGCAAAGCCAAACTAAATTACATCTACTACCAGCCTACTCTCTAAAACAAATGTAGGGCGATAAAATCCACCTACAGCCAGAGTGGTGTGATTTTAAAAGCACCCCAGTCCATGGAGCCATATGGGGCTGCCAAAAGACCATTTATTAAAAAAAGGGATGCAGTCGTATTGAGGGTTCAGTAGATGTCCTGGTCTACAAAAAATGGGTCCTAGAAATTAAAGGGTGGGGAAATGCAAAGGTGCGGGGGGCGGATCAATCACAAAATGGGAACGCCAAATCGCCAAAAATGTTATTTCACCCCAACAAGGTACTGCAAGGAAGTGCCTGTGCGCTATTGCTGAGGCACCAGTAAAGTCTGGACCTTTGTCTGCAGCCAGCCTATGCTTGTTGGTTTAACCAGTCTTGTGTCCTGCACTGCGGAGTGCCCCTGTAGCATCCAGGGGGCTGACCGTCACTGAAGAGACATCATTGCACCAGGTACTCTTCCCCAGAAGTCTGACAGTTGGCAGATCAACTTGTGGCCCAGCAACCGTGTCACCTGGAGCAGCTGCTCTCTATTGTGAAGTGAGGGCTTTCTTGGGCCCGTTTCAACACAGGTCAGAGCCTGCCTGACGGTGACTGGGCCGCCTCTCCAACTCACTGTACCTGCAGAGTCCTTGGTTTTCAGTCAGTGGACGTCTTTCAAGGTTGTCGGTCCAGCTGGTGAATCTCTAGCAGTGTCTTTCCCCGAGATAAAAGTCACTGAAAACCAGTCCCACACCCGACACAGAAACCTACTCCACTTACGACTCCTGGACCACATGCAACGGGGCCAAAGGTTTGAGTAGCTGGTCTCAGCAATTCCAGCTTCTCTTGGGCTGGTATTTTAGTGACTCAGTTTCAGTCAGAACGTGTAGCTTTTGGTTGGTGCTCACATAAATCACACGAATATTTGTGGGTTAATTATAAGGCATATGGCATGTATTTGCTTAACCATTTTTTTTTTAAACGGTTTTTATTATTTTTAAAATAAACAATACAAACCAAACTAGCAGCGTTATTTGCAACAAAAAACATGAACATCAATTAGTGAAAACCACTGCTCCCCCAATCCCTCCCCCCTCAAGAGCTTGTTTATCTTTCTCATTCCGTATCTGCTGCATGTGGCAGGGTATCACCTTCTTCTGAGACTGCAGAATCCGTTATTGTTCCAAACAGTCCTGCTATTAACACTCTCCATGCTAGCAGGCCTCCTGCCATACCACCGTTTCAGCCTCTGCCCATTTTTGCAAATCCCGCCACCATACCTCGACCCGTGGCTTAGGGCACTGCTTCCAGCCCATGGCAATCCTTCGTTTTGCAAGCACATATGCCAAGTCCTTCAATTTCCCAACATGAGTTTCCGTGGTCTGGGAAACCCTCCCAACAGGCAGGTCCAGGCCGTATCTATAGTGAGCGTGACCCCTTTGTCCGCTAGTTTTTGCGCCACTTCTCCCCAGAAACTCTCAATCACTCGGCAAGACCAAAACATGTGTCATATCAGCATCTTCCTTATCGCATTTTGGGCACGCTTTTCGTCCTGCATTTACAAACTTAGATATTCTCATTGGGGTCATGTAAGCTCTGTGCGTTATGTACAACTGTAGTTGTTGTAATCTGGCATTTCTGGACACCTTCTTGTGGTATCCCATAGCACGCTCCCACATCCCATCTTCCATCTGTGCTCCCACCTCCATTTCCCAATCCAGCCTCAAATGCGTAAATTCCTTCCCTACCCGGGTCATCACCATCTCATACAGGCCAGAGATCTCATGCCCTCCTTCTGATATGTCATATATTGTCCCCATGGTGGCGTCTGGCTCCTCCGCCAATAGTCTCAGGCCAGGTTTTATGAATATTCTGCACCAGCCTTAGATACATGACATACTGGCCTCTATGCAAGCCTGCCTCTTCCCCTAGTCCTTCAAAATCCTTAATGGCCCCCTCTTGCCAGACATCCCCCAATGTAACCAGCCCGACCGACTCCCAGTAGGTCCCGATTATCATCCTTAGTTGTTTGTCTTCCCCTGCCAAGGCCACCAGCGGCACTTGCGGGGAACACAGGTACAGGTCCTTCATCATTCGACATACTCTGCGCCACATCTTCCACCCAAGCAACATCATACCCGGACGTTCCTTCATTTCAGGCCTAGGCAACCAAATAATTTCCTTTAGGTAAAACGCAGTGCAGTCCTGTCCAAACAGCCTAAATTCGGGAGTTACCTCATCAGAGCGCCATTTGGCCACATATTGCAACTGGCCAGCTACATAATAGGCCTCAAAATTAGGCAGCTTAATACCCCCTTTTTCATAGAAATTCTGCAACTTCCATAGCGCCACTCTATTCCGAGTGCCATGCCATAGGAAGTCTCTGCACATACTATTCAGCTTGGCAAAAAACTTTAGGTTTCATGTATAGAATATTGCTGAAAAAAATGTAAGAGCCTGGGTAGGACCACCATTTTGAGCATCGCCCCCCCCCCCCCGTCCCATCATCGCCAGCGGCAACTTCTCCCAAAACTTCATACTTGTACGGATTTTTCCCACAGCCACCTCAGTGTTATGCAAATGTTCCTCCTCTACCGTGTGATACACATCTATTCCGAGGTAGCGGAAGGAGCCAACCGCCCATGGTACCGACAACACTGCCAACCGCTCCGGAGGGGTTCCTCTGTAGCTACCGAAAGGGAACATGCTTGATTTTTGGGGGGTTCACGTCTATGCCAGACAGTTCTGCATACCTTTTCATTACCTCCAGAATATATTGAAGTTTTTCCTCCGGATATTTCAGATATAATAGCAAATTGTCAGCATACAGGGATATTAGGTGATTCTCTCCCCCTACCTCAATGCCGATCATGTCGTATTGTTGTCGAAGGTACACTGCTAGGGGCTCCAGGGCCAGAATATATAACATCGGGGACCAGGGGCACCCTTGTCTGGTGCCTCTGCTAAGTTGCCACCTCTCGGATATCACCGCTCCTGTACGTACCCTAACCAGCGGCTCACTGTACAGCAACTTCGCCCACCTAACATAGCCCGGCCCCATCCCGTATTCCCTCAGGGTCTCCAGCAACCATGGCCACCTCACTGAGTCGAAAGCTTTGACTGCATCTAGGGACACAACCGCCATTTCACCCTCGCTCTTGTTCCCCTCTTCAATCACCCGGTGGAGTCGCCTATGGTTGTGGGTTATATTTTCTGTTGGGGACATAACCTGTCTGGTCCGGATGTATCAGTTTACTAATAACTCTACGCAACCTATTGGCTTGGACCGCCGTCAATATCTTGCTGTCCTGGTTCAACATTGACAAGGGCCTATAGGAGCCGCAGCTATGGCCTGGCTTGTTGGGCTTAGGGAGCGGTATAATTATCGCTTCTCCAAGCGATTCCGGCAGCCGGCCCACCTCAAAAGACTCATTGAGCATTTCTAGCATGGGGGGTGGGGAGTACCTCCTCTATACGCTTTATAAAATTTGCTAGGGAGTCCGTCCGCACCCGGGGTCTTACAGGTGGGCAGCTGCTTCACCACCTCCTCCAATTCCTCTAGGCTAATCGGTGCATCCAGCTCCTCCCTTTCTTCGGCACTAATCTTGGGTAATCCCATATCTCTTAAAGTTTCTTTTATCTCCTCTCGATTGACCCCCTCCCCCCCTCTGTCCTCATATAGTGCCCTGTCTGAGAATGCCTCATTGCCTCATTGACTCCTTCTTGGGTGTCCGCTACCTCCCCATCCTCTCTGGTTATCGTCCTAATCGGGGGCCTAGGGGTTTCGCCCTTGTATAACCACGCCAAAAGACAGCCGGTTTTATCCCCACCTGCATGCTGTCTCTCAGCATACTTCTTATAGTTAAGGTTGCAGAGCCTTTCCCAAAGTTCTCCTCGAAATAATGTGTGATCTCATCCCCGATATCCTCTCTAAAGACCGGGTCCTTGAGCGCCTCAGCCCGGAGGCTCCACGTCGGTATCCGCGCTCCGGGGCAGCAGTACTGCCAACCCAGAACCAGAGGCGAGTGGTCCGACAGGACCCTCGCTTTGTAGTCTATTTGGGTGGTCTCTATCACCACATCCGGCACTTTAACTGGATACGTTCAGCATTGATTATGTGTTTTTATGCTGTTTTTATCATGTGTATGGTAATTGAATATGTGCTTATTAAAGATTGATTGAATATCTTCCTATGTTCCTTGACCTGGTCTATCCCCATATTTAGCTCCTTCACAGTGGGCAGTATATTCCATTGATCCATTCTATGGTCTCGTTCGCATGAACCCTCTTTCCCCTGTGGTGGGCGTGTTTTGTTTTGGTTTTCCCCTGGGTTCATGGTGTTGGGGACGCCTATTCTGGATTACAACTAATTCATTCCAAGCACTCAAATTTATGTACATAGAAATAAGGTAAAACAGTGAAGTCACTAAAGAAAAATATGGTAATAGTCTATGGGATTATTTTTCTTTCATGCAACACCACACTTTTTATGTCTTTATAATTTTACATACATCACTTGCTTAACTTTTGTGTATTTTGAGACCATCTGATGTTCTAACAGACACATGACCTACATTCGACTAATTATTGATTGTGCCATCTTCCACAAACAATTAAGTATGCCATCCCAAAAGCTTCATAGTATACCCTCAAATTGGGAATATCTTGGGAAAATAACTAATTTACTAAAGGAGTGCCATAACCTTCATTTTATAAAGTCATCAATTTATGGAGCAACGGACATCCTAGATGTGGAAGCACAACTCGTGTCCTCTAGCTCCCGCTTGAGGTTTGTCAGAGATCTTAATGTCTGGCTAAATGATGTATATAATTCTAATGCTAAGGCACACGTGGCCGGACACATGGACGGTATTTTTGGCACACATTGGACCAACGTAGCCCTTGTCTTACTAACCTGGGCCGATCTTTGCCAAGTACTCAGATGGATTGTTGGGGATGGGAAATGCACTGCACTTAGATGGATTGCTGGGAACATTAATGTGTCACACTTGGATGGATTGTTTGGGGTAGGAAATGTATTGCTACTAACTAACCACACTAAAATTCACCATTCTGCATATTCACCCTCAAACTCTGAACTAAACACAACCATACCTCTACCGCACCCAACATGAAACCAAACCACACACAATCTCACATCACCACCACATTGGCGCTACCGACTGAAAAGAACCTACGCTCAGTGACCAGCTTCTCTGAACTGAAGCTGCCAAACAGCACATGAAAGCTCTTGCTCTTTTCCTGCTCAATCCGACTAACAAACCCCACCACACCCATTCCATTGCAGATCCGCCAGAGCACCAAGAGACCACGTAGGTGGCAACAGTGCGCGGTATACATAACCTCTGAAAAGCGCTCCTTTATGCATCTGTATTGATTTTATTTCTATTGCGCTCTTACACAAGCGGTTCAGAGCGCGACAAGGCATGGGATGGGAACAGGGGAGAACAAAACAACGATCTTACTAGGGCCGGTGACATTGAGAACGCACAATTGCTTGGGAGAGGGTGAGGGGAAAAAGTGCATGGAAGGGGGGAGAAGTGGAAAGTGCGGAGCAAAGGAGAAACAGATAAATAATAAATGAATAATAAAGGCAACAAACAGTTGTAGTGCAGACAGCAATTGGCAAGTGGCCTGATAAGTGCAGGAAGAAAAAGTGGGGGGTAGAGGGGGGAATTGTATGGGTACAGATACAGACCCCAATGCAAGGGGCGGCCCAGAGGCAGTGCGGGGAGGGTGGCAGGGTTAGCAGGTACCTGGGCCCGGAGGATAGAGGGTGGCCAGGTGCACGGTGCCAAGAGAGAACAGATCAGCAGGGGAGAGGGGGAGCGAAGGCAGAAAAAGAGGAAGGTCTTGAGGTGCTTCCGGAACTGGAGATGGTTCTCAAGTTTTAGAGTGGCAGGGAGGCTGTTCCAGAGGGAGGCCCCAGCCGAAGACAGATCTACCCTCAGCTCGTTTCTTTGAAAAACGACTGACCCTGAGTGAGTTAGAGGAGCGAAGAGCTCGAGAGGAGAGGTATTTGCGGAGGGATAGCTGAAGGTATTTTGGACCCATGCCCCAGAAACCCTTATGGACAATCCAGAGGGTTTTGAATTTAATCCTTGCATCCACTGGGAATCAATGGAGAGATTTCAGAGCTTGAGAGATACGATCCCAGGGCTTGAGACCAAGGACAAGTCTCGCAGTCCTGTTCTGAATTAGTTGCGGAGAATAGAGGCAGGTAGATTTAGAAAGAGGATGTTACAATAGTCCAACCTAGAGAGAAACAGAGCTTGGGTGACCATGAGCTTCTGGGGTAAGGAGAGGAAAGGCAGAGTACCTCTGAGGAGGTACAGTAGGAAGTTTGACCTTTTTAGAGACATCAGTGATGTGGGCGGAGAAGGAAAGTGTGGAGTCAAAGATAACCCCAGAGAGGTTCTTAGACTCAGAGGTGGGGGCAGGAGGAGGGCCAAGGGAGGCCGGACAGAGAGCGAGGGGAAAGGATGGTGAAGGTATGACGATTAGGATCTGCCTCTTGCTTGCATTCAGACAAGGATCATTGGCGGCACACCATTCTTGAATGGCAGTTAGGCAATCGGAGATGAGAGAGGGAGAGGAGGTGGTCGAGGGCAGCCTGAAATTGAGTCGAGTGTCGTCAGCGTAGCACTGGAAATTTTAGCAGAAAATGGCAATGCAGTGGGTGAGAGTTGCCAGGTATTGGTTGAAAAGCCAGGCCAAGAGGTTAGACCTCTGGGGAACACCACAGGTAGAGAGGAAGATAGATGATAGGAAAGACCCAAGTTGGACCTGGATGGGTCGATCAGAGAGGAAAGAGGTCAGCCAGGCCAGAGCCTGGTCAGTGATACCCAGGTTATCACGGAGACGGTTGAGCAGGATGGTATGGTTGACCGTGTCGAAGGCAGAAGAGAGATCGAAGAGCAGGAGGACAGAGGGAATGTTAGAGTCAAGGTTGGAGAGCAGATCTTCACGGATGTTCAGGAGAGCAGTATCCGTGCTTCTGGCAGCTCTGAAGCCAGTCGGGTGGTCATGGAGACAACCAACAGAATTGGAATGAAGGTTAAGCTGAGAGATGGCCAATTTTTCCAGGAATTTTTCCAGAAAGGGAGTAATGAAAATTGGGCGATAGATAGCCAGACAAGAAGTATCAGCTGTGGGTTTCTTGAGAAGAGGATGCAGGGACTGCTTCAGAGGGGAGGGGAAGGATCGGGAGGGGAAGGATCCTGAGGCAAAGGAGTGGTTGCAAAAATCAGCAAGTGAGGGAGCGAGGGTGTCAATGTGGTCATTGATGGTTTCAGAGGAACAGGGATGAACCTGTTTTGACAAGGCTTTCATAGATCGGACTTGTCCAGCGACCTCATCAGGAACAAAAAGACGAGAAGGAGGGTGTGGGGAGGGGTGGCTGAAGGAGGGTCAGCAAGCACGCCTGGAGAGGGTGTACAGGATGTCCTGGTTTTTTTAGATAAAGTGAGAGTCAAGGGCTTTGCAAAGAGACTGGGAGGCAACAGGGGGGGGGTACTGTTGTATACCTACGTAAAGCGCTCCGTTGTGCATCTGTATTGTTGTATAGCTCCAAGGAGCGCTCCTTTGGTTCTCGAAGCTAGGGCCAAGCTCAATAAAAAGCATAATACCAGAAGGTAACAGACACTGAACGCCCAGAGAACCTGCTGGTCTGGAGTTCATAAGCCAGGAGGTTCACTCGCAAACTGGCAGAAAGTTCATGCATGCAGCATTAGGAAAGATTTCTTAATTGTGGGTAATTTTCCTTCCATGTGGCAACCCCTAAACTTTTTGCTGTTTTCACCATGATCTAGACATTGCCAGAGAAAAGCAGCCTTCTGCCACACTCCTCTGGGCTTTCGCTCCATTCTTACGGGGAAACTGACATGCCCTTAAGACAGTTAGTACCGTGAAACGCTGTTTTCTGTAGTTTCTTTATCATGTTGCAGCTTTCGCGCAACATGGCACAAGAGGGCACCGTAAGCTAAGTTACTGCTCTCTTGGGTCTCTAGTCTTCTAGAGGCCCTAAATACTCTTTGGATTGTAAATGAACGGTGCAAGTGAATCACGGACGGGATTGGTGGCAGCGATCGTTTGTGTTTTTGAGCTCCTTTTGGCGTTTTAAGCGCGTTTCTCGCGCTTAGCCCAAAATAGTGGCCTGGCTCCCAAAATGGCCAGACCACGAGGCTCTTTGTCCTGTCCGCTGACCGTCTTTCCCCCTTCACCTCCCCCAGGTCGAGCCGACCCGGGGCCTTCCTTATTTGGGCACGTACTTTCCCGCGAAACACAGATGCTTTCGCGGGCTTCTACAGGCCCGTGTGCGCCTCCAGGATGGGGGCTGGGATGTCTGGTCCCAATACACATCCTGAGCGCCAGAGAGTCTAGGGTGGTGTGAATGCCTGGGACCCCCGTGGTCCGTGATAAGGTCCACAGATGGTGCGAGTGTTTTATGAGCGGATCTCCCATTGGGTCCCCTCCGTTTTGGCGCGCAGGGAACTGTGGATAAGAGGGGGCTGGAAACGCCACTACCGGGTCGATCTCCTGAGTTCTCACGAACAAAGGAATACAGGAGCCAAGTATCCTGCAACCACAAGGCTGAACCGAGGAATCGCTGGTGACTCGCTGAAGGACTGCTCCTCTGCACTGCTGTCGCTTTGTGAAACCCTTTCTACCTCTGATCGAACGAGAAGGCCTGTACTGGTACTTCGACCCCTTGGAATAGTGGGAACAACTATTCTCGGCATCTTCACCATCTCCTGCACGTAAGCCTTCGGAAGGGTCTCTGGGCCACCCAGCAGACTGACCAGCCTACCCAGGAGTCTTGCTCTGTAACCGCCGTCAGGTTGTGTTGTATTACGAGTCCTTGTCACTCTCACACGATTCGTACACTTGGCATTCCCAGGTCTGAAGTGAGTAGTGTACATTTGGCTGAAATGCACACGGCCGCTCCGTTGCCCTGCTGTGGTAACAAACTGCGGGTTCACTGCGTTTGGGACGCCCTCAACTCAACTTCTGCGGAATCTACACGACGACGACGAGACGTCCCCTGCTCCTATCTGAACCTGCCAGCACCGAAACCGACGCAGAGAAGCCTGGGTCTGCTTGCATCGGGGACCGGCGAGTAGCATCGCTAGGAACTGGTCGCCCTCCTGCAGGAGCCCATAGCTTTTCCCCGCTGTGTCTAACAGCACGCCTTTCCGTACTCGCGCTTTGCTTCTACCCACAGTGGAGGCTGCGCTTGAGTCGCGGAGCTCTGTTCATCTTAATTTATTCACCGAACTAAACTGCCTGATTCCCTCGAAGAGACTCCCCTTTTTGCCCGTTGGCACCAGCGTGTGCAGGTACTTTTGAGCACAAGGCTCCACTCTTCGTAGGGCTTGGACTTCCTTTTAGTTAGGTGCCTCTGAAGGCGGACTGGGTCTAATTATTATTCGCACTGCCCGTTTTCCTCCCCATCTAGGTGGTCTACACATTTCGTGCGTCTAACTCGTTACTCGTTTGTATTTGTATATATTGTATTGGTTTAGTATGTGTTGGTTTACTGGAGTTTTATTGTGATTTCTCGCTACGCTCAATGTTATCAAGGCCTTGTAATAAATGTGTATATATTTTTAATATAACACCTGTTTGGAGTAATTTGCAAGTGTCCTTGCTTTGTGTGCTCATTGCGGGCTTTCAGTCACCCTCACCCCTCTTGAGACCTAGTCTTGACCGCCGCGATCGCTACCCTGATTGGTCTAGTTTGTCCAGAGGTTACCCTGTTCCAAGAAACTAGGCTGGCCTTCTGAACCTCTGCCCCTCCAGGACAGAGTTCAGAAATCCGTCTTAACATGCAGGACACTACAGAACTCTGGGGACAAACCCAAACATCTCTGGAATTCTAAAATGATGCAGGTAGCCACACAGAGAACTCTTGGAGCCAATCACCAAACCTAATCTGAATCAACCACTTCTTGACCAATGAGAAAAGAAAAGGCAATTATGAATTCAAAAGAGGAACAAGCTGGGGGTAGTTCTACATCTTTGGCTGGGGCCTCCCTCTGGAACAGCCTCCCTGCCACTCTAAAACTCCGGTTACGGAAGCACCTAAAGACCTTCCTCTTTGCTTCTGCCTTCACTCCCCCTCTCCCCTGCTGATCTGCTCTCTTGGCACTGTGCACCTGGCCACCCTCTGTCCCCTGGGCCCAGGTACCGGATCACCCTGCCACCCTCCTGCACTGCTTCCTGGCCACCCCTTGCACTGGGGACTGTTATCTGTACCCATACAGCCCCCAGCCCCTATTTTTCTTCTTCTTCTGCACTCATCAGACTTACCCAGTCTGCTGCCTTCACACAGCACTTGCCACTTGCTGGCTGCACTACCACTGTTTATTGCCTCAATTTTCTATTTATTATTATTTATCTGCTCTCCTCTGCTCCGCATTTTCCACTCTTCCCTCTTCTATGCACTTTTTCCCCTTTTCCCTTTCCCATGTGCGTTCTCAATGTCACTGGGCCTAGTAAGATCGTTGTTGTGTTGTGTTCTCCCCTGTTCCCATCCCTTGCCTAGTCACGCTCTGAAACACTTGTGTACGAGCGCGATACAAATAAAATATAACAACCAGTCACTAAATGCAAATCAGCCCAGCCTGCAGAGGAAGGGAAAAATACAGATATAAGTTGCCCAACGTTCCACCAGCTCAGGACTTTAGAGCTGGGTAACGCCAGAAAAAAGTTGGACACTGGAATGTAATTGATGTACTCAGCAAGATTTCCTGGATACATAGGGACAGAGTCATCTGGGAACCCACAGTTAGCTTCCTGAGCCAAATACAGTGGAAGCCAGTCAATCCAGGACGGCGAGTGCACTAGTCAGGAAACTAGGACTTGCTTCCCATACAGGCAGAAAGAACCACCAACACCGTTGGCTGGAGGGTGCAAATATCAGCAACTGGAAAAGAGCCCTCGGCGCTTGGGGGGTGCGAGGGGGAGGGGTCGGACGGTTGAGGGGATGTCCTATATACCAATTGTACTTGCTGTGAAGCCTGGGAAATCCGAGGTCTGAAAGGGACAGGATGGGATTGCCGAGAAACCAAAGGCCGCAGAGAGACTTGAAGTGCATGCTATGAGGCTAAGGTGGAACCAGAGAGGCGGAACCGGAGTAGTTTGAAGCCCAGGAGAGGTCTGGAGTGGCATTGTGAAAGCAGGAAGACTAAAGATTGGGTCCAGATTGAGTAAGCCTGGACAAACCTGAGAAGAACCTTTGTCCTTAATGTTGTATTAGATTAGGGTTGAGCATTTAAGAGTAAGATTTGCAAACTCTTCTGTTGGCCACTTGCCAGAATATGTGTGTTGCAGTCGACGGTAGCCAGGAGGCTAAGAACACACTAAGAACAGGATTTGGGACCTTCTGTTGGTCAATCTTGCAGCACTTACTCAAATTCTATCATAAATACCGATCTGCTAGTTTTCTGGATCATTAGTAGCCAATACACATGCAGCCGCCAATATCATTCCTTGCTTCACAAGCATTAACTGCTGGTGCATGTCCGCAATCGGTGCATTCTCTTTGCTGGCCACAAACGGCCATTCTCCATCTGCCTACTACCTGCCTCACACTGCCCACTCCCGCGTAAACCCTGCAGCAGTGCCATTTCTTCACAACGCTCGAAATGGCAAATCTCCATGAGTGTCAAAGACCAATGAGCATCATTATTTAGAACAGTGTACAAACTTACCATGGCACTTTCAGGCCTTGCTTTGAGGCACTACACGCCCACTTTTGGACAACGCTTGGTGACATTTGGCTATGCCACCTGACATACACAGGCCAAAATAACCAACACCCCACACAAGCAATGAACAACGGGTTTGCACAAATCTGGCACAACCAGCACAAACTCATGAATGTGGTATTGCATCCACACCGTACTGGCCAGGGTGCATCTAGGCCTCAAACTGCTCTCCCCACTGAATAGTGATTATTCACTCTAGGGAAGTACAAAATGGCATGCCTGGGGCGTGGCTGAACAGGAGGTACTGTGAAAACACATCAAACTCTCTGCCATAAATACCTCTTTTTGGATTTAAGTGCACCAAACGGACCCTCTGTGGCTGACCTTAACAGAATCTTGCAGTGGCACCACTAGAACATCGAGAGGATTCTTCCAGCCACTGGCAATTCCTTTTTCAAGTTGGCACCCTGAACAGAGGCTCTGCATTAGCATGGTTCATTGACTGGGTGGCAACACTGGAGCAGCCATGATTTGCACACATTTCACCTTAGCTGCAGGCTTGCTTTGGTGGGGACTCCATTATGCCAGGGTCTGGAGCTCTACAGAATGTAAAGTGGCTGCTGCAGGCACATGCCTCCATTGTCCTGTTACGTGGGGAGTCACTGCTTTCTCTGGTAGATCTCACAGAGTAAAATAAAAATAGTTACATGGTGGTGCGGTCCAAGGCGTACTGACCAGGATGCAGTACAGTGTTGCCCACCCTGGTGCTTTCCAATAGGGAATAGGGGGGGGTGGGAAGAGTAGTCCAGGAGAGCGGGAGTGAGCTCTGCCCAGAGTTATGGGAAAGAAGGGGGATGTGCTCAGCCACATGGAGCGGCAACTACTGCCTTTGCGCGCTAGAGGTCACACTGAGGGAGATCATGGAAGTGGCCAGGTTTGGTTGTTGATCGAGAATGCGGGAAGAATGAAGGCAACAATTGCCAGGCCCTGGGCTCTTCCATGACAAAAGATTGGGGTCACCACGTGGACCAGAACCACAATATCAGCAATCAAGACCTACCATTCAGTGGCTTAAGTGGGTGGCTCTGACCCCAACCCCAGACACCCGGATGCTCAATCCTGTCCATTTAACAGCGTATACAGGCAGATGTTCCATCCCTGATGCAGTTCTCTATCCACAACCTTGAATCCAGACTTATAGGAAGTGAACTGCTTTTGCAGCATGTATCCGATCAAATAAACCTCAATCTACAAACCCGGGGCATAATGCAGTGTCAAGGGCTGAGCGGTCATCCCACTCTACCTGACCCTCCAGATATGGCGGTGGAGTGGGTCTGACCTTCCCTGAGTGGGTTCCTGCCTCTGCCATCCCCACTCAAGCCTACTCTTCCTTTGAAAGCCTGGTCTGCAGGCCGATTGTCTCCTTTCTCTGTGACTCTCATTACCATCTACAGATTCCCCTGGTCCTTCCTAACTTTTCCTCTCAGAATGGGCCAACCTCTCCTCCTCTCTTCATGCCTCCTCCCCCAAACTTATCTTCCTTGGGTAGCTCATTATCCATCCCAACTCCCATGATGCGACCTCCACAACAGTCTTTCCACCCACTCAGTCAGTACCCCCCTTTCCTGGTCCGCCCACTCCCTCCTCTTCCTTTACCTCCCCTGCCCACAATCTCCTCTGTCATTTGACCGATGAAGCATGTGTCAGTCGCTGCCTTTACTTCTTCCTTCATCCTCCCCCATCCCCTGCTCTGGACTTTTCCCCCCACTCTCCCCCCCCGTTCCCGTCCCCTCCCCCATCACATCCCCCCCTCCCCCCGACTCCGTCCCATCTAACTTCCATCTCTCCATCACTAACACCCTGGACATCCTTGCCCCGGTCATGAGGATCTGCATTAACCTGCCTCCAAATGCAACTCTTGGTACGACTCAGACTTATCCGCTTTGAAACAAAAGGGCAGAGCGGAAGTGGCAGTCATCTAGCTCATCTCCTGACAAACTGGTCTGCCGCCTTCTCTAAAGGTAATCCCATCTTTACATCTGCTCCAGGAAAAGAGCTCATGTCCAAGCTTGCATCTCTGGAGCCACTAACAAAATCTGCAAGGAGCTCGCCAATCCTACCGCAGTCTCCTCTTCTCCTCCTCCCTCCAAGGCCTTATGCTCCACACTGGCCGCCCACTTTTCCTCAAAATCTCTTGACATCCTGTCCTCTGCTCTCTACCCCCATCTCCTCCTATCGCCTCTTCAGATTCCTCCCCGCCCCCATACTCTCCTCACTCTGTTTGCACCAGATGAGATCTCTAGAGTTGTCCGCTCTATGAAAGTCTCCTCTAAACAGGTGGCACCAGGCTCCTCCAGAACCATCAGGGACAACAGACATTCTCACCAGTCTTGGCTGACCTCTGCAACCATTCCTTTGCCACAGGCTCTTTCTCTCAACACCTCAAGCACTCCCTTGTGCACCCTCTCCTTAAAAAAGTCCTTCCTTCCTTCCCAGCAACACAGATCCTTCTTAATTGGACGCCTGCTCCTAGTTTCCCCCTCACTTGGATCCCCTCCCCTCACCCACTTGTGAGGTGAAAAACCACAGGATTATCTTTAACTCCTCTCTCCACACATCACAGACCTTGTCAAGAAGTCAAAATTTCAACATCTCCTCATGGGCATTCTACCTTTTCTCACCTTCCTGCAGCAGCTCAATGTATCCAGAGCCCTGGTTCTCTCTAGGCTGGACTACTGCAACAACTTCTTACTAAACCATCATCTTTCCTCCCTTAGCCCCCTCCAACTAATCCAGAATAGGACTCCTTGGCTTCAAACCCCAGTGCTGCATCTCACCAGCCCTAAAATCTCTTCACTGGCTCCCAGTGACTGCAAGGATCAAATTCAAAACCCTTTGCATCACCCACAAGGATGTCTGGGACCTGGGACCTCTACATCCAGCTTTCCCTCCCAAAATACCACCCACCAGAATCCTTTGATCCTCTGGGTCCTACTCTCTGCAGATCAGACGTTTCAGCAAGCAGAGAGTGGGAGGTAGATTCTTCTCTTCGGCCGGCACCTCCATCTGGAACAACCTCCCTCCCCCTTCACACTTGAGCCAGATCTTAAGTTCTGGAAACCTCCACATCCTTCGCTCTCCCCCTCCCGTGCTAAGCTCTCCACATGCTGCTGCGACTGGGGCCTGGTTTTTTCCACCCCCTCCCAACCTCCCCCCCCCCCCCCCCAACACAGGTCCCTGCCAGTTTACCATGCCAGCATTGGGCATCCTTTCCCAGACTATATCAACAAAGTCCTCCTGGCCAATGCACTTTTCAAACCCACCCCCCCTCTCTTTCCCCGGGCCCTCGGCCCTGGCCTGCATAGCACTTACCAGCCCTCACCCGTAGGGCTCTCCCACTATAGCATTTCTCCCTCTTCCCAACCCTCCTCCATTACCTTGTCATGCATTTGCACTCTTCTTGCCTTGTGGCGCCTGGAAACACTTATACGCACCATAAATAATACAATAAATGAAAAAAATACTAATGGTGTCATATTGTATGTGATCAGATCACAAGACCATATTCACATTGTACAAAGTAAGGCAGGCAAATACAATAAATGCTATAACTAAATGGAATCATGGTTTGAGAACTGTGCAGTCATTTCAAAAATGGCACACTATGTGTGCATTGGATAAGCGAGTAGCGGGAATGATCAGTCCAAGGTGATTCCACTGAATTACTTGCACCTTACACGTTGAGTAAGAAAGATACTAAACCGGTGAAATGTTTTAGGTGCTGCATACAGACCCTTCTTCCATACATCAGAATTGCCAAATGATAACCCTTCTGGAAACGAGTGCATCAGTTTATTGGCTGAGATTACACAGAAGAGATTAGATGGGCATATTGCAAGTAAACTAGGGTAAACATTTGAATAAAGGCGAGAAAGCCCTGGCCAGGTTTACAAATCTAGTTTGTCCTAGCCAAGCATAAAAATCACTCCGGCTTGGAAATTTAAAATGGGCCCACAATTGAAGGGGGGGGGGGGGGGGGGGGGGGATTCACGGCTTGGTTTACTGCTGATTGTTGAGCGACAGAGGGTCAGGCGACAAGTGTGGCCATGCAAGAATGGGAAATTTTGTTAAAAGCACAACAATTACCACTGGAAACTTAGCCTCTTCAAAAAGAATATTAGACAAGAGTAATAGGTTGTTAAGGAGGCTAATGTGTAATGCAAGAACCTACTGTGAGTATTATAGGAGGGTGGACAAGTGTACGCTTCTCTGCAAGGTAATTGGAACCAACACCTATCCAGAAAATTCTGCATTACGGAGTAGGCTGTGGTGAATAACCGGTGGATCGCAGTTAATGTGGGGTTGAACATTAGTACAGCGGTGATTGTTTGGGGGTAGTGAGCTGGGATGGGTGGCAAGAGAGTTAGATTAGATTACTTGTTTAGTCCTTTGATGGGGCGGGAAACCAAACGGCAACTGTAGGGATCTTTTTATCTTCCTGTAAGATTACAGATATACTGTATGGAAAGTGTTGCAAGCAGACTGATATGGGTATTAATATTGGACAATCTATTAATTGATAATGGATATTAAAGTTGCACAAGGTGATACGCTGTGTTCTATGCAAAAATGATCTGTTGTCTTTGTTTTCAAAAGGAAAAACATGCTATGTTTTAAAAAATAAAAGTGGTGGTCCACTGTGGAAGGTGATGTCCAGGCCGCTAGTCTAAAACAGAGCACTGGATCTGTACAGATGTTAAAAAGGTCAGACACATGAGTACTATTTTTCTTTGCACAAAAAATAGGTCTAATTTTAGGGATCCATTTCTTTTTAGTGTAGCATATGCAATGTGCTGGCAAATCAACTCACAATTTTGCATAACTCAGTGGAGTTGTTAAAACATGGCCGCAGTTAACATTGGTTCCACAAACATCCGTTTTAAGCCTCTTGGGGACATGACTGCCAATGCAAACGACCCCTCGTGTATGTTTTTGGGCATCTGTGTGTGGCCCACAGAGCAGGGTATGGGCTGGTGGCAGCTCCATGCTGCATTTGACAAGTGCTCCGAGTATCCTTCATTTTGGGAAACCCAGGCCCTGCCATAGGAATCAGTGAATTCCTGATAGGAGACAAGATGGCCCCTGCGGCCTCTTTGTTTCTATTGCCGGTTACCTTGTTTCCCCAAAGTACTGGGAAGCCCTGACTCTACCCCTCCCCCTGACTGGCAGTTGGGTGCAAGAACCATATATGGTTTTGTGGGGGGAGTCCAAGCCTGACTGTCTGGAGCCTTCCCAGTGACTGTATGTTGTGGGTACACCCTTAGGGTGGGACCTGGGTAAATGGAGTGTGACCAATATGCATTCCATGTTCTGGGTGTCTGGTATCTGTGTGTGTGACACAAAGAATGAGACAGCCCGGCCTGAAACTGACATGAATGCAGTGTGGTGTGGTGTGCTGAAAGGCTGGGTGCTTGCCCCAATCCACATTACTTGTTATGGTGTGTGGGTGGAAGTGAATGGCCTGAATGCACTGCGAGCACAATTGGCTGACTGCCTGCATGAATGAATGACTGCCCTGCTGACTGATTGGATGACTGAGCTTGGCCCAGCAGTGTGAAGGGGAACAGAAATGTAGATCTGGGGACCTCCCACTTACCAATATTGTTCAGAAGCTGAAGTTGAAACTTGAAGCTGCTTATCCTTGAAGCCCAGCCGGAAGAAGGTTTGCTGCTGCCTTCTGTCGATGAAATCTGAAAGCTGTCGTGTCTGTCAAGGACTGATGCAAGAGAGGACCTGTTTAGGAGACCTCTCCCCGAGCTACGAGAACATCGTGCAGAAGCTGATCATCAAGGCACCCTGGAAGTCAGTCCCAAAAAGGCTGTCGACCGGAGACGAGTCCGCCGAGACACAATGAAGTAAAGCACCAGGACATCGGGGCTGTCGACGTCCATCACCATCGACCGGGTTTCGGAAGATTTCCGTGACCATTGGACGCCCGCCGAGTTGTCCAGAAGTGGAGACAGCTGAACACTGTGCTGCTCGACAACCGGAGCCGCAACGCTCCACCATTGCCTAAGCAAATTTAAACAAAGGGTTTGCTTGCCATCACTGTCGACCGCTTTGTCCCGCCAGAAAAAGTCAAGGTCGCCGACAACCGATTAGAATCTGCTGGTGGGTTTCCCACCACCTGAGGTCCACAAAGACGCTGATAAGTGAAAATCCAGCAGTGGTCGAGTCCCGATCGGCGACGCCAACACAGACACCCATTACCGGGCCCATGTTCGTCATAGAGTCCTCTTTGCGGCATCGAGGTGCACCGCACACCTCATCTACGCAGGATGTCCACAATCGATGACGAGCAACACACAATTCAAAGCTGCTGTCCTGACGACATGGTTAAGATTTTCTACGCAGCATCTCGTCGACCGTGGCTCCTGCTTTAAAGAGTCCACTCACCAGGAATCTGTCAACGAGCTGGCGGCGAAACTCTGCTAACTCGGGTACATTGGGGTAGTGGAACATTTTTGACCAGGAAACAAGGCTATATAAATATAAATGGACTGGGCTTGTTAAGATACTTTATTAAAGGTTGCCCAGGTTGGGGGGGGCAGGGGGGGTTCACACAGAACTGTCTTAGTGGCTAAAGTACTATTCTGCCATTGATTAACCCAACATGTCTTCCTTCCTATGTCCTTTGCTGATCCACATTACTATTTGATTTGTATGCCATTAGAACTGTCAACAGTTGGTGCATTTTAAAGAAGTCAATAACTAAGTTTGGTACCACACTGCATATATCTGCCATATTAGATTTGCCAAAGTGTGTTATTAATTGTGTACATATATATTGAACCTTATTTTTATATAAAGAACTGTGATAGCATAGTGTGTGGACATTCCTTTGTGGGGGGCTTGGGGACTACACTGTACTGAACCAGCATCACCTCCTGAGAACTTCAGCCTTGGTTGCTCGTCCATTGCTACCACATATGGAACCTTGGCGGGGGGGGGGGGGGGGGGAATCTGTGCTTCTACTCTGCCATATAGATGGCAGGAGTGCAGAAAGGCCCCATACAGTCTTTACACCTACCCCTGTAAAGGAAATTGAGAATACAAACTCTGGAATAAAGGGGCACACTGGGTTTGTAGATAGGAGCCACATTGTATTCAAAAAAAGGTATGTAGTGGGTTCTTAAAAGGTCACTAGACCCCTTTAAGTGACTCTAGGGGGACAGAACCACTACAAATACCTTTCAGTCATGTTCTTTAAACTAGACAGCATCGCTCCGGGAAGCTTTCTGAGATAGCGATTGGGCATTGGTTTGGTACACGCTGCATCAAGCGACAGGCAGGAGATTAACTGGCATTACCGTATCATGCTTCTAATAGGATTTCTTCTATTCCGTTTTCTTCTAATCCCATTTCTTTGAAAACGCATAGACACGAAAAAACGTTTCACCCGACATACTTCCTTCGTGATGGTACAATTCCAAAATCTTGCGAGATACATGTGAGAATCGGAATACGGAGATCATTTTAATGCAGCCTTACTTTGTGAAAAATCTTGCGCGATACAACCATCTTGTTTTGGAGGTAGTTAAACCGTCATTACAAATGCGAGCGTTCTGGTCAGTCCAATTCCCAGTGTTAGAGTCATAGAACAACAGACAACTTAATTAATATGTGTACCAAGCAGATTACTGTTTCAGGTAAGTAATGGTTTTATTTTTATTGGATTTCAAACTTTGTTCTATAGATTAGTAACATTTGTTTTGTTGCACTATGATTTCACTATGGAAAAGGCAAATTATATCTGTCCACTATTGGCTGGAAGCAACTTAACCATTTGGGTTATCGGTATAATCCTGATAGAAGTAAAAAAGAAAGATGTTGGTGAAGAGCACTGAATATGAAAATAATGAATGTATAGGGAAGAGCGTGGATCTCAAACGATGTGATAATGTTAAGCAAAACAACCATGATCCTAATAGCTGCATGACTGAAGCCAAAGCTAAAATGTATCTGGTTAATCAACTGCTATTTCCTAAGATAGCACAAGTGGGCAAGTTGTTAGAGAAGTATTAGGAGAAATATCACCTTATATTGCTGGGCAATTGCCCTGATTAAATCTTTTGAAAAGACAAGTATTCTATCTCAAAAAACAGAAATCTAAAATGCCAACAATCCCCAAAAAAAACTCCAGTGAAGTCAGTTCCTGAGAAATGGCAGACCACCTTACAGGGAAATCAATTTTTACTATATGATAATTCTGAGCATGAAAACAAGACATATTTCTCACACAAAGCAGAACTTGGAGTAACTGAGTAATTCTTTATTGGCTAATGGATGGTACTTTTTTCGACCTGTCCCAAACCATTTGCTCAAATATATTCAGTTCATGGTCAATTTTTACCCATTTGTGTATATTTTGATGTGAACAAAATAACAAAAAAAAACTAATCTTACCACCAAGTGTTCATGAAAATCTTAAAATCCATGCCAGATTCTTTCCAAGATTCTAAAGTAAGTTGTCTGGACTTTGAAATGTCAGCTATAAAGAGTGTGACTCATGCGTTTCCTAATACTGAAGTACAAGGGTGCTACTTTCATTTTTGCCAGGCCATTTGGAGAAATATTCAAAAATATCTTATGCAACATAAATACAGTTTAGAGAGGGTGGCGCTGTGGAGCAGCCCAAGATGGCTGCTTAGCCTTCGAGCTCCGTGTGGGCCTGGCGGACATCTGCTTCCATCTGCGAACAACGGGGAATAATCAACCCACATTTCGGCCGAGCCGCTGCCCTACATCACTGTGCTGCTGCCTGCGAAGTCCCGACTTCTCTTGGTGTCGGGAGGCCTCCGGACGAGCCCCCTGCTGTGGCGGCCCGCGGCCTCGCGACATCGGCATCCGCCGGTTTCCTGCCTCCTCCTCTGGGTGCCTGCTGAATTCTGCGACGCGGCGCGGGGCGCTGCCCCTGGGTGCGCCGCCCGCCTGCCTGTGGTCCCCGCTGGGCGAGCTGCGGCTGCCCCCCTGCATGGATTAAGTTGTCGGCGGCCTGCCGGGGCTGCCTTCCGCGGATCGCCGCCGAGCCGGGGGCGTTCGGCACCCGAGACCCTGAGGATCCCGCTCGCCTTTCCTGGTGCCCGCTGGACTGCCTTGGGCCTGATCCGGGTCGCGCGGCTGGGTGACTGGCGGCGGTCGCCCCCCCCTGGTCCCAGCGCCGCGACTGCGACTCGCTGCTGGCCCCTGCCCGGCTGTGGCCCCAGCCGCCGACCTGTGGACCTGTGGACGCTGGCATATCGAGGTGAGGTGCAGGGGGGGGTCCCACTCTGGGCTACGGCGATACCCGCGCTGCTGGCCCGCTGTCTGCCTGAGGCCCTTGGGCCTACTACGCCCCCCGGAGTGCGTGCTGCGTGGACATACGCCAGGCCCGTGCCCCTGGTGCCCATACCTTCTCCTCAGCTGCGCAGCATCACATACCCCGGGTCCCTGCTTTGATTCCGTGCAGTGACTGTGGGGTGGCTGCTGCTCTCACCTGCACTGGGTGCCCCCCCTGCTGACACTTCCACCACTGCCTGGGATATACTGACACCTCTACCTGGCCATATTACCCTTTGGACTACGCTCTCTCCCTCAACGACCGGGTCCTTGCTCAGCGCCACTCCCACGCTTGAATCCACGATGCCTAACAAGACCAGGGGGTCTTCCAGGGGGGGAGCTATGGATAGATTCGCCAGGGCCGTCCCGAGGGGAGAGGAGGATCATGCATCACCCATGCAGGAGGAGCGGGAAGCGGACCACCATCCCATGACCTCTCCCCCGGACCGGACTACACTCATGGAGTCGATGGCCAAAAACTTTGCTTCCTTTCACGAGAAGCTGGACGACATCAACGCCAATGTCGCTTCATTAAAAACACGGGTGGATCAGGCGGGGACCAGAATCACGGATGCAGAGAATCGGATATCAGCAAATGAGGACGAAATACATGTGCTGCAGGATACTGTTGCCTCCCTGTCTCGTGACATGCGTAGTGTGAGAGCGAAGTGCGATGACCTCGAATCCCGTTCTCGCAGAAATAATCTACGAATTATCGGGGTCCCTGAAAATGCCCTTAAGGGGCGCATGGAAGATGCAGTGGAAACCTTGCTCAAAGATCTACTGGGTGACCCGGCCCTGTCACCATACTTCACTGTCGAGCGAGCTCACCGTGCCTTATCTCCAAGGCCCAAACCGGGCGATATCCCTAGGCCCATAATAGCCAGGATCCTCAATTATCGGGACAGAGACCTTATCCTTCGTCTGTCGCGGGAGAAGGGTGACCTGCGCCTTGACTCACATACTATAAGGATCTTTCCGGACTTCTCAATAGCGGTGCAGCAGGAGAGGCGCCAGTTCATTGGAGTCAAGAAGCTACTTAGAGAGCGGAATGTTCCCTACGCCATTCTTTTCCCAGCACGTCTTAAGATTACCTATAATGGCAAACTGTACTTCTTCACTGTTCCGGAGGAGGCAGTGAAATTCATTGAGGCACATCTGCCGCTCCCCAACCCGGCGGGAGCCCCTGCCGAGGCCGAGTGATCCAGAGAGACACTACCCGGAACCCATTTATTGATCCAGTGAATCCGAGACTCGGGACGTGTTTATGGCAACAGCGTACTGTACCCTCAATGATCCAAGCTCCTCTGGCGTTTGATGGGGCTGAGACTAGACCTCACTGAGGTCAACGGCACCTTTCCTGCCCTCCGGGGCGCTGTGCCGGCCATGTTCCCTAGTTACTTATTGGTCTTGTCTCGCCCGCAGCGTTCGGCTAGATGTGGAGAACTATCTGGAGATCCGCCCGCAGCAGAACCTACATCAGGCAGCACATGCTGCCCTACATATTATTCTAAGAGCCGCCCACACGGCAACAGCACACCTACTTGCGATTGCAATGTTTATGTTTTGTTGGTTGTCATTGCTTATTTGCCCCTGTTGGGCTTTGAATGGGGCGTATACCGGTTGGATTACGCCCTCCGACCTCTGCTTCTTGGGGAGAGTTGGGTTTACTGATGGCACTGGCACGGGGGGGTGGGGGACTTACACTGCAAGTTGGGGGTGGGCAGTGAGGGAGGGGGGCGGCACTGTTGGGGTTTTGAGAAATGTTATCGGAAAAGGCAGAGGCGGACCGGCAGGCCGCATCACATCGGGTCTTCTACACCCGAGAAGGCTCAATCTCACATTTGGACTGCGGCGACGGTGGTGGGAGGGCTACCCCCTATGCGGACTCTTCTCACTTAGGACGTGGTCCCGGCTGCGACTGTGGGATGTACCCTAGGCATTTGAAATGTCCACAATAGTGATGTCCTGGAATGTCCGGGGTTTAAGCAACTACACTAAAACGCGCAGGATCATGGCCTATGCCAACAGGCACGGCTGTAAGATTCTGCTTTTGCAGGAAACACACTGTAAAGGCCGACTGGCCAGGAGCATGGCACCCTCTTGGGGCCCCCACAGATATTCTACCGCTTACTCGACCCGCGCCAGAGGGGTATTAACGATGATCCATAGGTCACTCAAGTTCGTGCTCCATAAGAGCTACATTGACCCGGAGGGGAGATATGTTATCCTACATTGCGCAATAGCCAACAGGGAATATCTGCTAGTTAACACATATGGCCCCAATGTGGACTCCCCCGACTTTATTGACCAGGTGGCCTCCATATTGCTGGGATACATCGGGGTCCAGATCATCTGGGGGGGGGACATGAACTTCATATTAGACACCACACTGGACCGAACAGGCTTGGCCCCTAGGCTCCTTTCCAATGCAGCTCGCAGGCTCCTTGCACGCAGCACAACCCTCGACATCCAAGACCCATGGCGGGTAATGCACCCGCAGCTGCGTGAATATACTCACTATTCCTCGGTCCATGATAGCTCTTCTAGAATTGACATGTTCCTCCTGTCCAGTGCCTTGCTGGGGAGGGTGGTAGAAACTCAGATACTGGCGCGCACCCTATCGGACCACTCGCCGATCCGATTATCTCTCGACTTGGGTGGGCCCCCCCCCACGATTAATACATGGCGCTTCAAGTCCTTGGCTTTACAGGACATAGTCTTTAGGGCTGACATTCTATCCGATATCCAATCTTATTTCGAGCTCAATACACCCCAGGCTACCTCTCTGGGGGTCCGGTGGGAGGCTTTCAAAGTCTTCATCAGAGGAATGTCCATTGCCAGGGAGGCGGGAGCCCTCAAAGCCATTAGGGCTGCCCTTGCTCGCTCTGAAACCAAGCTGCGCGAACTTGAGAGTGCCTATCCTGCATCCGTTGACCCTGCCATTCTGTCCCGGATCGGCGAGGAACTCCAATTCTTTAACGAACAGGCTACGAGGGAAGTTCACTACTTTAGTCGCCCGCAGGCTGCCCGTAAATATGGGGAGGGAGACAGGCCCGGCAGGACGCTGGCGACGTTGGCCAGGGGTGAGTGGGGCCAAGCCCAGATACCTTGTATCAAGGACCCCAGGGGGTCGGAACTGTGGTCTGACCAGCGTATTTTGGAGGTCTTCACGGACTTCTATTCAGAATTATACACCCAGCCCCCCGAGCATAGCGAGGTCCAAATGCGCAACCTCCTCGAGCAGATCCCCACGACTATTATTTCTCCCGCAACCAGAGACCAATTAGATTCCCCCATCCGTTTGGACGAAATAACTGAGGCTATATCTAAATTCCCTAAAGGGAAGGCACCTGGTCCGGACGGGCTGACAGCCGAGTTTTATCAGGAGCACGTGGCCATTCTGGCACCCAAACTACTGGAGGTTTGGAACGAGTCACTCCGGCTGGGTTCCCTTCCCCCGTCATTACGTGAGGCTGTCATCACTGTCCTGCTTAAGCCTGGTAAACCTGCTAACGAATGCGGATCATATAGGCCCCTCTCCCTAATGAACCTGGACACCAAAATCTTTGCCAGGGTGATTGCTAGTCGCTTCCTCCCGGTCATGTCGTACATGGTCCATGACGATCAGTCAGGGTTCGTCCCTGGGAGATCAACATCCCATAACATAAGAAGACTGTTTAATGTAATGGCACGCATTGACCAGGGAGTGAGTGCGGTTGCGGTCACACTGGATGCGCAGAAGGCGTTTGACATGGTGTCGTGGAAATATACTTGGTTGGTTTTGGAGAATATGGGCATAGGACCCAACATGATAGCATACATCCAGCTACTATACACTTCACCGGTGGCCAGAGTTCGAGTTAACTCCCAGACATCCGGTCTGTTCCCCCTCTTCAGAGGTACTCAACAGGGTTGCCCATTCTCCCCGATTCTGTTTGCCTTGGCCATAGAGCCGATGGCCGATTATGTCAGGGAAAGACATGCGCGCAAAGGGGTGCGGCTGAAAGACCCCCCTGAAATTATCTCGCTTTATGCGGATGATGTATTGCTCTTTGTAAGAGACCCAACGGCCCACCTAGACCCAATTCTGCGTGACATCACCCGCATCGGTACGTACTCTGGGTTTACTATAAATTATACTAAGTCTGAGATCTTCCCCCTCACCAGCTCCACGACACAGCCCACCACCGAATACCCGCTCCGCTGGTCCCCGGATGGAATCAAGTACTTGGGGGTTCAGGTGTCCCTCTCCAAGGACTCACTCCTGGCAGACAATTACCGGGCTGTTGCTGAGCAGGCCGAGACCAAGGTTGCACGCTGGCGTGCTCTTCCACTGTCATTGGCCGGAAGACTCTCGCTGGTGAAAATGATACTGCTCCCCAAGCTGCTTTATGTATTTAGTAACGTCCCCGTCTGGCCAGGAAGAAAGTACTTCCTGAACCTGCACAAACTGCTCGCTCAATTCCTATGGCACTCGGGTGCTGTGCGTAAAAAGTGGTCGGCTATGTCATTACCCTATGACAAAAGGGGGATTTACAGCTCCGGACCTGTTGCGATATTGGACTGCCTCGCAGGCGCAGTACGCATCCCACTGGTATCCGGGGCCTCCACCCCGTCCCCACGTCAAACTAGAGGTCCTGGCGGCAGCGGGCACCGATGTAATGTCCCTGATTCTAGACCGGCGGTATGTGCCAGACTCGCCCATTGACCCGGTCCGGACTACGGTGCAGGCTTGGGGCCAGATATTTGAAACCTGCGACGAGCAACATCCCTATTACAAATGGCTCCCCGTCTGGAACTTCCCCGGGTTGGAACCCACACACGATACCACCCTGGCGCGACACTGGGAGGCCCTGGGCTACCGTGCCCTCACTGACTTCTATCCGGAGGGACAGTTCATAACACCGCAAACGTGGAGGCCGGGACACTCGGGCTCGGTTCTGGAGCTTCTGCAGTTCTACAGACTTCATGCCGCCTTTCGAAATGCCTGGCCTGTCTTCCCCATTGAGCCCCAGGACTCTCCTGGAATTGCTTACATTGCTAACTCGGGTGGTGCTCACGGGGTAGTCTCTTCACTGTACAAGCTCCTCCTGTCCGCCGCTTCTCCCCCTCCATCCAGGGCTCGTACTGATTGGGCCTCCGAACTAGACCTGGATCTCACAGATCAGCAGTGGGAGAAGATGTGTTCTCTCACTAGCAAGGTGTCCCTAAACTTCCGTTACCGCACCATACAATATAAATTACTCAACCGGTTATATTACACTCCAGGTAGAATCTCGAGGTTTGCCCGCTCTGATCCTAGACTGTGCCCCCGCTGCGGTGCGGAGGGTGCCGACCACCTGCATATGTTCTGGGACTGCCCGGAGCTGGTGACATTTTGGAGTAAAATCATAGAGACACTGTCCGCAATCACTGATACTGTTGATCCAGATCCAATGGGGGTTCTGTTTGGGGTGTGGCGGACTGGGGGGGCTGGAGACACTGTTAGGTTCCTAAATGTGAGCTGTGTCATAGCCAAGAAATGTGTTTTACAAAACTGGAAAAACCCTTCTCCCCCTACATTCCAAAAGTGGTTAAATTTGCTTACGTGGTCCCGAAACTGCGAGGAGGAGTTTCTGTGTATGCTCCCAGTACGTTCTCGACCTCGTAACATATGGTCGGCCTTCAACAGTTACTTGCTCAATTCAAATGACACTTCTTCAACGGATGAATCCTCCTAGTCCCTCAGTCAGAGACTCCGTGTTTCGGCCACCTGTGATATGCTCCTCCCTTTTTTTACTGTCGCCGCATCTTTGCTAATGTGTTCTGTATGTGTATGTACATGCCACAACTTTATTCATATGCCTCTGATGTGTCTGTTTGTGTTTGCCTCTGCCAGCAAAAATAAAAGTCTAAAAAAAAAAAAAAAAAAATACAGTTTAGACTGCAAATTTCAGCACTATATCAGAAAACTCTCTGTACTCACTTTCCTACCACCCTCTGATGTTGTCAAAGGCTCATGTGCAAGAATCATTTTCAGAGAAATGAAAATTAATCGTCTAGTTTGTTTAATTATTTTGAAGACACCTGGATTGGAGCACAATTGGTCGTAAGCAGCCTAAAATTCAAATACAGTTATGGAACAGCTATGAGTCTATGCTCAATGGTTTGCCTAAAACAAATGAACTTGAACGATGGCATAATCGTCTAGATGTTGGCAATGGGATATACAAAGCCTTCCATTTGGACATTTCTAAAAGTAATCTAAATTGAAGGTGAGCAGAAAAACTATATAATGCAATCACTGAGTGGGCTAAATATGCATAAAAAGAAACAAAAAACCCAATTCAGAATCTCAAAAGCCTAAATGAAATTGCAAAGAAATACCCCCACTTTAACCATAGCCGATTATATATCAAGCATTGCCTTCAATCCATTTTTTATTATACAATAATTTCCCTTTTTCAACTCAATTTCGGGAATTATACATCCGACATGTCTATTTTTTTATATTTGCTATTCCATACACAATATATATCTTCTCATTGCCCTGTCTGTACCTAATTTTTGCGTTTTTATATTTATCAACTGTTAACTGAACTGCCAGTGATTTAAAAACAGCCATACACAATCATAATGCATGCCATGAATTTCATCATCCGGACAACTATTATTCCGGAAGGTATTACAATATGGGTTATTTTCTTTAATATCGGGTGAGTGCAGCTACTTTTCTTTAAACAGAATTGCCAATTACAATATTTAGCAAATAACTGTTCAAATTAGGTCCAGCTTTTTCCCAACTTTTAATATCATCTCTACACGCTTCCATAACTAACCACAATCTGCACTTTTCATAAACCATAATTGCAAGCATTTTCGAAGATGATTTTCGCTCGGTGATATTTACGTGTCTTTTTTATAAAAAAAAAAAATCTCCAATTCGAAAAAATATATTTCGGAAAATTACACACATTAATTAACTGGTCAGTGTAACTAGTGAGGCAGAAACCGGAGATGTTCCTTTGTCCCTGGGTTGATGCCAGGGAACACACAGAGAGATTCCTCATCCAGGAGGCACAGTCCTGGGTACTAGTACCAAAGCAGGCAGGCCTTGTTCCAACAGCAGTGATTAAGTGTCACAATGCAGTGGCATGGAGTAGGGGTAGACATGGCTCTCGTTCCTTGGCAACCTCATAAAGCATCAAATGTGTTTGACTAATGTAACTATGTCTTTATAGTTCATAGCTCACCATATATGGCTTAGGTTTATTTTTACCAAACCCCATCATGGCCAAGGAGCATAAAGTGATATATTTTAAGTCTGCTGGTTTACTTTCCAAGTTATTCCTGTTTTTCATCATTGCATACTCGACAATTTGTCTTTAGCAACAATTTAATACAAAAACATTACAATAGTTAAATGACTATGTATCTAAACTGTGCAGCATTGCTTTGATTTTGAGAGGACAATCCATTATCTTAATGCTAATACATTAGGCACAATAAGTCATCAAATTTTGCACAGGATAAAAAATCTAAAATTGTAAAAAATTTCAAATACATAAAGTCTGACCATTCATAATACTGGTATGGATGAACTCAGGGATTGATCAAATACCTCTGATGTGCCCAAGCCAGATGTACAAATCTTGCCACAAAAAAAGTATCATTCACATTTTTAGTACACTGACATAATACCGCTTCCATGGGGCATGTTACACACGCTTTTCCTGTTTTTATTGCAAAAAAAGCCAATGCGAAAATTATGAGTTCTATAAATGCCAGCTAGAATTACTTTGGAGGGCACCTTCTTTACATAGTCTGGTTACGTTGCCTTCAATACTTCTACACCTTTTGTAACAGATTTGCCAACATAATTTGGATTGGCACTTTCCAAAAGCAAAGCCCAATTGAAGGTATAACCGATAATTACCTTGGCCCATCAACAGGTATAAAGGGGGTGTCCAATGGGGATTTCCCCCCCCCCTTCCAATTTGGGACAAACTCACCAACACCAGAATCAATTCTCTAGAGCTCCTAACATTTTAAATAAACTGGGAGATTCCCTTTAGCAGACGGAAATACACCACACATTAAAAACGTATTCATATTGAATATCCTTGACATATTGTTTGTGCTGCAACAGAAGCCCAAATGAGCAGGAAATACATTGAGAAATCCCTGCAAAGCACTTACCGATTCATGGAACAAAGTGTGCCAAAATTTGTGGCGCAAGCTGGTGTAGGGGAGGATTGATCCAAAAGATCCCCCCCCTCCCCTGCATCCTCTCCCCTGGTGAGGGCCATGGCTCGTCAGGGGTCCCCTCCTTACCACCAGGGCCCAGGTGGTGGATGGGTCACCTGCCGAAGACATTGACCAAACCTGCTGAATTTAGCTAGGCCTCGGAAACCATTGTGTCTAATGGAGATGGTTTGGGCTCTGCGCACCGCAGCGCGGCCCCCACCTTTGGAGAGTTTCAATTATCCCTGTGGCCACAGCTCTCTGGCAGATCCGCTGAGCGCCCGTTCCCACGAACAAGACGGACATGAGCTAGTGTAAGATACCAACACTGTAACATTTCACCTTCCGCAGTGTATCGCTGCTCCCAGCATGACCCGACCAGCAGGGCCTGGGTGGAAAAAGAACTGTAAAATGGTCCTTTGACAAAAGCAAAGTTCCCAAATACTAATGAGAAAACTACCTGCGATGGAAGCGTTCTGTCCACCACCTCTGACTAAAAGACCTGTAAAATGTATAAATATGGCAGAATGTGTGCTCATATGGCACTAGGAATGAAGCACCCACATCCCTGCAGTTATGCGCAAATAGTAAAAGCGTCCCGTTTTTTTTTTTGATGTGTGTCATTGAAAAGATTGCACCCCACGGTTCCGCGCCATAACCGAACTAATGCTGCTAGAGTGCAAAGAGACAAATGCAACCATATTGAGGGCTCGCATAAAGGGTGCACGACAATGCACCATATATGTGTCCAAGCCTACTATGTGCCACTACCGTCAGTCTCAGTGGCGAGTTGTTTCTATGTGCTCCACCAACCTCATTACTACCTCACTCACCGCGAATGTATAAGCATATAACAAAATGTTGTAGTTAAAAACATAGCGTACAAGTAATATGCTCGGATTGGCTATATGAACGGCATTAGCAATGTTAAAACGTGAGCTCTGGAATGACTCAATTAGTATTGTATATTATTTGAATGTTTATGCTACTTCCACCTAAAATCGGCAACACACGAGGAAAATACCTTTGTGAGCACATGCAAGGCCATTCCCCCTCCCTCCAAGCGAAGCCTGCCAGACGAGAAAGCAGAGGCCTGTGCCGCGCTGCTCCACCTCCCCCAACTCGGCTGGAGGCGCTTCAAAGATTTGCAGTTCCCTCTACAGCACCCAAGGCCACGGCCCGCCACCTGTATTATTTACAACCCAGCAGTAAACCTCAGCCTGAAAACACAAATCCAGAGGCGCCCTTTCTTAAGCCCCACGACCCACCGGCTCACCTTAGAATAATGGTCCCTGTAGAATTAGGACATCAATATTATGGCAACATTACAGCAACACATCCATAATGACTTCTAACAAGACATGATGACATGTACCGCCTGTCCCATGCCCCGAGACCCAACCCCACGACCTATGGTACCCGGTCAACAGGACGCTGGTAACCATGTACTGATAAATCGCCAACAAACCCCACTATAGGTGCATTCCTCCTGTGTTGCATTAACCTGTAGAATAGCCTATTGGAAAATTTACTAAAGAAGATAATATTGCAAATGGTTGAATGACTGCGGTGTGCATGGCCTAGGGCAAAGAAGTCAGGAAAAGGCATTCATCTCTGACACTGGCCACAGTGACACAACGACACCGCCCGGATGAACCCAGCTGACCTGCCAGGCACAGCCCAACCCACGAGGCTAACCAGTGACGTCCTCCAGCCGCGGCCAACCACATCGCAGCAGCACCTAGAGCTAGTCGTCGCCACCCAATCCCAATGAACTTGTGCCCCCTATAGTATGTAGGTTCCGATGACGTTCTTTGTAAATATATACGCCTGTCTTTGCTATTGTCAGACAGAGCGCTCTCGGAGTTTGCAGAGTTCTTTGCATGCCCTATTCTGATTGATAAACTCCCATTTACGCTCACCCGCACTTTGTCCTGGCCTTATTCCCATCCTGGGAGAGTCCATTATTGTCTCTCATTGCGGGGAGGATCGTGCTGGTTGGGGGCGCTTGCCTTCACTGGCACAAGCGTGAAAAAGCAAGCACACGCGTGCGATTCATGGAAGGCCCTGCGTGTGTTTTCCCCGGGATTTGCGCCAAAACCGCGGGTGGGGCACACACGTCACTGCAACATCCCGAACGCACAGCGAAAGCGCACAACGTGTAACGCACACACCAAAAAGGGGGCAGAATGGGGAACGCCGCGTGAAAACTGGGGAAGTGCTGCTGGGAAATACACAGAAAGCCCACACCACGCGAACTACACATTCATAGAATCGAATACGGGAAACCCGCACACGCCAAAAGACACGGACAGGCATAAATACGTCCGCCACACGAAAGCAGGCAGAAGCGTCCCCGAGCAGTATAAAAGTGCACACAAAACAACAAACACGTATATACAGCTACGATGAATGTCCGATTTCTCGCAGCACTGATCATGGGACACCGCAGGAGGAAGAGAATAGCCAGGCCCCGCATTTTTTTGCCCAGGACCAGCCTTTTTGGGATGCCGGATGACCAGGTCTATGGCAGGTATAGGTTTCCACCTCATATCATCCTAGACCTGGTCCAGGAGTGGGAGGATAACCTCACATCACACACCTTGTGCTCCCAAGCACTGAGCCCCTTGGAAAGGGTGCTCAATGTACTGCATTTCTTGGCCACTGGGTCATTTCAGCGGACCACTGCCATAGTGGGTGGTGGGGGGGGGGGGTCTCACACCCCACGCAGTCACACTGCCTACACCAGGTGTTGGCAAGCATGTCTGCGCGACCCTCAGTCGGCATGCACATATACATGCCCAGAACACTCTCAGAAAGGCAGGCTATGTTCCAGGACTTATACAGAGTGGCACACTGCCCCAAAGTGCTCGGTGCCCTAGATTGCACCTATGTGGCCCTACCTCCACCTAGGGCCACAGAGAATATCCACCACAACTGAAAGCACTGGCATTCCATCAACGTGCAGGTTGTATGCGATGCACAGGGGATCATTGTAAAGACCGGTAGGGGGTGTCTGTACTTCCGCTCTCTATATAGTAGAGGAGAGGCACAGAGGACCCCAGCCAAGATTCTCTATTGTGGTAGCAATGGACGAGCAATCAAGGCCTAGCTCATCAGGAGGTGATGCGGGCTGGTACAGTGTAGTCCCCGAACCCCCACAAAGGAATGTCCACACACTGTATTACTGAAAACACAGTCTTTATATAATTAATATTCAAAGGTATGTACACGATCACAATAACGCACTTTGTACTTGGAAGTCAATAATGATAAATATATACACATCTAGAGTGGTACCACTAATGTTATCAAATCTCATTAAAGTGCACCAACTGTACTGTTAAAATGTCACACAGATCAAGAACGAGTAAACCAGCAATAGAGATAGGAAGGAACGAAAGATGGTTGAAACAATAGGCAGAATACTGGCCCCGTTACCTAGACACAGTTCTCTGTGGAGATTTCCCCCCCCCGCCCCCCCCCAACCTGGGCAACCTGTAAATAAAGATATATAGCACAAGCCCAGTCCATATGTTCAATAGTCTTACTTCTTCCTGTTAAGGTTTTACCCCCCCAATGTACCTGGTGGAGTAGAGTTCTCCGACGATGCACCGACCGATCCTTCTTGAGTGCCTCCCTTTCAGGCAGGAGCCACGGATCGTCGAGAGGTGTCGGGGAACTTGGCGTTCGTGTCGGGGAATCGACTGCCCTTCTTGAGTGCCCTCCCTTTAAGGCAGGAGTCACAGGTCGAACGTCCGACAGTGAATAGGGTGAACTACGGCAGGGAAGTGGCAGCTTCATTCCTAGCGGTGCTTGTCGACGACAGAGCGTTGGCGTCCTGCAAGGAAGAGGCGTGCGGGGCACCTCGATGACGATAGTTCTGGACCGCAAAGAGATGAAGAACTGTGGCCCAGCAAGGGCGTCGAGTCGTCGGCGTCTCTGCGGTCTTTTAGGTGGCGGGAAACCCACCGGTGGATGCTCCTCAGCGCGTCGACGGTCGGGCCTTCTCCAGCGGGAGACAAGCGGGTGACGATGCAGACGAGAGCGTCCGATGATCAATGAAGTTCTTAGGCAAACGGGAGCACGGCGGCTCCGGTCGGCGATGGTGGTCGTCGACAGTGGCGGACAACAGTCCGGGTGCTTCTCCTTGGAGTTCCGCAGCAGTCCCCGTATCGGGTCGGCAGCCTGTCGATGGTCTGTCTACCAGGGAGCGTTGGCAAAGATCAGCTGTGCACGCTGGTCCCTCGTAGCTCGGGAAGAGGGCGCCTTACCAGGTCCTCTCTGGGTCAGTCCTTAGAGGCACAACAGCTTTCAGATTGTGAAGGAGAGCAACAGCAATTCTTCTTGTCCAGCAGGGCTTCAAGGTCAAGCGTCAGTTAATCCAGTTACTCGTCGTAGTGCACTTCAGCTTCTGAACACGATTCCTAGCAGTGAGAGGTCCCCAGATATACTGTTGATCTCCCATTCATTCCGCTGGGTCACACTCAAGCATCCAATCACGACTACGGGCATTCATGCAAGCAGGCAGGCAATCAGGCACACGAGGTATTCAGGCCATTCATTTCTCTCCAGACACTGACAACAAGTTATTAATTGGGAGAAGTACCGAGCCATTCAACACTCCAAGCTGCATTCATACCGGTTTCGGGCAGGGTTGTCTCAGTCATTGTGTCAACAACCAGATACTAGACACCCACAACACAGAATGCATATTCGTCACACACTCTATTCTCCCAGGTCCCACCCACAACATACATCACCGGGAAGGCTCCAGCTAGTCTGACTGGGCCTTCACAACAACACCATATATGGCACTTCCACCCAACAGCCAGTCAGGGGGAAGGGACAGAGTCAGGGCTTCCCAGGACTTTGGGAAAACAAGGTAATGGGTAATAGAAAGCAAGAGGCCACCGGGGGCCATCTTGTTTTCCATCAGGAATCAACTGATCCCAATGGCAGGGCCGGGGTATCCCAAATTGGAGGATACTCTGCGCACCTGTCAAATTCAGCATGGAGCTGCCACCAGCCCATACCCTGCTCTGTGGGCCACCCACAGGTGCCCAAAAACATACACTAGGGGGCACAGGGTTGTACCCCCACCCATGGGTGCCATAAGGGTATCTCACGGGTCCGTTCACCAAACCAAAAGAAAAAGCTGCACTACCAGGAGTCCCACATGAACTCCTGCGCGGAAAACACGACAGAACACACGATAAAAAGCAGTAAAGGACAAGGATACGGAGGCCCTGTCCCTCTGATGCATTTCCAGCATCACAGTCGCCCCATCCCCCAGACTCAGGTGGAGGGTGCCTAATCTCCCACGGGATAGACACTCTCATCCAGACGGTCAACATACCTTCCGGAAAGGCCATCTGCATTATCGCGACTCTTCCCTGGTCTGTGCTCGATGGTGAAGTCTAGCCCTTGCAGGCTAATGGACCACCTGAGCAGTTTCGGGTTCTCACCCTTCATCTGCATAAGCCACTTTAGGGGCTTATGATCTGTTTGGACCTTGAAGGTAGACCCCGTAAGGTAGGGCCTAAAACGCCCAAGGCTCCAAACTATACTAAAACACTCCTTTTCAACAGTAGCCCACCTAAGTTCTCTACCCTTGAGTTGTCTACTGATGACTATGATAGATGACAAAGGGAGAGAACATCCTAACTGGGACAAGACAGCTCCAATTCCGGTGTCGCAGGCATCCGTCTGGACGATAAAGGGTCGGCTGTAGTCAGGCGCACATGACACGGGTGCCCGACACAGACTTTCTTTCAAGCCTTTAGAGGCCCTCTGACAGTCTTCAGTCCAATTGACCTTCCTAGGCTGCTTGGGTGAAGTCAGAGCTGCCAGTGGTGCAGCTATGGTTCCATAGTCCGCCATGAAATTGCGATAGTACCCAGTCAGACCCAAAAAGGCTCTCATTTGGGTTTGAGTACTGGGAGTCTCCCAGTCCTGTACATCATGTACCTTACTGGGGAGAGGTTGGATTTGACCCCCTCCTACCTCATGACAAATATACGTGACTTTCCCCCGAGCTATCTGGCACTTGGTGGCCTTGATAGTGAGGTTAGCCCTCTTTAAGGCCTGCAACACTCTACCCAGATGTGTCAAGTGCCCTTCCCAAGTGGAACTGTAGACGGCAATGTCGTCTAAATAAGCCACACAAAAGGCTTCCAGCCCACTGAGAGCATGATTGACCAATCTCTGAAAGGTGGCAGGGCATTCAACCCAAAAGGCATGACCCTAAACTGGTAGAGTCCCTCTGGTGTTGAGAACACCGTCTTTTCCTTGGCATGGTCCGTCAGAGCTATTTGCCAATAGCCTGAGGTGAGGTCAAAAGGTGCTCATAAATTTGGCAGCACCTATGGTGTCCACGAGCTCATCAGCCCGGGGCAGTGGGTGCGCGTCAGTTTTGGTGACGGCATTGACTCCTCGGTAGTCCACACAGAACCTCCAATCCTTGGTACCGGCCTGGGAACAAGGACCACTGGACTGGACCAGGGACTGGTTGAGGGCTCAATAACACCCAGATCCAACATCTTGGCGACCTCAGCCTGGATGTGGTTCTTAACCGTATCTGACATTCAGTAGCTCCTGCTCTTGACAGGCACGCTGTCACCAGTGTCAATCTCGTGCTTACACCACGGTGTAAGGCCTGGCGTCAGCAAAAACAGAGGCATACTGCTGGAGCAAAGTCCTGCAGGCCCTCTGCTGCTCGGTTGTCAAATCTGGAGAGAGCTGTACTCCCTCCACTAAGCCATCCTGAGGGTTGCTATGCAGCAAATCAGGAAGGGGCTCACTCTCATCCTCTTCTTGCTCTTCTTGCTCTGAAGCCAGCAAGAGACATGAGACTTCTGCTCGCCTGTGGAACGGCTTGAGCCTATTAACATGGAATACCTGAGGGGCTACCCCTGGGATTCCCATGTCAACCAGATAATTGACCTCGCCCATCTTGGAGACTATCCGGAGGGGTCCAGTCCATTTATCTGCCAATGCCCGAGGCTTGGTAGGCTCCATCACGAGGACCTCCTGTCCCGGAGTCCACTCCACTTGCGATGCTTTAAGGTCATGCCAGTATTTGTTCAATTCCTGGCTAGCCTTGAGATTTGCCGTTGCTTGTCCCATCATCTGTGTCATCCTCTGTCTGAGACCTAACACATAGTCCCCCACTTGCTTGGCGGGACTGGGAGGGGTGGCTTCCAAACCTTCTCTGATCAAGGCGAGGGGCCACCTCACGGGATGTCCAAAGAGCAACTCAAAGGGGCTGAAACCAACACCCTCTTGGGGTACCTCTCGGTAAGCGAACAGCAGGCATGGCAGGAGGAGATCCCATTTCCTCCTTAGGGGCTCTTCCAAAGCACCTACCATGCCCTTGAGAGTTTTATTAAATCTCTCAACCAGACCATTGGTCTGGGGGTGGTAAGAAGTGGAGAACTTGTAGGTTACCCCGCACTCTTTCCACATGGTCTTCATATAACTAGACATGAAGTTGGATCCTCGGTCAGAGACAACCTCCTTGGGGAATCCAACACGGGTGAAAATGCCCAGGAGAGCCCGGGCAACCACCTTGGCCGTAACAGTCCGAAGGGGTATAGCCTCAGGGTACCTGGTGGCATGATCTACCAAAACCAGGATTAACCGATGTCCACCTGACGTGGGAGGGTCAAGGGGACCGACGATGTCGATGCCCACCCTCTCAAACGGTGTGGCAACCACTGGCAATGGCTGCAATGGGGCAATGACACTGCCTCCAGTCTTGCCAGACAAATGACAAGTTGGGCAGGTCCTGCAGTGGGACTCCACTTCTACTCCCATCCGAGGCCAGTAGAAATGGGCAGAGAACCTCTGCTTCGTCTTCTTGGTACCAAGAAGACCAGCCAAGGGCACCTCATGCGCCAACTGCAGTAGGAAGGGCCTGTAAACCTGGGGTACCACCAACCTCTTGAGGGCACCAGGTTCAGGCTTAGTGGGCTCACTAACAAGGAGCTCACCCTCCCAATAAATCCGGAAAGTCCTAGGCACTTCGCCTTGTGCCTGGGACAGGGCCAGTTTCCTCAGACCCTCGAGAGAGGGACACTCTCTGTCCTTTTCAGAAGTCTGCCCGGGAGGGTCCCCTTTCAGCCAACAAGCATTGAAGATCGGGATGATCCTCCGGGTTGAGAACCTCTCCCACAGGAGAGTCTTCTGGCTCTTCTCCCACAGGAATTGAGACGGGGTTTGCCACTGGACCCAGCCCGTCCGGAGCATGGATCCCAATGGGTGCTGTAGGAACAGCAGGAAGAGAAGGGGCTCCCTCCACAGAGGTGGCCTTCTTACTCTTCCTTCGTCGTGCCTTCGGCTCGGGTACCTGACTCACAGCCAGACCCGGTGTCACCTGTGACCTAGTGACCGCAGCAGCAGTCATGGGAAGACCATCCGTGATCAATCCCAACTCGACTAGATCGTTACCTAACAGAATGTCAGCAGGGACATTGTCCTGAAACAGGACAGGAAGCTTTGCTGTCTTGTCTCCAATTACAAGTGTGACTCGGGCTACAGGCGATGATTTGGGAGGCTCACCAGCTAACTTGGTGGTTCTCAGAGGAGCATCTACATAGTCCTCTGGCTTGAGCAGGGTCCTGTCCACCACTGTCATGCTTGCCCCAGTGTCTCTCAAACCAGTAGAAGGCTGGTCATTCAGGAGGACACTTCTCAAAAATCTACGGGTGTTCTGTGGGATAGTCGTCAGTACTTCCGCGTACTGGTCACAGGCCCCAAGGGACACTAAGGAAATCTCTATGGGAGCACCAAAAGTGATTCCCGGTAGAGGAGGGGAGGACGGTGGCCTCCACCTCAGACATGGGGTAAGGGTAGGTCAGGCAGACAGCCTGTACTCCGAGTGCCTTACCTTTACACTTGGAGTCACCCCTTTTGTGATCCAGAGCCCCACAGTCCCAACAAGTGCCGGGAGTGCGGGGTACGGTACTGGAACCACCGAAAGCCTGCTTTGCAGCAGGTGGACCACTACTCTTATTCCCACCCACAGATGACTTATCCCCACTAGATTTTTGGGTCTTAGGAGAGGAGGGTTTAGGTTTATTCGACTGTGGCTGCTTTTGAGATGCCCCCTTTTCTTTGTCCTTCCCACTGGAGTCCTTAGGGGACACCCGGTGGGAGACCCACTTGTCAGCCAACCTAGCCAGCTTAAAGGGATCTAAAATGTTCTGGTCAGCAACATACTGACGCAGCTCTGGTGAACAGGCTTCAGAAAAATGCTCAAAAAACAATAGGTGGGACAATTCAACAAAGGTTTTCACCTTGTAACCGTCAATCCACCCCATCATATTCATGTGCGCAGCACTCACCCAGTCGACCCAAGACACATTCTCCCTTTTCTTAAAATCCCTGAACCTTTTAAGGTATTGGGTAGGTGTCTTGCCAAACTTGGCAATCAAAGCAGATTTCATGCACTCATACTGACCCCGTTCTTCCACACTCAGTTTCAGAATAGTCATATCCAGTTTGAGGCACTCTGCTTAGCAAACACTTAGCTCAATCTCTTGTGTCAACATCATGAATTGCACAAGCCATTTCAAACGCTTCAATCCATTGGAGGATATCAGAACCCTCCGAAAACACACCAACCAAATCCTTCATAAATTTAGTGGCTGGGGACCTGACACTCACTGGGTTTCGCTGAAGTCTCCACTCGAGCTTTCTCTAGCTGGATTCTCTGACATTCAGTGTCCTTATCTTTGAGTTCAAGATCCCTATTCTTGAGTTCCACTTGTTGAGCCAACTCCTCCTTAAACTCAGCATCTATCTCCAACTTGCGATATTCAAAGGCCAATTTCATCCTTAATAACTTAAGCTCCAAGGTATTGCTGGGGTTTAGAACAGTGGCAGCAGGAATGGCGGCATTCCCAGAAACAGATTCAGCAGAAACCCAGGGGCAGAGTCCTCATTGGTTGCATCCCCCCCCCCCCCCATCAAGAGTTTCACCATCGGTCTGGTAGTCCACGAGGGCAGCTATCAGCTCAGCCCCAGACTTATCCACAAAGTCTAACTCCCTGGCTTCACAAGCACTCTGGAGAGCCTCTAAGCTCATCCGAGTCAATTTACCATTCGCAATAGACTCCATTGCTTGTAATGCAGTTATTTTGTACACACCCAAACCTTAAATGGAACAAAGTGCGGATATTTTGTAAGTGGCACGGTTATACACAGTCTTAAAACAATAAGCATCCCACCGCTGCCACCAGTGTAAAAACCGGTAGGGGGTGTCTGTACTTCCGCTCTCTATATGGTAGAGGAGAGGAACAGAGGACCCCAGCCAAGATTCTCTATTGTGGTAGCAATGGACGAGCAATCAAGGCCTAGCTTCTCAGGAGGTGATGCGGGCTGGTTCTTAAGTACAGTGTAGTCCCCGAAACCCCACAAAGGAATGTCCACACACTGTATTACTGAAAACACAGTCTTTATATAATTAATAAATATTCAAAGGTATGTACACGATCACAATAACGCACTTTGTACTTGGAAGTCAATAATGATAAATATATACACATCTAGAGTGGTACCACTAATGTTATCAAATCTCATTAAAGTGCATCAACTGTACGGTTAAAATGTCACACAGATCAATAACGAGTAAACCAGCAATAGAGATAGGAAGGAACGCAAGATGGTTGAAACAATAGGCAGAATACTGGCCCCGTTACCTAGACACAGTTCTGTGTGGAGATTTCCCCCCCCCCCCACCTGGGAAACCTGTAAATAAAGATATATAGCACAAGCCCAGTCCATATGTACAATAGTCTTACTTCTTCCTGTTAAGGTTTTACCCCGCCCCCCCCCCAATGTACCTTGTGGAGTAGAGTTCTCCGACGATGCACCGACCGATCCTTCTTGAGTGCCTCCCTTTCAGGCGGGAGCCACGGATCGTCGAGAGGTGTCAGGGAACTTGGAGTTCGGTGTCGGGGAATCGACGGCCGTTCTTGAGTGCCCTCCCTTTAAGGCAGGAGTCACAGGTCGAACGTCCGACGGTGAACAGGGTGAACTACGGCAGGGAAGTGGCAGCTTCGTTCCTAGCGGTGCTCGTCGACGACAGAGCGTTGGCGTCCTGCAAGGAAGAGGCGTGCGGGGCACCTCGATGACGATAGTTCTGGACCGCAGAGAGATGAAGAACTGTGGCCCAGCAAGGGCGTCGAGTCGTCGGCGTCTCTGCGGTCTTTTAGGTGGCGGGAAACCCACCGGTGGATGCTCCTCAGCGCGTCGACGGTCGGGCCTTCTCCAGCAGGAGACAAGCGGGTGACGATGCAGACGAGAGCGTCCGATGATCAATGAAGTTCTTAGGCAAACGGGAGCACGGCGGCTCCGGTCGGCGACGGCGGTCGTCGACAGTGGCGGACAACAGTCCGGGTGCTTCTCCTTGGAGTTCCGCAGCAGTCCCCGTATCGGGTCGGCAGCCTGTCGAAGGTCTTGTCTACCAGGGAGCTTTGGCAAAGATCAGCTGTGCACAATGGTCCCTCGTAGCTCGGGAAGAGGGCGCCTTACCAGGTCCTCTCTGGGTCAGTCCTTGGAGGCACAACAACTTTCAGATTGTGAAGGAGAGCAGCAGCAATTCTTCTCGTCCAGCAGGGCATCAAGGTCAAGCGTCAGTTAATCCAGTTACTCGTCGTAGTGGACTTCAGCTTCTGAACACGATTCCCAGCAGTGAGAGGTCCCCAGATATACTGTTGATCTCCCATTCATTCCGCTGGGTCACACTCAAGCATCCAATCACGACTACGGGCATTCATGCAGGCAGGCACCCAATCAGGCACACGAGGTATTCAGGCCATTCACTTCTCTCCAGACACTCACAACAAGTTGTGTATTGGGACAAGTACCGAGCCATTCAACACTCCAAGCTGCATTCATACCGGTTTCGGGCAGGGTTGTCTCAGTCATTGTGTCAACCACCAGATACTAGACACCCACAACACAGAATGCATATTCGTCACACACTATTCACCCAGGTCCCACCCACAGGAGGTACCCACAACATACATCACCGGGAAGGCTCCAGCTAGTCTGACTGGGCCTTCACAACACCACCATATATGGCACTTCCACCCAACAGCCAGTCAGGGGGAAGGGACAGAGTCAGGGCTTCCCAGGACTTGGGAAAACAAGGTAATGGGTAATAGAAAGCAAGAGGCCACCAGGGCCATCTTGTTTTCCATTAGGAATCAACTGATCCCAATGGCAGGGCCGGGGTATCCCAAGTTGGAGGATACTCCGCGCACCTGTCAAATTCAGCATGGAGCTGCCACCAGCCCATACCCCGCTCTGTGGGCCACCCACAGGTGCCCAAAAACATACACTAGGGGCACAGGGTTGTACCCCCACCCATGGGTGCCATAAGGGTATCCCACAGGTCCGTTCACCAAACCAAAAGAAAGCGCTGCACCGCCAGGAGTCCCACATGAACTCCTGCGCGGAAAACCCGACAGAACACACGAAAAAAAGCAGTAAAGGACAAGGATACGGAGGCCCTGTCCCTCCGATGCATTTCCAGCATCACAATCATCACCTCCGCCTATGCCAACTATCCTCGGTCCACCCATGACAGTCTCATATACAGAAAGTCTGCCCTGAGCCGGGACCTTGAAGCTGTGAAGCACGGCGACACATGGCTCATTGGCAAGTACAAATGCCTGTGCACATGCATGCATGCCACACAGACAAATACACAAACCAAACTAATGACAACCATTATCACCTCCCCAGGGGACAGTGCCTACCCTCTGAGCACCCACATGATTTTTTTTTTTTAAAACATTTTTATTAGTTTATTCAAACAATACAAACCAAACTTGCAGTGCATACAATAACATTTCAGTTATACATCGCTTAATTGTGTTCACTGCTTCCCTTATCCCACCCCCCGTTTCCAGCCTATTACTTCTTACTTTCTATTCCTGCATCTTGTGATAGGGTATCCCCTTCCGTTGGCTCCATTGGGTCTCGCATTGACCCAAACTCCTCCTCCCTCCCAGCACTGCTCGCTTCTTGCCACACCATGGTTTCTGCCTCCGCCCATTTCTGCAAATCCTTCCACCATGCCTCTAGTCGTGGCTTGTGGCATGTCTTCCACCCCGTAGCAATTCTCTTTGCAAGCGCATACGCCAGGTCCTTTCGTTTGCTCACATGCTTGAGTTTCCGTGGTCTAGGGAACCACCCCCGCACCCCAACAAGCAGGCCCACAGTGTGTCAACCACAATCTTAACCCCTCTTTCTGCTAGTTTGCGTGCCACTTTGCTCCAGAAGCGCTCGATAACCAGGCATAACCAATCATATGCACCATTTCCTGCATTCTCTTCGTCACATTTAGGGCATGCTTGCCGTCCTGCATTTTTAAACCTAGATATCCTCTGGGGCGTCATACGCCCTGGCCCTGTGCGTAATATACAGTTGCATCTGCTGTAGTCTTGCATTCCTCGACACCTTCTTATGATACCCTTGGGCTCGTTCCCACATCCCCTCATCCATCGGGGCACCCACTTCTGCCTCCCAGTCTTGTCTCAATTGTATTACCTCCTTTCCTAATTTAGGCATCATCTTGTATATTCTAGATATTTCATGTCCCCCCTCGGTTATGTCATATATTATATCTATAGTAGCATCTTGTTCTTCCTCCAGTGCCACTTCAGGCCATGTTCTCTTAATTCTTCGCACCATCCTGTGGTACGTGATATACTGGCCTGTATGCAACCTGGTTTCCTCCCCCAACACCTCAAAATCCATTATAGCCCCCTCTTGCCAAATATCACCCATTGTGGCTATCCCAACCGGTTCCCAATGGTTTCTGATTATCATCCTTAGTTGCTTTTCCCCACCCGCCAGTGCAACTAGCGGTACTTCCGGGGAAAACAGGGATGGGTTCTCCATCTGGCATGCCCTGCGCCACATCTTCCATCCAAGTACCATCATCTTTGGACGCCCTTCCATTTCCGCCTTGGGCAGCCACATAATCTCTTAAATAAAATGGGGCACAATCCGGTCCAAACAACCTCAATTCAGAGGTCACCTCCTCTGAGAGCCATTTAGCAACACATTGCAGTTGGCTTGCTATATAATAGACTTCATAATTAGGCAGTTTTATACCCCCTTTCTCATAGAAATTCTGTAGCTTCCAGAGGGCCACTCTGTTCCGCGTGCCATGGCACAGAAAATCCCTGCACATACTGTCCAATCTAGTGAAGAACTTCTTTGGTATCAAGTGCGGTATATTCCCAAAATAGTGCAGGAGCCTAGGTAGGACCACCATCTTCAACATTGCCCCACATCCCATCATTGCTAAGGGTAGCTTCACCCAGAACCTCATGCAATTTTCGATTTTCTTAATGGCTACCTGTCTGTTGCACTTATGCTTCTCTTCCACCGTGTGGTATATATCTATCCCTAGAAACGTGCTAACCTCCCAAGGTACCTGTAACACCGGTAGCTGTTTCATTGGGATCCCTTTATATCCACCCAATGGGAACATGTTAGATTTCTGAGGGTTCACCGCTATACCAGACAGCCCTGCATATCTTTCCATCACTTCCAATATGTATTGGAGGTTTTCCTCCGGGTGTCGCAAGTACAACATGTCATCCGCATATAGGGAGACCAGATGTCGTTCCCCTCCCACAGCAATGCCTATCGTATCATATTGTTGCCTCAAGTATATCGCTAGGTATTCCGGGGCCAATATATAGAGCATAAGAGACCAAGGATATCCTTGTCTGGTACCACTACGGAGTTGCCATCTTTCCGATATCACTGCTCTCGTTTTAACTCTGGCCAGCGGTTCACTATATAACATTTTCGCCTACTTTAGATATCCAGGCCCCATCCCAGAAGCCAGCCAAGGCCGCCAACAGCCATGGCCATTTGACCGAGTCAAAGGCCTTTATTGCGTCCAGTGACAATTGCCAGTACACCTTCGTTCTCGTTTCCATACTCAATCACTCGATGGAGTCGTCTTTGATTATTGGATATGTTCCTATACGGGACATAGCCCGTCTGGTCAGGATGCATTAGTTTGCCAATAACCCTCCTCAGTCTGTTTGCCAAAAAGGCTGTCTGCATTTTGCTATCTTGATCGAACATTGACAGGGGTCTATATGAACCGCAGCTATGCCCCGGCTTGTTCGGTTTGGGACGCGGTATTATAATTGCTTCTCTAAGTGACTCTGGCAGTCTGCGCAGCTCATATGCCTCATTCAACATTTGTAACAGTGGGGGGGGGGGAGCACCTCTCATTTAAATACTTTATAGCCCCCGGAGTCTTACTAGTGGGCAACTGTCTCACCACCTCTTCTAAAGGTGGTGCATCCAGCTCCTCTCTTTCTTCAGCACTGATCTGCGGCAATCCTATATCCTCCAGTGTTTCTACTATCGTTGTACGATTACTCTCCCCATCATCTCCATATAGTAGCCTGTAATAGTCTGCAAATTCCTGGTTAATTCCCTCTTGGATATCAACTACACTACCATCTTCCCTGGTTATTGTTCTAACCATGGGTCTGGGGGTTTCACTTTTATATAGCCATGCCAAGATCCTTCCTGGTTTGTCCCGTCCCGCATGTTGCCTCTCTACATACTTTTTGTAGTTAAGGTTACACAGTCTTTCCCAGTGCTCAGCACATTTCTGCTGCAGCCCGAGTATCAGTTCAGTGTCTTCCTTGGTATTATTTTCTCCCCTCAGTGCCCTTTCCAATTCTCCCTCCGTTTCCCGTAGTTCAGGCAGGATCCCTCCTTGCAATCCTTTAGATTTTGCTATAGCTACCCCTCTCATCACAACTTTAAAGGCTTCCCACAATGTGCCCGCCGAGTCCACACTACCAGTATTCGTCTCAAAGTAGTTTCTCCTCCCTCATATCCTCCCTAAAAAAGGGGTCTCTAAGCGCCTCTGCTCTGAGGCACAATGTCGGAATACTCGCTCTTGGGGGTCGGTATTGCCATCCGAGGATCAAGGGCGAGTGGTCCGAAAGGACCCTCGCTTTATATTCTGCTTGCATGATCTCCGTCAGTACATCTGGTGTGACAAAGACATACCTTGTATGTAACTGCTGCGGGCGGAGTAATGCGAATATTGTCTCTCGGGGATGTCGTGTCCTCTGCACATCTGCAAACCCAAAGTCATTCAGCAGTGTCTGCAACGCTTTAGCGGCTGGGGCAGATCTATCCATTTTCCCATCCAATCTATCAACCTTAGGGTTTAGTACGCATTTAAAGTCTCCTCCCCAAATCACTGCGCTCCCCACACACATGATGAGGTTGTTACAGTTTTCTAAAATATGCCGCTGTATTTTGATTCGGGGCATACATATTGACACTACTTATCTCCTTATTTTTCCACCAATCCCCTCATTATGACCATCCTCCCGTCAGTCTCAGCTATTGTCTGTACCAGCTGAAAAGGGACATGTGGCGCTACCCAAATAAGTACTCCCCTAGGATAAGCTGAATATGATGCACCCACCACAGTTCCCTTCCATTTCTTTCCAATCATCTCCATCCTATCCTGCGTCAGGTTGAGTCTCCTGCAACAGGGCTATGTCTATCTTTTGTCTACGCAGGTATAACATAACCTTGTTCCTTTTTAAATAGCTATTGAGCCCCCCCCCCTCCCCCCCCCAACGTTCCAAGTCATTATTTTAAGGTCCCCCATGGCCTATTAGAATCCCACCCCTCCTCCCATCAGTGCAGTCCATATCCAAGTTTAATCCCTTTCTGTATAGGCTTGTTTCCCAACTTAAATTCCCCTTAACTAAAAGCACATCAAACACCCCAACCCCATCCCACCTCCTTCCCTTCCCTTTCCTTTCCCTTCCCAACAATGCCCTCCCCAACTGTTGCCCAGCTCCATCCCTGGATCTCAGGCACTCCCGCATCTAGCCCTTTCTGGCAATAGTCTGTACTCGTGGCTCAGCAGGGTGAAGTCGCCCTAGTGGCTACCTTACTACTACTTCCAGGGGGTAAGGTGCCTTCATTCTGCCGCTCCCGTTTGCTTCAAATGCACCGCGCTCCATGCTACCCAGTTTACATGTATACTTTATGCTCTATAATCCGGTCCAACAAGTTCAACAAGTCCCAGGGTATCACAGTACAACTTCGGCGCTACTAGTCTATGCCCTTCCTTTGCTATCTGTACCACAGTCTCCTCCGGGACTCCTCTGCCATTTATCATTTCGTCATGCATGAAAATCCCCATCACTTATTGTGCTCCTCATGGTCCTGCTCCCCTTTTTGCTCTGGACAGCCCTGCAAGTCCAACCATGCTGCCGCTTCTTCTGGAGAATAAAAAACTGCTTTACTTTTATGCAGGACTTTGAGCTTCGCAGGATACAATAGCATGTACTTTATTCCAGCCGTGCGCAGCCTCCTCTTGACCGCCACATAGCTGTAACGCTGTCTCTGCACTAGCATAGTGTTATCAGGATACGCTGTGACAGTTGCAGATGCTCTTTCTATCGTTCCCCCTTTGCGAAAATACTCCAGAATTTTCTCTGTCTTTATAGTTCAGGATCTTTGCAATTATTGCACAGGGAGGAGCCCCAGGCTGCAGTCTCCTCATCAAGGCCCTGTGCGCTCGCTCAACAGTAAATCCTTGTGAGAGTTTGTCGGCCCCTATCTCTTGCAGGATCATGTTCTCCACATAGTCCGTGGTGTCCTGACCTCCTTCCTCTTCCGGCAGGCCGACCACGCGAATGTTACATCTCGCCCTTCCTTCTGCTTCTTCCGCTCGGTTCTCAAGGATAGCTACCTGCTGCTTTAATATGTGAACCTCCTTTGTATTGCTTGCGCTGGTTTCTGTGTTGGTTTTTACCGCACTCTCCAAGCCACCCGTTCTTTCTGCAAGCGCTCTGACATCTTGTCGCAGGAGGGCAACTTCTATTCCCACTGCATCTATTTTGGTCTCCAATGCAGTTCATAGGTCCGCCATTGTTGTTCCCCATGAGGACTTCAACTCTGTTATAGCCGCTAGGATCTGGTGGTTTTCTTTTGTCGGGGTGCCTTCCTCAGGCGCAGCTGTTGCGGCTTGTGCCGATGCAATGGGGGTCTGTTGAATCTTGGCAAAGACGTCCATCGTGGGCTGTTTAGTCTTGGGCTTAGCCCCTCTCGCCGCCATCGTGCCGTCTTGCCTGTGCGTCTAGTTCTAGTGCTGTCGTAACATGCCAATTTTATTAGTCCGTTCTGCTGTGAGCCCACAAGGACAGTTAGAGCCTGGCCGCGTTATCCTAAGAGAGCCGAGTGTATTACTATGCGTTGTTATATTTCAAATGGGTTGCGTCCTCCCATGTTTCCGATATCACCAGTGTTTCAACTCAACCCTGCTTACAATGTTTCCACGGCGGCGGCGATCAATAGCCTGCACATTCGATCTCTAGGGAAATGGATATACCCTCCTCTCCTCCAGCATCACTCCACTGCTCTCCTGACTCACACAGTACCTGGTGCCACAAAAGCACCTCAGTGAGGGTCTGCCTACAGTGTCTGCAGTCCACTTGTCCAGTACCTTTATTCAGTCCATGAAGTCATCCAGCGTCTGCTCGGGATGAGCTGGGTGTAGTTCTTAATAGATGTCGTTGCATCCATATTGCACAGCACAGTATTCTTGCACGACAGGCTTTAGTGCCTGCGCCCCATTTTCTTCATGTGATGCCCAAGGCTAGCTTAATTGCCTAGGCCTTTGTCCCAGAGTAGATCAGGAAGGCGGTCCCTTCCTCCTTTCAGCAGGTTGCCAGCATCATGCATCCGCATCCCATAGGCGCCCATATGGCACTCGTCCTACCTGAGGCAATGATTCTCTCTTATATAGTAGCAGGAAAGCGGTGCATGCAGTCTGTTATTGAATTCCGTATTTGAAATGCAGCAGGAATATGTTACACACCTCGCGCCGGTACTTTCACTGCCCTTTGTTTGTAGAGGCAGTGTTTCCACTCCACAGGTTCAGTCCCAATGAGATCAATGCAGCAGCAGTAATATTCAATGTGATGCGCGTTGGCCTCCCTCGCACAGCGCAGCTCTCTCACTGCCTTTTCTTGTAGAAACAATGTTTCTGCTCCGCCGGCTTCGTCCCGGTGACCTTGTATGCAGCGGCAGAGATGTATAGTGTGATCCGCACTGGCTACACGTGCACAGCGCGGTTCTTGGATGTATAAGCTCTGTCTGCACCAGCGCCGATACTAATGTTGCCGCCTGGGACATCCCTATCAGATGCTCCGCCAGGAGCTCACGCAATGCAACCGCCGTGCAAACGGTGCAAAGCGCTCCGCCGCTCCAAGTCCTACGATAGGCCCGGGGGAGCCGATATAGATCAAAGCAACACAAGCAGGCCCTGCACAATCACCGCACACCGGTCCTCCTCTACAGCCTCCGCCGCCCTGGTCTGTGCGGTCGCTTCTACGGTATCAGCCTCTTTTCCTTTGTTGTCTGCCATTTTGTGCTGCAACATTTCGGTGCGGCTGCATCACGAAAAAGCCTCTTTCCTGCCCGCTCTGCCATCCGATTCACTTGCAATTTTCCATTAATGCAGGGCACCCGTTCCGACATCCATGCTTCCATTTGTGGGGAACGCGAGTCATTTTATCGTGCGTTTTATCCAGATCAATTTCGAATCTTCAGGAGCATCTCTTCGAGACACTTCCTACTTTATGGCTAGTTAGCCACGCCCCGAGCACCCACATGATGACGCCAATACAGAACCCCACCACAACGCAGCCCATATTGCAACCTGGGCCATAGTGGAGCGCACATTTGGAGTGCTCAAGTCACGCTTCTGCTCCCTTGACCGCTCTGGCGGGCAGCTCCTCTATGCACTCCTCTTTCTGCTACGATTCCCCTCCCCCCCCCCTACCTGTATGACTGACTTATCTCCTGTCACTCTGTCTGAAGTTTCCATTCTCCTGTCCAAATCTCATCCCACTGCTGCCCCTTCTGATCCACTCCCTACCCTCCTTATTCCCAAGATCTACCCTCTCCTCATTCCTTACCCAACGTCCATCAATATCGGTCTTGCTTCTGCTACTTTCCCCTCTGCCTTCAAGCATGCTACTATCATCCCTATTCTGAAGAAACCTTCCGCTAATCCTCATCTTGTATCCAACTTCCGTCCAGTCTCTCTTCCTCCAGAATATCTTGAGCCCTCACCTCTGGTGGCAAGGCTTTTCCCAGGGAAGTGTCCAGGACCGCTCCAATGAACTGGAGTCTCTGTGATGGTATCATCTGTGACTTCTTTAAATTGAGGGAGAAGCCCAGTTTGTGAAGGAAGTGGCAGACATAATCTAGCTGGATCTGAGCTTGTTCTGAAGATACAGCTCTGATCAGCCAATCGTCCAGGTAGGGGTAGACGTGGATCCCTTCCCTCCTTAGAATTGCCGCCACTACCGACATTAGCTTGGTGAAGACCCTCGGGCGGAGGTCAGCCCAAATGGCAGAACTCGAAATTGATAATGAGAGCCGCCAATTGCGAACCTCAGGTATTTCCTGTGTTTGAGATGGATTGGCACATGGAAATAAGCATCCTGGAGGTCCAGAGATACCAGCCAGTCCTGGAGCTGGAGGGCCTGAAGGATCTGAGAGAGAGTTACCATCTTGAACTTGTCCTTTCTGAGGAACTTGTTCAATTCTCGTAAGTCCAGGATAGGTCTCAGTCCTCCGTCTTTCTTCGGTATGAGAAAGTAGGGTGGGGGAGAGGGGGGGGGGGGAGGGCTTCTACAATTTCCTGCAAGAGGAGCGGATATGGAACTCTCAGAGAGCTGTTCCCCGGTGGATGACTCTGAGGGATGCATAGAAAAGGCAGGCAGTAACCTTGGGCAAATGTCTCCAATGCCCAAGCATCTGACGTAATAGTCCGCCATTCCGTCAGATGTTGAGTTAACCTGCCCCCTACTGGTGTTTTGTGAAGAGAGTCCTCAGAGCGGTTTGGAGGCGGCTAATGCAGATGCCGAGGGTAAAGAGACACCTGCTGCTGCGGCTTTTGTGTTTTTACCCCGTCCACCTCGGGTGAATTTCTTCTGACCCCTTTGAACTGGCTGTCCTCTTCCCTTTCCGAATGCGGAATAGAAGCAAAAGGACTTACCTCTCCACGAGGTTCCTGAGGGGCGATATCGTGTCTGACGGATTGCAGCTCCTAAGGATTTTGCTGCTGCCTTTGATGTTTGTAGTTTTTCTAAACTGTCATCCGCCTTCTTACCAAACAAAGAAGAGCCGTCAAAGGGCATATTCAAGAGTCTGCTTTGCACATCAGGAGCAAAACCAGACTTTCACAACCAAGCAAATCTCCTGGTTGTTGTACTTGTCGCCATGGCACTGCTGATACTGTCAGCAGAATCAATGCCAGTCAGAAGGGATTCGCACATTGCGTCCTTACCATCCATTAGGAACGCTTCCCTTTCTTCTCGCTCCGGGAGTCAGTCAGCCGCTGATGAAGCACACTCCCAAAGTGTGTGGCTGAACCTTGCGAGCGTACAAGTAGCATTGATGGATTTCAACACCATGCTACATTCAGAAAATACTTTTTTGGCCATAGAGTCATATCTCTTATCATCCCTGTCCTGTGGAACAGTAGGGGAAGCCGATTTACTACCTATAGAAGTAGCTGCCTGAACAACCAGACTCTCCGAAGTTGGGTGTTTGGATAAATATTCAGGGCCAGCAGGATATTTAGCTGATAGTTTCTTGTTAACTGCCGGGATAACCTCAGGTGTTTCCCAGTTTGCCAATATTCTCCTTTGTAATGCCGCATGAAATGGCACTGCAGGATCCTCCTGTGGACCTTTGACCAAGATGTCCGTGAGGTCGTCTTGCTGAAAAGCAGGTGAGGGTGTGGACCATCCCATAAACTCTATTATCCTTGCCATCAAGGTTCTATAAGGGGTTTCAGCATGTTCCCCTGGGTCTGGTGTGGCAAATTCCACTTCTGGGGAAGTGTCCAACCCACTTGCTTCCTGTAGGGTTTCATGGAGGTCTTTCAACCTACCTTCCTCAAAGGTAAATTCATAGTGCAGGAGTTGCAGATCCCTGCAACTCAAAAGGCCTTTCCTGATCCGACTCCTCCCCTTCTTCATAAATAGAAGATAAGACCCTGGAGTGGTCAGGTTTTGAAAATGGTGTAAATCCCATTTCCAGAGCAGAAGGAGCCAGATTTGTCATGATTGGCTGAGAAAACGTCGACGCAGACGTTAAAGGCTTCGAAGCCGTCGAGAAAGGTGGTAGAGGCCTCAATGAGCTAGAGTTTATCGGGATTCTACTTGAGGTCGTCGACGACATTCTCGTGCTCGAGGCTCTGGGTATGGCCACTGGCTGTGAGGTGGCCTTGGGTTTGTCCTTTCTCGGCGTCGACTCGACTGACCTGTGCGTCGAAGAACCCTTCGATAACGGCGTCGACGATCTATGGGTCGAAGGGATCCTCGACGACAGCGTCGAAGACGCAACTTTGCCTTTACTCGAAGGTTTGGGACGCTCGCGAGTGGCTTCTTTTGCCGGGTACTGCCACTCGCGGCTTTTTGATTTTTCAGGTCCTTCACCCAGGGTATCACCCTCAGCAGTCTTCGAGGGGGTCGAGGCCGCTTTCTCGAAGACGCTTAGCATCTTTTTCCTGAATTCCGCCCACTCAGCCTGAGAGCTATGTTTAGTGGGACAGGAGACCCTTTTTGGGGAAACGGAAGAAGACGAGGCAGGGGATCTTCGACGTCTCTTTTTTGAATGCTTAGATCTCGAAGTGTGATTGGAACTGCTTCGGGATCTAGAACGAGAATGTCTTTTATGATGGCGAGGAGACGAATGTCTCGGCTCCGCCGAGGAAACTTTCGAAGAAGTTTTAACTGCCTTACCTCTCTCAAGCTTCCCCTTACGCTCCTTCAAGGCTTTCGCCGTCATGGACATGCAGTCCTTGCACTCCGAACAATGGTGCTCAATTCCCCAGGCACCACAAACAGATCCTGTGAGGATCCGTCAACGACATTTTCTTTCCACAGTCTCGACATTTTTTTTAAGCCAGACCGTGGAGTCGTCAGTTCGGGTGAGGAAGCCATCAAGTACGAGTTGGATTCACGAGGAATATATCGATATATTTGACTGAAGAACTGAGCAACGAAATTCCGAGGCCCCACGAAGCGCGGAAAAACGGAACTGAGCAACAGACGCTGCGCGAGTCTATTTATACGAGTGGTGACGTCGGCGCTGATACGGAGGCCGTCGAGGGACATCGGCTCGAGTGACGTCGACGCGCAGCGCCCTCTACTGAAAAAAAATTCCGAGGCCAGCAAGCTGGGAGATGATCTATTATCAAAGATAAGGAATACGTTGGAGGACACAATCCCTTCGAAAGGGTCTTTCTGGGTGTGGCTTTCCAAGTTGCCCTCTGGCCATACAGATGCAGTATTAGCTACCACAGTTGGACATTATATATAATCTACAATTGGACAGTATATATAATCTACCCATTTGGTGTTAAGTGTCAAACTCAAAGTGATAGAAGGCATTCTGATTGATTGTGTATTCTTTCAAAAGTCTTGCATGGTGATGGTGTTGAGAATAATAAATTGCCACTTTGGGTGATGTTGATCTTTTAACCAGTTGTGCTAGGACTTCCAAGAATGAACTGACTCCATACCACAGTGGCCAAGACAATGGAGGTGGGGTATAGTCACACAACTGAACAGGTGCGTATTAAGGTGACTCATTTAAAATAATTACAGATGGGGGGGGCGCTGTTGCGCGGCTGCTTGAGATGGCTGCTGCCTGAGTGGCTCTGGCCAAGGCCTTTCCATCCTGTTTGATATCCTGCACTTCTGGGGCCCGTTCTCCAACGGTGGATCGCCAGATGATCGTTGAAATTGTGCGGCACCCGCCGCTTTGGGTTTTGCGGCTGCGGGCACGTCGGGTGCCGCAGGCGAGGAAAGGTGCCGGCTGTGGCCTAGCTGGCGGTGTTGGAGGTACAGGCGGGGGACAGGGGGCTCCTCGCCGCTCCTTCCTCTTCCTCGCCGCCCGCAGCTGCGGAGCTTGGGGCTGCATTGGATTCCTGGAGTTGCAGCCGGTCCCAGCTGGAGCGTCCTCCTGGAGTTCTGCGCCGGTCTGGTCGGCACTACACTGAGGCCGTCCGAGGCTTCGCTGGTTCGGCCCGGCCCCTCTGGACTAGCGGTCAGCCGATCCGGATTGCTCTGTCCGGCCCCTGCTACCCGAGGAGGCTCGTCGCCTGCTTAGCGTTGCAGAGATTGGGAGAGACTTACCTGTAGGCTCATCCTGCGGCAGCTTGAGAGCTGGCTCACCTCATCTGAACATGCGTACCGGCTGGAGCCATTTGGTCACCCGAAGTTGAGGTGAGGCGCGCCCCATTGTGTCAAATAAAAAAGCCGGGGCGTGCTCCTAGTCACTTCCCAATTGCCTGGTCCTTCCCCTTCGGAGGGGGCCTGCCCCTGGGTGGGCATTCACCGACACAGAACAATGTTTGTTCCCCTGGACACTGACCCGCACGCCACCTGGGGCTGGATCTGCCTTGGGGGGGGGGGTGCTCCCTTACTAATATCATTCCAGTTGGCTGCTCTTTCTCAACCCCGGACTGATATCAACGTGGGACCAACGCACTCCCCTTGAACTGAGAGATGTGGCTTCCCTTCTATTAGCACCTGGCTTCATCATGGAGGATTCCTGACAGCACTATTCCTTAGGCACTGTAGCGGCACGCATACCTTTCCTTTGACCCTGTTGGCCCCTGTCCTCACGGGGGTATCTCTGACCGCTGATCAATTCTGTGGGGGCGTGGAGGAGAGGGCTCCCCCCGGCTGTTCACTGGCCATAACAACAAGCTGCTCTAACTGTATTGGGCTTGTGAGCCCCTGGAACCATCTCTGGCTGGCAGACCACCAACCAACCCATTGGCTCGCTACTGGCACACCTGGTCCTGCTCACGGGGGAAACGGTGCATAGGACCCCGACTGCCTTGGCTGCGCGGGGCGGTACCGCGGGCTCCTTTCTTGTGGGACGCTGCGGGGACTGATCCGCATTAGACAACTGCATAGATTGCGGGTGATTAAATGCCATCTGCGCTTCCGACTTTTGCTGGCTCTGTGTCTCCAGGTTCTCACCCACCCCACCATGGGGAATCACAAGAAACAGGCCAAAATGGAGCAGTTCGCCCGCTCCGATCATCCTTGTCGGCCGCCATCTCCCTCCTCAAGCCAGTCCCCATCCCAAATTGATGTTGCCACCCTGAACCAGACTTTTCTTGCTCTAAAGAGCAGTACCGACAGCCTGGGTGCAAAAATAGACTCCTTAACCCATAAGGTGGACACCTCGACCATACGGATCGACAAGCTGTGTGGGTGCATGGCTGAAGCGGAGCACCGCATAGGGGAGGGCGAAAACAAAGTTTTCACACTGCAGCGTGTGGTGGCAGATCTGCAACAGGCTTAAAAAACAATAATCACAGCCTAGAACGAGGACTTCGAGGGTCGTTCCAGACGGAACATACGCATACTCGGTGTGCCGGAATCCACAGTAATTGACAATATGGAGAAGTTCACGGAAACACTCCTTACTGAAATCCTGGACCACCCACCGCTTACATCGATATTCATGGTGGAGCGAGCACACCGTTCTCTTGCAGTGAGGCCTCCCCCTGGCGCCCCGGAACGCCCAATCATAACTAGAATTTTCAACTATCAAGATCGTGATATCATTTTGAGCTCTGCCGGGTGGTGAGTGGGAGGGGAGAGGAGGTCTGGGAGGGAGAGGGCGTTGCGATGGGGCCCATGCGTGATTCGACTGTTTCCGGACTTCAGCCCTGCGGTCCAAGATCAGAGAAAAACGTTAAATGCTGTAAAAACTGTCCTCCGACGAAAGGGGATCAAATATGCAATGCTCGGAAACCCACTGGGTTAGGGGGAAGGAACCACCGCTTCGATCCAAGGCTATTCAGCATTTGTTCCAATCCCCATACATGGCGAAAAAGCATGGGGTGGCTTTATTGGTTTCTCCCAAGGCTCTTTGTCCCAGAGGCTCACAGATCCGACCCGGAGGGTTGCTATATTATCGTTAAGGGGTCAGTGAGAAGCAGGTTGATTACTCTGGTGGGGGTTTATGCCCCAAACGAGGCGCAGGATCATTTTTGGGAAAGGATGGGGGAGACTATTCGAGGTTTTGTGGAGGGTGCATTGATAGTTGGTGGTGAATATAACATGGTTTTCTGGCCGGATAGGGATAGAAAGTCCCTCTCCCCCAGGGGGTTCAGAGGAAGTTAGCGGACTCGTTTCGACGGACCAATGAGGTGCTGCGCCTGGTGGACATGCATTCCGTCGAGGGGAACCGTGACCCTCTCTTTACCTTTTTCACTGCGGTACACGGTGCGTTCTCTAGGATAGATTACGTTTTAGTGGATTCAACGCTCCGGGATAGCATCTCAGACTTTGGCGTGGAAGTTGTCCCGTGGTCTGATCATGATTTAGTTAGGGTCACGTTGGGGGTTCCCCGCTGGTCCCGTCCAGAGCTCGGTGGATATGCAATGATAACCTGCTACTAGATAAGGAGCTTAAGCAGTCTCTTTTGGGTTCAATTAATGAGTATTTCCTTCTTAACGACAAAGGGGAGGTGGATGTCCTGGGAGTGTGGGATGCATTTAAGGCCACAGTTAGGGGCGGGCGTGCTCATGGAGATGGGTGCGAGAAAGACGAGGGAGAGGGGTCGGGAGGAACTTAAATTGAGGGAGGGAATAGCTGCCATTCAGCCGGGAGGAAAGCTTAAGTCCCAGATGGGCCCCGGAAAATGGGAGGAGCTTCCGAGTCTTAAGGCTAAACTGTCAGCCTTGCTTGTGGGACAAACAGAGAGAAAGCTGATAGCAACAGAGTTTGGGCATTATTATGAGGGTCTTTATCCGTCGGAATAGTCAGGTGACGGGGCTGATGTGGACCAGTTTCTGGAATCTCTTCACATCCCTCGCCTTGCCACTGAGAACGTTGACATGTTAGAGCTCCCAGTTTCTCCTCAGGAAGTGGTTGATACTATCTCTTCTTTGAAGAGTGGCACAGCGCCAGGTGACGATGGCTTTACTGTCCGCTTTTATAAGACGTTCCGCTCCGCGGTAGCCCAGTTTCTGGCTATGGTTTTTAACTCTGCCTTGGATTCTGGTTCCCTGCCTCCCTCCATGATGTCGGCTCTTATAGTAGTGTTACCGAAAGATGGGAAGGATCCTTCACGACTTCAGTCATATAGACCCATTTACCTTCTTAATGTAGATGTTAAGATTTTGGCTAAACTCTTGGCGAATAGGCTGTCTAAATTTCTTCCCTCCCTGGTTCATGGTGACCAAGTCGGATTCATCCCTGGTCGCCAGGGGTCAGACAATGTGAGGAAGACCTTGGGGCTAATGCATGAGGTGTCGAAGCAAGAGGTGGAGGCATATCTCTTGTCTTTGGACTCAGATAAGGCCTTCAACCGTGTCGAATGGCTACACATGGGAGGGGACTACAGAAAATGGGCTTTGGGGACAACTTTTGTATGTGGATCTCTGCTTTGTACAATGGTCCCTCAGCTAAGGTGCTGGTTAATGGCTGCATATCAGTGGGGTTCCCGCTCTCTCGGGGAACACGTCAGGGGTGTCTCCTCTCCTGTGTTGTGTTGTATGCGTTGGTGATGGAGCCTTTTGCCATTGCGATCAGGGCCGATGGGGACTGACGGAGGTGCATTGCGGAAACCATGAATTCAAGTTATCCTTATTTGCAAATGAGATTCTGGTGTACCTGGCAAGTCTTCGCGAGACTCTCCCGAGGTTGTTGGGTCTGATTCGTCGTTTCGGGTCATTCTCTGGGTTAAAGGTTAACTTATCCAAGTCATGTATAATGCCAATGGGAAGGGGGGGGGGGGGATCTTGAGATCGAGGGAAGAGAGGAAGTATATGGTGTGCGTGTGGAGCGAGAGTTTACCAGGTATCTGGGCACTAACATTCCCATAGATTTAGGCAAAGTGTTTGAGCTAAACTCCCCCCGCCCCCCTCTTCAGACAAAAATCCAGGGCGATCTTTTAAGGTGGGCCCCCTTGACCGTTTCATGGTTTGGGCGAATGGTGGTGGTGGTCAAAATGAACATTCTCCCGCGGCTCCTCTATCTTTTCACGACCCTTCCTTGCCTAGTCCCAGACTCTATTCTCGTATCCTTCGTTTCATCTGGAATGGTAAGAGACCTAGAGTAAGTTGGTCTACCTTGACCCTTCCCAAGTCCTATGGGGGCTTTGGTTTCCCAGACTTTAGAGGTTATTATAAAGCAGTTCAATTATGAGTTATGCTGGAGCACTTGAGGGACGAGCTGCGGACATATGTGGAAGATGTTCAGGTCCATCCAAGAAAAGTTAGGGACCTCCTGTGCGCTCCCCCGAGCTCCATTCCGCAGCCCATTAAATCACATCCGGTTCTTGCTGTCTTGTGGTCGGTTTGGAGGCCTACTAGAGACAATAGGCTTTTTTCCTCTTGGCCCCCGATATCTTTGTCTTATGTACCTTGTCGCCTGGGGGGGGGGGCTGGGGCTTGCTGTTATTTTTACCAGTGGAAATGTGCTTGGATGTTTGCGGGGACTTCACCATTAGCTTAGCCTAAATGTAAAGATGCGCATGTGTTTAGTCTCTACTCTTAGTCTCTAGCACCATGGATTCTCGGAGGCCTAGTCAACCTGGGGTTTAGCGGGAGGAATGGGGCGGGGGGGGATAATGGGAGGGCTTAGTTGTTGGACAGATTCATTATTTTTTCTCTGTTAAGTGTCTCTTGGTGGACTTGTTTTTCTTTTGCTTAAAACTTCAATAAAAATAAAGATGCAATGCTCTACCCAGCTAGGCTTCGTGTTCAACATAATGGGTCTGCGGTCTTCACCTCTCCTGAGGCCGCTGAGCGTTTTGCCTCAGGCCTCCCAGACCCTGTGAGTCATCTGGGACGCACTCCTCATTACAAGCGATGCCGATTAGACAAGTCGCAATGGTGATCGCCGATCTGCGAAGTCAGGTCCTAGTGACATCTAATGACTGAGGCCTTTGGAGCGTGCTGGCCGCCTACAGCGCTCCACCATCACCTGCAGGCACTGCGGTTTGATTGTTAATTATGGGGTTTATGTGGGATTGGGGTGGGATAGGGTTGCCGGTAGGTTACGGTTTCTGGCGTGGGAGGGTTTTGGGGACGAGAGAGCCAAGGTTCTGGCTGGGTTGTTCTCTGTTCTGGGTTACAACACTCAGCGGGCCTTTTGACCACCCACGCAGACAAAATGTGTCAGCATTTGTTGCATGCATATACCCTCCATCACAATGTCCCCTCGGCTGATATGTTCGCACATATGATGGGGGGGCAGGCAAAAGGCACTTTCGGTCCCATCTTGGAATATAAGGGGGATTTACCAATTCTAAGAAGACCCGCTTAATTACAAATTTTTGCAGGAACCATGGGGTTAACGTACTTTGCATTCAAGAAACCCACCTTCCTAAGTGGGCCCCCCCCCCCTTCCTAGGCTTGCTGGGTGGGGTATTCATAGGTATGAATCGTCCTATACGTCACATTCTAGAGGGGTGGCCATTTACATTCACAGCTCCTTGCAATTTAGGTTACACGAGCAACTCAGAGATGACAAGGATAGATTTGCGATTCTGGCGGGTGAGCTACGTGGTCTTAAGATGCTGCTCATTGATGTGTATGCGCCGAACACTGACTTCCCAGAGTTCTTCCACCGGTGCGCGACGCACATCCAGAAATTCCCAGGTTACGAGATTGTCTGGTCTGGTGATTTTAATTTGGCCCACACGCTGGAATTGGACAGATCTGTGACTAGCCAAACTTCCCTCCCCCTGGCGGCTAAAGCCTGGGCTGCCATCTCCCAGTATCAGGACCTGTATGATGCATGGAGATCACTAGAGAGTATACATTCTTCTCGGGGGTACATGGTAGCTGTTCTAGAATGGACTAGGTTATGGTCACTCCCCAGCTCCTTAGGAACACTGTTGTGGCTTCCATCCTTCCTCGTACCCTTTCTGATCACTCCTGTTCTGGCATGCATTCCCATCCTTACGGATTTCCCAGGTCATCTCAGGTGGAGATTCAGGGCTCACGCCCTGCAGGACGTGGCCTTCCAGTCAGAGATAGGGCAAGATATCGAAACGTTTTCTCAATTTAATGCAGACTCTGTCCCAGGTCAGAGTACAGTTTGGGAAGCATTTAAAGTTTACCTGCAAGGTTGTTGCATCTCTAGGGAGGGCGGGGTGCTTAAGGCCGTTAGGAGATCCATACGAGTCCTCGAAGGCAAGATTAGGGGGAAAAAGGAGAATCTGCAGGGCGAAGCTGATACCCCTGAGCTCTGTCGTGAACTGCTGGCCCTTAGGGAGGAATTACTCCGACTGGCCGCCAGTGAGGAGAGATACATGGGGGATCCTATCCTTTCAAAACAGATATGGTGAAGTGGATCGCCCAAGCAAAACCCTGGCATGGGCCATTGGGAAGGAGCGTCAATCTACCATTGTACCCGAGGTCGTGATGGAACCTTGATTAAAGGCCTACAGGGAATGAACACAGAATTCTGTGAATATTACAGTCAATTATACACATCGCGCCCACACTTGGGGCATGATGAGTTGACCCAGTATTTGGAGGAGGTGGCGCTGGGCTGGTTGGACCCGGAGCAGGGCGCTCTGCTCAATGCGCCCATCACTGAAGAGGAAATCTGCAAGGCTATAAACTCTTCCTAACGGGCTACTGGGCCAGACAGAATCACTGCGGAATTCTGCAAGGCATACGCAGATCTAGTGCTTCCCCATTTGCTCAGCATGTTTGACGGTGCTTTCTCAAGTGGTTCTCTTCCGGAATCCACAAGGTCAGCCCTGGTGACAGTGCTCCTTAAGCCCGGGATGACCCCCGACAATTGGCCTCGTATCGCCCATTGTCACTTATCAACACCGACAACAAAATCCTTGCAAAAATACTCACTGACTGCATCCTTCCCCACATGCCAGCTTTGGTCCTTCCAGACCAAGCTGGTTTTATCCCTAGCCATTCCACTCAGTTTAATTTGAGGCGCTTATTCACCTTAATGCACAATGTCAATCCAGAGGTCCCAAATGCCATAGCGGCGCTTGACGCGGAGAAGGCATGCGACTCCATCTAGTGGTCTTTCCTCTTCAAAGTGCTCCACCGATCCGGGTTCGGATTGACGTTCATAGTGTGGTTCAAAATACTATACCCCGCCCCCAAGGCAGCAACATGCACCAACGGTATAGTTTCGGAATACATCTACCCTACGTGGGGTACCCGCCAGGGGTGCCCCTTTTCACCTGTCCTATTCGCTCTCGCAATGGAGCCATTGGCATGACACATCCGGGAACAACACGCGCGCAGGGGCGTGGTGGTGCGTACGCACGCACGTATCTGTGATATCCTTATACGCCAAAGACATCCTCTTATTTGTTAAACACACTCAGCAAAATTTAAGTCCCCTGATTCAAGAGGTGGTCAGGTTTGGCGAGCTGTCTGGTCTCAGAATCAATTGACCAAATCTGAGGTACTCCCCCTGACTCCCTCCGTGCAACAAGCTGATGTGGGGGGGGGGGGGGGGGGGGGGGGGTTTCGTTGGTGCCCACAGGATAGGTTACCTAGGGGTGAGGGTCTCCACCATGCCAGACGCCTTAAATAGGGAGACTTACATACAAACCCTAGTGGAACTAGAACAGAAGGTTGGGGCCTGGATACTACTTCCTTTGTCTCAAGCGGCCCGTATTGCATTGTCCAAGATGGTCATCCTTCCTAAATTATTATATATTTTCAACAATGTCCCACTTTGGCCTCCGATGCGCTATTGGGTTCCTGTCAGGAAAATGATGACGAGATTAGTGTGGGCTGGTAAGGGTGGCGTATGAAACTCACCCGGCCATACGAACAGGGTGGCCTGGAATGCCCAGATACGTTTTTTATATTATCTTGCGGTACAGGTACAATACATCGCCGGCTGGAGTTCTCCAGGTCCTGAGATCCCACATAACCACCTTGCGTCGGCAATCACCTCTCCTAATGCACTCATTGGGTTGCTATGGGGCAACAGGGATCCCATTCCGAGGGGTGAGAGTCAACCACTGGCTGTAACATGTAAAGCTTGGGATAGGATTTGTCTGCTACTCTATTCCACTTCCCTTTACCACCCCTCTTTCCCAAACTACAATATAGTTATGGTCCCACTCACATGACAAATCCTTTAAGGAACTCTTTCTAAGACTGGGGGTGCAGACTCTTTGTGACCCAGTCCACAATGACCAGATGGTGACTTGGGAGGTGCTTAAATGCAGAGGCATCCATAATTCAGCGTCTTTACTACTACAGGCTTCGGGGCACACTTAAGGGTATGTGGCCGGAATTCCCCCATGCTCCCTCCCTTCATCCAGCCCCGAGCCTGATCATACAACCACAGTCACTTGGTAAGCTTGTGTCAACTATTTACAACTCGATTAGGGCTGGGACTGCATGTGGTAACCGTAGGCATGTGCGCACATGGCAATCAACCCTTGGAGAGCCTTTGAGTGAGGATCAATGGAAGGCAATTGGCATGCAAACCCGGCAATTGGCATGCAAACCCGACATATCCTTGAATGGCCGTTGTAGGTTGATTCAGTTCAAATGTATCCATCAGGCCTACTACTCTCCCGCCACCCTTGGCCGGTTCTTCCCTGGGAGATCTTTTGCATGTAAGAGATGTGGGAACACAGATGCAGACTTTTTCCATGTCGTTTGGTCTTGCCCTTGCATTAGGTTCTTTTGATCCGGCATAGAGGCGGCGATGAATGCGATGCTTCCCTCGCCAGGAACGTATTCTCCAGAACTGTGGTTGCTGGCACTGATAGAGGGTGACACTCGCTCGGAGAAGAAACTCTTAAGTATGGCCTCTGTGCTGGCTAGGTATCTTGTAGCTAAATATTGGGGGAGATCTAACCCGCCCACCGTTACTAAATGGCTGGAAATTATGAACATATCGGAGCGACGAGAGACTGGGTATGCCTCCACTTTACCAGCCTCCAGCCGCCCTCTTGATTACTAGCATCCTCTGAGACGGTACATGGAGGATGTGTCCTCAATGGCGCAATACCCTACCCCCTCCCTGGTCCATGCTTAATAGTGCAAGACTGTGGCTGGCTGGCCTCCTATCCTGGAGGTGGGGGGGGGCGGGCAGGGACCGGAGTGAACAGTTCCTTCTCCCGTTGTATAGTGCTGACTACCTGGAACTGTACGACTATGTTGGGTGCTAATCTATTTGTGCCGGGGATGTGGGGGGGGGTGTTCATAGTCCGTGGGTGAGAGGTAATCTGTTGGTTTCATATTTGAAAACTCAATAAAGAAAGTTGGAAAAAAAATATATTTACAGATGGGTTCCTCAATACCCATTAAAACTTGAAGCGGAGGCTGAAAGGACACTGGTTATAAAGTCACTCCTAGAGCAAGGTATAATAGTGCCCACTAGCAGCCCATGTAACACCCAGATTTTCCCAGTGAAGAAGACAGAAGTCAACGTATAGATTCGTTCAGGAACACAGGACCGTGAAGGCCGTAGTTACTCGCTTATGAGGCATGTAAAGAACATACTAAAGTTCTGCTTACTGCTCTAGCCAGGGAGGGCCACAAGACATCTAAATATAAATTACAACTATGTGTAGAGAGAGCTCACTACCTATGACATTATTGAAGAGTATTAGATACCACCTACACGGTACATGGAAAGAAATAAGTCTAAAATTACAAGGCCACAAACGATCACGCAGATTAGGACATTTTTGGTGATAGTCTGCTATTGCGGGCAGTGGATACTGGTATGCCGCAATAGTAAAGCCTCTCCAAGTCTATATACACGATTAATTCCTGTACAATTACAGTGGACTCAGGAGACAGAGGAAGCCTTTACCTAGGTGAAGAGGCAGCTAGCTGAAGCACCTGCGTTAGGCAAACCAAGTTATAAGAAAGGTTTTGTACTGTCATGAGAAAAATGGGTTTGCACTGGCAGTGCTTGCCCAGAAACATTGGTTCCACTGCAGAACCATCACTTACTATGTCAAAGTACTAGATCCGGTTGCGGCAGGGAGGACTCCCTGTCTAAGATCAGTGGCAGCAGCAACTCTGGCATTGGAGCAGAGTGAGAATATTGCGTTAGGGTCGCCTTCTGAAGTGTAAATGGAACGTTACAGGCACTTTTCTATAGGGGAGTTGTAATGTTAGTGAAACCTGTACTTATAAGCATACTTTGCCTACACTTCTCAGGGGAGCCACTGCACTTTGTGACACCATCTCAGTCAGGCCCCCAGTTGGACAATACACGGTTAACTTCTCCAGGGTGTTATATGAACATTTCATTTACGAATCATTGGGGAGGGTGAGCTGGATCTTTTCAGATAAATTATAAAGTGAAGGATTGAAAAAGTGCTTGTGGAAGTAGGGTCCTCCTCCCTTAGACCGACGCTGAAGTGTTAAAATATCAAGGGTTAACTTTCACTGTGGGAGACTGCACCCCAAACAGAATTGAACAGGCTTGATACGAATACTGCATTTGTCATACATGTTGTGTTGTGAAGTGGACGACTCTTCCCCCAGTACTGGCTATTCTGACAGTCAAAATAGCTGAAATGTCGGTAGGACCAGGGAGTGGGTGCGCTGCATCAGAGCCTTAACTCTCAGCCCGCCCAATCCGAAATATAAGGCAAACGCTGACTCAGAACCAGCTGCCAAGACTGCATCACTTAGCATTGACGAATGTTCATACTTTAACATCAACAATAAAGAGAGCCTGTCAAAATAGCACTGAGTAAACAAATACATTGCGACATTAAAGAACAGTTTGACACAGTGTACTAAACAACGCATCACCATGGGGTATGTCAGTGTAGGCCCAGGCTAGATCGAGCTCCCCTCCCGTGAATTCACAGCACATGGCACAGGAGTGCAGGTTGACACTCACCTTGTCTCTCTCGCCTTCCTCGGTTTCGGGCTCCGCCACACCATCTCCCGCACCTCCTCTGCTGCCCCCAGCTCTGTGCCTCAGGCCTGACATGTTGGGTGTTACACGGCTGTGGAGGGAAGCAGGCACAGAATGTTTATATTAAGGCGGGGGTCCAGATCACGATCACTTCAGAAATAATTCAAAACTCAGTCTCACTACTGGCAAGATGTAGTCGTTCCTGTGCATGCTCGTGCCTAAGAAGAAACACTGTGGCCCGATTCACAGAGCTTTTCCCAATGGGATTGCACGATTATAAAATGCTTCCAAGAATCAGGCAGTGTGCATCAGCAGCTCCCTTCTCGCGGTCACGCGCCATAGCGTTCAGGTAAACGCGCAATGACCTTGTCACCAGGTGCTTCTACCCCAAACACGCAGAGACCTTGCGTGCCATAAATGGTACTCTGTCCTGCGCTGCATACCCCGCCAGTCCGTTGAATCGAACCCTGCGGTACAGCCCCGGTCTTCCCCCTAAACGTACTCTGGCTCTTCTTGCGTATTTACATCACCAAATATCAATTGTCTTTTTCCTTACACAATTTAAGATTTTCGTTTTGTTTGAGCCCACCCTGTGTACCGTATCGGCTCTCTCAATTTAGCCGAGCTATGGAGAAAAAGTGCAACGTAATTACTTCAAAATTTCACTGTAAGCAAGGAGACCAGGCTAAGCTATTGTTAAACCATGTATCCACTACCCCCAGGGGCACAACTAGACCAAAACTGGGTGGGGATTAATTTCAGGGGCAGGGACTTTATGTGGGGCATGGCATGTTTGTGGGAACTAGTTTAAGGTTAGGAGCATATTGTACAATTTAATGGCATTAGAACACATGAAGCAAACATTTTTAAAGAAATTGTAGGACCATTATGCATACAGCCAGACAGTGACAGAGTTCTGTCTAGGCCATGTGGGTTAAAAGACATGCAAACCTGCTAATCTGGGTACGTATTGACACCAACAGACGTAACATCACAGAAAACGGCATTGCAAAAAGCGTGGTCAGTCTTAGATGTGGTGTGCGCCCCTTCAATAAAACCATGGCGTGTATGTAATAAAAAAGGGGGCAGTCCGGTATCACGAGGCGTTCGTGAGCACAGGGCCCCAACTGAGTGAACTGTCGGGGAGGCCATACCAGTATGTGCCTCTCTCTGACTTAACACTGGCGATTAGGCAGTTGGCACGAGGGTTACCATCCGTGTGGCTTGCCTTCGGAGAATGGCAGGCCCGCGGCGTACGGTACTGTGCTCTGGCAGGGGCTGCTGCGCTGACGAACTACAACAGCTGATCAAGACCAGACCGACGGTGGTGGTGGTGAATTAAGTGGATGCGTTGGTGCTTGGCACCCACCCACGACCTCCTGCTGCACGACTCCTTCCGGTGGAGAGATACCAGTTTAGGGACAGCGCGTGGTTCTGGGGAGGGGCTGCAGGCCTCAAACTGCCTGTTAGTTCCATCCTGGCCACAAGTGCATGCTCAGGTAGTGCCTGGACTAGGTTAGCAGGTAGTTTTTCCGAAACATTATTTAAAAAGAAAAAAAAAGCTAAAGAATAAGACATTTTTCAGGAAAAGTGACATTTTAATGTACAGGGCCTCATAAGATCGATGTGCCACACCGCAGGAACTGTTGGAGGGGCCATACAAAGAGGTACCCCGTCTGCCCTGGCCGAGAGTGCTTGTGCGCCCCATCGTTAGTAGCCCCGCCTGTGACAGGAGGCATACGTGCCCACGGACCAGCCCAAGGTCCTGCACTCCAGTGGCTTTAGTCTGCTTGCACCCACCTATACAGCACCCAAGTCCTAACACGGCAAAGGATGGCGGGGTGCCCCGCTAGCACCGGACTGCAGCGCCCTCCTGCTTTACTGCAAGAATTTGACATCAGAGGAGCCCAGGCTTTACGCTGCAGGTGGTCGCTTGGGTGATGCGTCTGGAGGTTTGTACAGTCACGTGTGAAGACAAAAGACGCTACTAAAAAGTCTATCATGCTTCACTCAGCTAGCATTGCCATGCATAATATATTTGAGACCCTACAACGCATGGATGGTAAATTTGGTGCGACGAAGACTGCGCTCCTAGAATATTTTGGCGAACCTGGACTACGAAATGTTACTTATGAGGACTGAGGTGCAGGAGAATCCCTCAATGCGTTCGACAGTAGAGACTGCAGCACATGGCAGTGACGTGTTCCTGGCGTGATGAGGAACACGAGATGCAGCGGCTGCTGATTCAAGGTTGTTGTCAATAAAGATCAGGAGACAGATACTGCATGAGCACGGTATTACCCTGGCACGCATCCTGGAACTGGGACACTCACACAAACTAGCAGATGTCAGGGCGACCAAGATATGTGCCGCCATAAAGTCGGTTAAGCTGGAGGATGCATGTGTCCTCTGAAGGCAACAGTACTGTATGACGACCGTCGTGGAACAAGGAAGGAAGGTCAGGGAAATGATCAGACCCTGTGGTCCCAATGTGGCTAGGACCTTACCCATTCCAAAGACTGAGCAGCAAAGGGCCACGTCTGTGGCAGATGTGGCATATCCAACCACTTCACACGTGTCTGCCGGCACAATCTACCCCAATCGAGAGGGCAAGCCTCTCCAAGACAATCATTCCAACAGTCGGCACGAACATTGGCCCAGGTGGAACAGCCTCCCCTTGTGGTGGACCAACCAGAAGAAAGGAGGTGTTCTTCATTTCCAGCATGACAGAACTGTATGTGTCCAAGAAGTGCCAACCTAAGTGCATGGTCCGCATCTGCGACTCTCCAGTCCCCGTACTTATTGACACAGGGGCATTGTGAGTGTCATGGCAGATGATCATTACCGGCAGCTGACAAAGGCCCCACCCTTGAATGACACACAAGTGCGTATGCACACATTTGGAGGGAAACAACCACTGCCTCTAGAAGGTGTTTTCATAGCGAGTGTTCAACAAGACATGAACATAAAAGGCAGATTCTTCATCACCAAAGTGAGCGACATAACACTGCTTGCTTGCGCCGCTGCAGAGGCGCTACACATCGTCAACTTTGCCTTTGGTGTCTATCTGGAATACATAGAGTGCCTGCTGGCCTGCTTCTTGGGTGTAGTCACAGGCATTGGGAAGCTAACTGGAGACCAGATCGGCTTTCACATTGATTTCACCATCCAGCCGATAGCGCAGAAGCACAGGCGAGTGCCATTCCAACTGCGCGAGAAAGCCAAGAGAGCTGGACAACCTGGTGAAGATGGATATAATGCAGGTAAAAGGGCCAACCCTGTGGGTCTCTCCGCTAGTAATCGCCAGAAAGCCCAAGCGGCCAGAATCAATAGGCATCTGTGTAGACATGCGTCTCCCAAACTAGGGCATCAGCAGGGAAAGGCACATTCCGCCGACAGATGATAATCTTGGCGTATCTGCAGGGAGGCAAATACTTTCCAAAACTGGACCTCAGACCTGGCCAACACCAATTTTTGATGGACCCCGCATCCCGCTACAACACGATGCACAGAGGGCTATACAGATACAAGCGCCTGAACTTCAGGATATCATTGGCCAGGGAGGTCTTCCAAACTACCATCCGTGGCCCCCTGGCTGCACTCAAAGGTGCCATTAACATAAGCAACAAAAGCATGGTATTCACCAAACCTGAGCAAGAATACCTGGATAGACTTGGGAATGTCTGCAAGCGGATCCACCAGCTAGAGTTAATGCTACATAAGGACAAGGGTGCCTTCTTACAAAAGAAACATTTATTTTTCAGTTTTGTGTTCCAAGAAAGCAGTATTTATCCTGACCCTGTGAACGTGAAGGACATCAAAGAAGCAGGAGCTCCCATTGTTTGAGGTGTGCAGCTTCCTGGGATGGTCACGTACTCCGGCAGATTCCTCCAGAACTCAGCCACCCTATCCGAACCTCACCAAGAAGGACTGTGCATGGAGATGGACTGCCCTTGAACAGAGCGCATTTGAGGACATTACGAGCGCGCTTACCGCTGACACCATGGCCCTTGATCCAGGAAAGAGTGCTGAAATCATAGTGGACGCCAGCCCGATCGCCTAGTGGTGTTCATGAGCAGAGCCCTTTTTTCGACAGAACAAAAAGGTCCTCACAAACAGAACGCGAGGCCCTGGCTGTGCTTTGGAGCTACACATGTATGAGGAAGAGGAAAGGCAAAGACATTTTCAACAATAATTGCTGGGGACCAAAACCTTCCCAACTGCTAAATCCTGAGGAGAAAAAAATAGAACTAGTAGCATACTTAACCAAATAAACATTAAGCTTCATTACCAAATTAATTTGATATAAAATGTTACAAAATGTATTTAAAACAAAAAAAACTAAACTATAAAAATCACAAAACCCACAGGTAACAAAATATGAAAAACTGGACCAGCACACGTGTGAGGCCAGGCGGTTCCATGTCATTTCATTGCAGGATGTTTTTTCCAATGGAAAATCCAATCGAATTTTATTTAATTATTTTTGGGGGGGTTCCCCCCCCCCCTCCGAAACCCACCCCCCATTACATTTAATTGTTTATGTATTCACAAACACCCACACCGCATATATAATTGTCTAAACCCCCTAAAAAACGGAATGGGTTTTTCATTAAAAAAAAATTTGCTGTAATAAAAAAAATAAAACATGAAAAAACATCTTGTTATGAAAGGATGTTGTACCAGGCCAGGCAGGCACTCAAGCAGATATGGTGCATACGGACTGAACTCCAGTTCATGGAAGATGGGCTGGTCCTCAGGGGATCAAAAATGGTCATCCTGGCAAGTTAAGTGATGCGTGTGCTGGAACTAGCCCACAAAGGTCACTAAGGGGTAGCCAAAATGAAGGCACGCCTTCGGCTGAAAGTCTGGTTTCAAGGTCTTGAGGAGAAGGTGGAGGAGTTTGTCCATAGGTGTGTGTGGTGCCAAGTGGCAATGCCCTACAATGAGGAACCCTGCATGAGCCCTTGGACCGGAGCTGCCTGTCGTGGGAGGTCATGCACATGGACTTGGATCTACATACCATGACGCACAATTCCTAGTCGATCAGTGGTCACGGTACCCCGAAGTGGAATTTGTGGAGTCCACCTCACTGGAAGACGTGTTGCCAGAAAATATATTTGCCACCCACAGCCTGCCTACTTAACTCTGTATGGACAATGGCCTCGCCCTTCCAAAGTGGTGGGTTCTTGGATTACCTGCAGGCCCATGGGTTGAGACACTGGAAGGTGACACCAGTCTGGCCGAGGGCAAATGGGGAAGCAGAAAAGCTGATGCGCATGCTCAAAAAGGTCGAATTGCACATGGACAAGGAGAGTGAGCGAAGAGGGCTTTATCAGTTTGTCTGAGTAACGCACTACCCCACTGCTCAACCTGAGTACCACCAGCGGAAGCGCTCTTACAGCAATACCCGAGCGGACTGTTGCCAGATCACTCACCTCACAGCTCACGGGATATTGATGACGAAGTAGTGTTTGAGAAGAGGAGAAGAGTAAATGAGAGGGAGAACGACAGGAGGAGGCTGCAAGAACAAGGTCTGGAAGTAGGGGGCAGAGTCCTGGTTTGGTCTAGACACCCGAAGGGGAAGACGTCACTTCACATAAGCAACCTCCGTTCAGAGTAGTGGCTACAAAAGGCTCTATGATCACCATTACAAATGGCCAGGCAACAGTCACAAGGAACTCCAGTTTCTCCTGGAAGTTGGCAAGTTCGCCTGCATCTACTGGAGGATGTCAGCGAGTCCTCCACGATGGTCAGGACTGGGCAGTGAGGAGTCAGATCAAGGAGGACCCCTGTCCAGCGATGACGACAGCCCAACGGATCTTGGGGGGGGGGTGGAGGTGCCGTTATGGACGAAGGCGGTCCGATCGAGGAGTGGCGCTATCCCGTGCCGGAGCACCGCCGGCAGCGGAGCTACATGCCAGTCTTTGAAGTAGGTCTCTCTTGACCTGAGCAATGTATTAGCTAATGTTGATCAAGAATAGATACAGGTGGACATGGTTTGCCACCGTTATGGTTGTGTGGACATTACATGTTCGTTTTATTCAATTATGAAAAAGGAGGAGTGTGGTGTGTGTGCCCCTTCAATAAAACCATGGTGTGATATGTCATGGCGTGTATGTAATAAGTAGCAGTCCTGTGTCACGAGGCATTCGTGAGCACAGCGCCCCAACTGAGTCAACTGGTCTCCGTCTGTCTCTCTGTTGTCAGCACACATGGCACTCTCAGACTTAACATTAGGTTCTTGAGACACCATGAGAAGTGACATTACAAGAAGTTTCCATGAGTAAGATGAAAGAACTTTGTGCAGTAAAATACATGACTGGTCACTATTATAATGTATGGAGCATCTCGATAGTCAGGTGAACCATGAGTGAAGCATTTTATTTTGTTATAAAGTAATATAATAACATAAGCTATGAACTGAATCAGAGTGACTCCAAGGAAGACAGTGATGATTTGCCCAGGATATCATACATTGTGAAACCGGGATGTGGGTAATTTAAGCACTTGACCACATATCTTGCCAGGCCTAGTCAATCTAAATATCGAATAAGGGTTTGGGTTACGAGCTTAGACATCCTTTGATTATAGCAATGCCTTGAAAATAACATGACACAACAAACTAGCATTACACTATATAGTCATAGAAATATGTTGACTAAATAGTATGGCTTTATTTATTTTTTTACGATCCTGCATGAAAGGTCACAGTAGCACCATGCAAAGTAATGTTTTGATTATTTAACTGTAATCTTAATTACTCATACTCATACTCCTACTCTTCCTTGTCACAGTACTTACTTGTGAGACTCGAGCCTTCCCCCACAGAACCCTTCTTCCAACTTCTTATTCTCACTCCTCCTGGAGATACCCCTTTCCCATAATCGTCAGTTTTCATTTACCCACCAGGATCATGGGCCCTCTGCCACAGATGGTGGGGGGGGCTGTTGAATGGGACTTTGACGAGGAAGAGCAGTAATAGGAATAATGAAGATTACTGGTTTACCTCCACGTCCCTCTTCGTCCCAGTACTTACCAATGAGGTACACCAATGCAATCTAGGAGAAGATCATGACAACAAAATCACAAACCACCTAAAATGCTGCTGAAACACATACTTTATTAACCCTGAACTCAGGCAATCGGACATCAGATAACCCCCTCCCCCCCCCCCCGAGATTAAGACCCCTGCACCAAACAAACTACTAGCATCATACTGTACGTTAAGCCTATAGTACTGGATGAAAGTGTTTGGGTTAGCCCACATAGCTGCCCTGCATATCTACTGCAGGAAGACCCCCACAATCATTAGCCCAGGATGCTGCCACACCCCTGGTTGAGGGACGCTGGATTTTCCCCGAAGGGGACATAATTTCTGCATAGACCGTGGTAATGACCAATCTGATACACCCACCGATAGTCAAAACCAAGGCCTAATAACCCGTCCTCGATTGTCCAAAAGTAACCAAGAGACTGTCCTTTCTGATGTCAAAACCCAAAGAACCACCGACCGACCGACCGACCGACCCATCCACAGACCCATCCACAGACCCATCCACAGACCCATCCACAGACCCATCCACAGACCCATCCACAGACCCATCCACAGACCCATCCACAGACCCATCCACAGACCCATCCACAGACCGTCCTCCGAAAATCCAAACAAAAACATCCTAGACCTGTGAAACCTGGACCCTGCTTTGGGAAGAAATGCTGGCAACAGAAAATAGCCCCCACCCAGCCTACCCACCCACCCCCAACCACCCACCATCTCTCTCCCGATCTGTACACAGACGTAACAGCTACACTAATAGGTATCCTTCAGGGTTAGTAACATAATATCAAATTCCCCCAGGGTTAAAAAAAATGCCCTCCTAAGTAGAGGAAAACACCAAGGGAAGATCCCAACTCGGCGCAGCTGCACATGTCGAAGGACGAGATACTGAAAAACTCCTGAGCAGCTTACCCACCAGAAATTCCCTCTATTCTTCAGAGACCCAGTCTTCACTCAGGGCCCAAATAGCCGCCCACTGAGCCCTGAGGAAGGTCACCAACAACCCCTTGTCAAAACCAAACAAATTTCACCACTAAAAAGGAAAAAAAACACACTCCAATGCGGATAACCCAAGCTGCTCACACCAAGCCCTAAAATGACCTCCAATGCCTCTCATAACACTCGACCATAGCAAGAGGCCTGCATCCTATAATGACCAGGCTACTTAATCAGAAATTCCCAAGTTCCTCAACCCACTCCTTTCCAGACCTCCAGTGAATTGCATTTCCCTGCAGCACAGCTTCCTGCATCCTCAACGGGGGGAAACAAGGAGGAAATCTTCCCCATTCATGAGGCCACTACCACCCTCGCTTTGCCCAATACTGTACCACCAGAATTATGTCCATGTGACTGGACCCGATCTTCCCTCTGGGAATAAGAAGAAAAGCATACAAGAGTCCCGTGGGCCATTTTAAGCTTAATGCATTCCCCACCCCCAAAAAAATGGAAATCTGAAGCAAGATGCCCCCAGCTGAGCTGTCTGGGGAGACTAAGATGCAGAACTGACATCTGAAACCTTCAGCATATTCTCAAAGATGTCTGGGAGTAGACATTTCCTGGGAACGTGGAAACACCCTGCCAATACACGGACATAGATAGTCTCCAGGACTACTAGGTGACCTTCTGCCCAGTGACTAATCATCACTACAAATTATTTTAGGGATCTGGACTTTGTCCCTCTGTGGTGATTGAAGTACGCTAGTGCCGCAGAATTGTCTGTCCCAATCAGAAAGCCCTGTTGAGCACCATTTCTGAAAAACCTGAAGGGCTATGCCAGTCGCTGCTAGGTCCCTTCAGTTAGAGGAGTGGGACCTCTTTTGGAGTCCACCGTTCCTGGTCAGATGTCAAAAGTTGCACCCCCAGGTAACTATGCTCCTATCTAATGGACCCAGGCCCATTCCTTTCTCCAGATTGGAATCCACCAACCAAAATCTCAACTCATCCTTCAACCCCACCAAGTTTTATTCGGACCTTCGTAGGATTTGGATGCCAGCCTCTTAGAATATGTGAGACCAGAGGTTGTAGGTGCCATCTCACCCAGAACACCAGAAAAAAAACTAGCAGTCATGCCTTTGCACCCACAGAAGATCCTTACGAGAGGCTGACTCTTTCCTGATGATCGCCCACTGGCATCTCTGCAGCTTCCTTGCTCTGACCTCTGGAAGAAATTCCTTCCAGGCTCTTGTAGCAAATAGGACACCCAATAAATATTGGAGACCGACATGGTTCCAGATGGACATTCTTCAGATTAATCAGGAAACCCCCTTCTGTCAAAACCAGACAGGTCATCATCTGAAATAGTTTAGTCGCCCTGGCTACAGGCATGGACGGTGTGAGGAATCTGAACAATTCGTCTCTTCTCCCCCGTGGGGAGCCACCCTCTTTGGGGCAAGGGAGGTGAGCTCATTCAGCAAGACCCTCCCCAAGGGTCTGGGTAAGTGGGATTCCCACTGGGAGTGCCCCTCTCAGGGACAAGGACTACCTGTCTGATAAGGAACTCCCAGTCCAACTTACATTATCTGCCTATATGGGAACTGCAAAGACTTACTTCTGTTTTGAAACCACCAAACAGTGACAATTCTTCTTTGACTGGTGTTCAGGCGAGAACCAGCTTTACCAGAAGCCAAAGAAGGACACCCCTTGTGGTTGTGATGATGAATATAAAACCAAGAGGAACTTGAATCAGAGAAAAACTGCTATGCAGGGAGGAGCGAGAATCCTATGCAGAGGCAATCCTGGAGGGGCAGCCATTAGACCACAGAGCCAGCGGTAGCCCCCCCCCCCCCCCGCTCCCCCTCCCTATACTGTTGTTAGCAAATCGTTAGCATTTTTTTAGCTCACTAGGAACAATACCCTGGGCTATCACACTGCTATTAAAGAAAACTAATTTGGACCCAGCCAACCTGAAGAACTACCGGCCATACCTCCCAATGTCAAACTTTTGTTGAAAAGTAGGCACTGCTGGACAGTTTTTAATCAGGATTTCATCCTACGCATCGGACCAAAACGGCTTTGCTATCGGTGAACGACAAGCTGTTGGAGGTCACTGCTAAACGGGGCTTGCTCTCTAGTGACGCTGGACCAGTATGTGGCCTTCAACAGCCAATCACAAGGTCTTACTCGATTGCCTGAGAGTGCCTGGAAATGTCTCTGAACAGGCAATTAAATGGGTTGGTTCATTTCTGACCGACTGCAGTTGAAATTTGGGGGCTACACTTCTGACCCCATTGGTGTCCCACAACGATCCTCATGGTCTCCACTGCTGTTTATATATGCAACCTGTGCTGAACATTGTGAAGAGTCATGGTCTGAGCCATCATTCGTATGCCAATGACACACACAAATCTACATTAAAATTGACAATATCGAGGACACCTTTATTAAGGTTAATCAATGCCTGGAAGATACAAATAAGTGGATGCCTAAAAATCAGCTTCAGCTAAACGCAGCTAAAACTGAGCTCATGTTGTTTGGCCCTAGGCAGCTTGTTCTGGCTGCAAGGGAATCCTTTCTCCCAATTATCCGCAGTGGAGAGCTTAAATTCGTCACTAAAATTAAGAATCTAGGCTACCTGTGGCAGGAGAACCTAGGGAGAGAGGCACAGGTTGGTGCCAAAGATCATTTTTTTTCACATGCTCTTCAGGTGTTAACCCTCATTACTGAGGAGGATCATGTGGCAGTTGTGGGGGACTTGACAAACACCCACTTGGACTACTGTAAGTCTCCTGATGAGCATTCTCGGCAAACAGATTGATATAGGCTCACGAAAGCCAAAAATGCAGTGGTCAGACTAGTTGGCCTCCGCTTGGCAGAAGACTGCACTGGCTAGCAGTGGAAGAACAGTTTACATTTAAAGTGGCATGTTTGATTTTTAAATGTGTAAACTAGTTTGCCCCAGAGTACCTAAACACCAAAATGTTGTCACAATCCCTCAAGGACGCTTCATTCAGGGGACCAGTTGTTGCCGATTGACCCCCGCTCGGTATGTGTTGCCAGAGGAGATAAACGATTCGCTGTTTTCGGCACCAGACTCTGGAACAGCATACCTTTGGCGCTTAGGGGGTGTCAGACACTTACTCAGTTTCGGAAGGACCTTAAAACCTTCCTGTTTAGAAAGTAGCAGGGAGTTGTACTTCATGGTTTTTCATTCTCCTTTACCATTATTAGTTGTTCCACATCATGGCTGCTTTAATATGGAAGGCTTTCACCTCCCCTGGCTCCCCCACCCCGGAGTCCGTTAGCCTTTTTGAATCTGGCAATTTCGATTTGACCTTTTGAGTCCAATCAGAGTGCCCATTTTGGAACGTTTGTGACAAATTTGCTTTTCAAGTAGGACAGGGCAGTCCCGTGGATGCATCTGTGTGTCAGTGTCATAGCCTTAAATGCAATTCTTTCCTCAACGGCTAACCAGTGTAGATTCCTTCTATCCTCGCTTAGGTGTTCCTTTTTGGACTTCTTTTTTACAATCCTTACCGCATTACTTTGGATAGTTTGGCATTATGACCCTTATTTGCTCCCAGCTGGAGGGCACTGCCATAATCCAGCCTTGATAGGATGGTGCCTCTGGCTATTGGTGAGCAATTTTCTTCACTCGGGTAGGGTCGGATTGACTTAATGAGACGAAGGTGGTATGCGCAGTTCTGGTTTAGTTGGAGAACATGGGCTTCGGCACTCATGGATATATGATACATTACGTATTTCTGATGCTTGTATCTGCTTAGATTCACATGCTGTGCATAGGCCGACATCTAGCGGAAGCTGCGGAGTATCACAGTTTGTTTTTCGAAACTCAAAAATGGGCGTCGACACAGGGCGTGCCAGTAATACTATCCCTAGTGCGACGCCCACTGTACCCATGATCCCTCACGCGTCTAGGACCCTCAGATTGTATTTTTTCCTGACATGAGGAGTAGCGGGAGTACAGATAATCCAAGCAGATAGAAAGGTAAGACTATAGCATCCATGCGCCTTCTCTCAGAGGGGAAAAAGGGTGGGTCGCATGTGAATCCAAGCATCAGAAATACGGTTACGGTGAGTAATGTATCCCTTCTGAGGCTTGTGGAATCTGCTTAGATCACATGCTGTGCATGGATTAGCGAGCAGTGTTTGAAAAAGGGGGTGGGATGTGAGAAGGGTCATGAGCAAATAAAGGTCTTAGAATCGCTTGTCCCACTTGTGCATCTGTCTTGGAATGGGTGTCAATGCAGTAGTGCTGAGTAAAAGTGTGAATAGAGCTCCAAGTAACTGCTTTGCAAATGGTGTCAAGGGGTACATTTGAAATAAAAGCCAGAGTGGCCCCAATGCCTCTTGTAGAGTGGGCTCTTGGCGTGAAAGGCAGAGTTTTTTCAGAAAGGGAGTAACACAGCTGGATACAGTTAATAATCCACTTAGAGATGGCACCTTTAGAGACGCGATCCCCCTCTCTGCCTGTAGCTACGGAGACAAACAGCTGGTCTGTTTTCCTTAGCGGTCTGGTCTTATTTACATAGTAGAGGACCGCCCTACGCACATCTAGGGTGTGTAGTTTCACCTCAGCCGAGCTTTGTGGATCTTGGAAGAAAGCCGGAAGCTCGATGGACTGGTTCACGTGGAATTTGGAAATAAACTTAGGTGAGAACCTAGGGTGTGTGCGTAAAACCAGTTTATCTTTATGGACAGTAAAGAAGGGATCTTGCACTGACAGAGCCTGAATTTCACTGACCCTTCTTATAGATGTAATTGCTACTAAGAAGGCCGTCTTATAAGTCAGGTGTTTGAGACTGCTTTTATGCATGGGCTCCAATGGGGGGCCCATGAGTTTAGATAGCACCACGTTAAGGTCCCATCCTGGTGGTGGGTTTGAAATAGGAGGGTGAAGTCTCTTTACTCCTTCCATGAAGGCTTTAACTACTGGTACTTTCCACCACGACACCTTGTTATGGGAAGTGGTGCATGCCGACAGAGCTGCCAGGTGTACCTTCAGTGAGTTAAAAACCAGTCCTGCATCCAGCAGGTGGAGCATGTATGTAACAATAGTGGAAGGAGTGCAATCAACTGGGTTGATTTGTTTATTCTGGCACCAGATAACAAATCTCTTCCATTTGCCAAAGTAGCAGTGCTTCGTGTTTGGCTTCCTAGATTCTTTAAGGATGTCCATACACCTCTGTGGTAACTTGAGATGTCCGAACTCCAGGACCTCAGGAGCCATGCTGCCAGGTTCATTGAGTTGGGTTGAGGATGCACTGTTTGACCTTGGTGCTGGGACAGTCGATTGTACCAGGCCGGAAGTTTGATGGGTTCGCACACTGCTAATCTGCGTAAGTGTGGGAACCACGGTTGTCTCGCCCACATGGGATCAACCAGGATGAGCGCCATCGATTCTCTGTTCATCTTGTTGACCACCTTCCTGATGAGGAGCTGGGTGGAAAAGCGTACGCAAACATCCTGACCAGTTAATCCACAGAGCGTTCCCCTGGGAGTCTGGTTGGGGGAACCTGGATGCAAATCCTGGGCATTGTCGGTTTTCGCTTGTGGCGAATAGTTCTATAATGGGGAAACCCCACAGAGAAGAGATCTTCTACGACTTCTCTGTGTAGACACCATTCGTGTTCCTCTGGGAGGGGATCTCTGCTCAGAGCATGTTCCGTCCGAGTGCCCATATCCAAATTTTCTGGGCAAGCTTGGACAGATTTGGCGAACAAGTCCCTCCTTGCTTGTTCAGGTAAAACATGGCTGTAGTGCTGTCCGTCCGGATCTGCACTGACAGATTTAGCAGGTAGGGCTCGAACGCTTGAAGCGCTCTGAATACTGCCAGAAGCTCTAGCAGGTTGATGTGATTCTTGGCCACTAGGTGAGACCAGAGACCCTAAGCTGTGTGGTGGAGATGTGAGCTCCCCAGGCATGCATCGGTTGTGACTACCGCCTGTATCTCGGGATCGTAAAAGGGTTTCCCCTTGGACAGATTCTCTTGTCCACCAGTGAAGGCTTTGTACAAGTGTTGGCGAAACAACCACTAGATCGTCCCACTGACCACTTGCCCAAGACCACTGTATCACCAACCATTCCTGCATGGGACGCATGCTCAGGCGCGCGTGGGGGACCAGATAAATACATGACGCTATCATGCCCAGCAAACGCATTGCTTTGCATACCGTTATCTGGCGACCGGACTGATATTGCGGAATTTGCAGCAGTATATTCCGAATTCTTTCCTCGGAAGGAAAGGTCAACCCCTCTTGAGTGTCTAGGATAGCTCCTAGGAACTGTTTGGAGGTGCTTGGCACCAGACTTGACTTTCTCGTTTATTTAGAAGCCCAATTCGAAGAGGAGGTCAATTGTCCTTTTGTCACGCTCACCCGATTCCCACGGAGGCGCAGGTCTGGCTTCGAGTGCTGATGCTTCTTCAATGGTGAAGCGCAGGACTCTGAAGATGGACAGGAAGGGCCCCTCTACTCTGGCTTTTCTGGCTCGCAGGAATATTCCCCTGTGCGTGAAAAGGGAGTATTACCTACTGACGGAATAATGCTCAAGCCTCCCACTCCCTTCCAACCTTCCACGATTCCCCGTGAAGTCTCACCTTAGGGTCTGGAAGGATGAGTTCTCCATCCTGCTTCTGATGCAGGGGCGCGTTGAAACCCAGTTACTTCACTGAATTGAGGTTTGATGGGAGTTCAAAATAAGCTTGACTATTCAGGTGAGGCGCTGTAAGAGTTCTGTTGCAAGTTCAAAAGTTCAAGCTTAATAATAATTTTCATGGTCTTATTGCAGCAAGCGCTAACTGTCTTTTTCCCCTTAGGGGCCGGGGTTCGGAATGCCGGAGATATGGCGCCGACCCGAAGTGAAACGTGCAGTTCCAGTAAATGACAGGTAAGTTCTGGATGAGCGTTCGGGTAATGTCTTTGCATTCGCTCATTCAATGTCTGTCTTTTTTCCCCCCATAGGGGCCGGGGTCCGGAATGCCAGGAAGCGGCAGGACCCGAAATGAAATGGGAATGACCCAACAGGTAAGTCTTAGAAGGAAACTGAGCTTTTCCTATTCCCTTCCTTCTCTTTCCTTGTGTTCTGGTCTTTTTCTCTCTAGGCTCTGGGAAGTGGCTGCGGATCCGGATGATCGCTGCTGAAGATGGAGGTGCCCAGGAAAGGTGAGTGAAATGCAGCACTGCAGCGATCGAAGCGAAATGCTTCGAAAAATGATGTCTTACCTTTCAGGATCGTCGGTGTGATGTCTCAGTGATGCAGCTTTAGCAGGTAAGGTCTTCTTTCTCCCCAATTCTCTCTTATCTCCCTTTGCAGGTGACCCAGGATGCTGACAGGCGTGGCTGAAGTCCAGATGCAGGAGCCGACACGGTGAGCGTCCAGCTGCGAGGAGCAGAACAACACGAAGCGTGAGTTGCTGATCAGGCGTGGTTTAAATAGCTTTGGAAGAAGTTCCAAGTGTGTATCCTTCCACCGATCAGGTATGTATCCTTCCCCGACCACACCCAGGTGGAAAGTAGTCCCACAGGTAAAGTAGTTCCATTCAGGCCTCAAGAGGGCCCGGATGTAGCAGCATGGTCTGCATCAGGTAAGTGCACATTAAAACACTTGAACACATGTCTAGCTTTATGAGCCTGGCGCCTAAGGCGCCAGGACAGGGGTCCAACATGAGCCTGGCGCCTAAGGCGCCAGGACTGTGTCCAAAGGGCCCCAGCTTGGGCCCGCTGGTCCTTCCCTGGGGGGAATGATGCCTGCCCCTGGGGTTGCTGGGTCAGACCTGGCTCCTTGGAGGTAGGCATCATGACACCTTTGAATGTTTGTTCTGCAAATTACTGAGGTCTCCCCCGTGATGAGCCAGTCGTCCAAGTAAGGGTACACTGGGATTGCCTCCCTGCGTAGGTGTGCTGCCGCCACCGCCAGTACCTTGGTGAATACCCTTGGAGCCGAAGCTATCCCGAAGGGCAGTACCTTGAACTGGTAGTGCCGACTGTCCACCTTGAAGCGCAAGTAGTTTGTGCGCTGGGAACATGGAAATATGAAAATAGGCATCTTTCATGTCCAATGTTGCCATGTAATTCCCCCTTTTTTTTTTTTGGGGGGAGGGGAATTACCTCCTGGAGAGTAGTCATGCGAAACTTTTGGGGGCTTGACATACTTGTTTGCAGGCCGGAAGTCCAATACTGGGCGCATTGTCAAATTTTTGTTTTGGCACAAGGAAGTAAGTTGAATAAATACCCTTGTTTACCTGGCGTCCCGGGACCAGTTCTATCACGTCCTTTGCTAGCAGATTGACGATCTCCTCGAGGAGGATCTTCTGGTGGTCCAAAGAATGTATTTTTTGTCGTGGAGTATGGTTTTGGGAACGCTCTAACAGTTCTATGCCGTACCCTGCGGATACTGTGGACAGCACCCATCTGTCTGATGTGATCCCTTCCCAAGCTTGGGTGAAGTTGGAAATGCGTCCGCCTACTGGGGGTGCGCAAGAAGGGACCCTGAACGGAGCGTCACTGAGGCGTGCCGCCTCCTCTACTGGGGCTGCCTCTACCTTTACCACGTCCTCTTTTATTACCCCTGCCGTAACCCTGGGTAGGCTGTTGGTTATTATTGTTCCACGGTGTACCCTGCCCCTGTGAATAGTTCGATCCTCTCTGGGAATTTTGGCCGTGTGGGCGACGAAAATTGCCATTCCCCCCTCCGATTAGGGGGGGTGGGGGGGTTTATTGGTTAGTTGGCCTATGGATTTGAGGGTCTCATACTCGTCCTTGGCATTTTTCAGCGCGTCCTCGACCGCCTTACCCAATAACAGATCCGGCTCCACCGGTTTATCTAACAAAGATGCTTGGGTTTCAGCTTTGAATCCAGACTGCCGTAACCAAGCGTGTCTCTTGATAACAGTTTCTTCTGCTATCAATCTGCCGGCGTTATCAGCGGCATCAAAGGTTGCTTTTAAAATGCAACCGGACACAGCTCTTCCCTCTGCCGAAACTCGTGCCAACTGGCTCTTTAAGGGTTCTGGGGCAGAGTCTACGAGTGCCGCGACTTCTTCCCACTGATGGCAGTTGTAGCTGGCCAACAGGGTGGTGGAGTTGGCAATCCTTGCCTGGTAGGCGGAAGTGGAGGCTACTTTCCTGCCCAAACCATACAGTTTCTTGCTCTCCTTGTCAGGAGGAGCTTCGGACGATGACAAGGGTGTTTCAGCCCTCTTACGGGTGTTTGTAACAACCAGGGAGTCTGGCTTCAGATGTCCCCTTATATACAGTGGGTCTGATTGGGCTGCCCTGAAAAGTTTCTCAATCCTGGGGTTCACTGCCCTGGTGAGGTTAGGATTTACAAGTGAAGGGTCTATTCTTCTCTGAATAGACTTAAGGATAGGGATGGCCTGAGCAACAGGCCTCCTTTCTCCCACTAACTCCTCGGCAAAGTCCCTCTCCTCTTGAGCACCCTGGGTGTCAATGTGGAAATGTTCTGCTGCTCGAGACAGTTGGTTGTTGACAGGGGAGTTGGTAACTGGAGGTTCCTTCTCTACCGGGGAATCTACTCTGTAGGTTTCAGGGTCTTACTCTTCCTGGTCCTCATCATCCCCATAGTAGCCCGTACTAGTTTGCTCTTCCAACATGCCCAAATCTGGATCCTCACAAAAGAATGTCTCTCCTTGATACTGAGAGTAGGGGTCCGAAGACTGTGTTGGTGTTTCAAACCGGGACTTTTTACTTGGAGGTATTGGATCCTTAGAGCCCGAGAGTGCTGACCCGTCGGGAGTATAAGAGAGAAAGTGTTTTTTTGCGTAAAAATCTGCCAATGACATCCTTGACATGACTTTCTATGTCATCACTAGACCATTCTCTATAACTGGGAAGGACTCTTTCTGGAAGTTTCTCTGACTTATCCTGACTAGACTTGCTGGTCTGAGCAGGGGTCTTTGTGATAGCAGATGATTTGGACCAGTCTGTCGGTTTATGAGGAGTGGAAAGAGGCTGAGGCTGCTTCCTTTGTTGTTTTTCCCCCTCCCCGTGAGTGGAAGAGTGTTTTCCCTGCTTTTTCGCCCCTTCGGAGCCTTTCGACGCCTGGCGTCGAGGTTCGGGGGTAGTGTCCCTATCCTTCGAACGTGGAGGTAGGGGCTCGGGAGCCGCCGTAACGCGGTCTGCGGGCGCTGACTCCTGGAGTGCAATCTGGGTATGGAAGTCGGCTTCGTCCTCCGACGATTGAACTTTCGTTACCTTGGGGAGCGAGGCACTCTTGGCAACAGTGGATGATTGCCTGGAGTCATGCGGCGATCTAGATCGAGAACGCCGAGAGGACGCCAATTCGGACCGTTCTCTATGTGCCTCTTTCCGAGAACTCGACGTGCGCGTCGAGTACCAGCTGGACTTCATGTGTTTTGTGGAAGTGCTGTGGGCAGCGCTTGTGTCGCCGGGGGTCTTCCCCCATAGCCGCCCTGCCAGACGACCTTCCGAGGTCGGGGACTTGCGCTCGGCTGTCTTTCAATGCCATATTGCCCTCGCCGTCCGAAAGCACGGCGTTGCTGCCATCGCTGAGCGCCCTCCGCTGCCATGGCCTCCTGACGCCTGGCGTGATGGGCCCAACGCTTGATCGAACGGTCCTTAAGTGTTTTTGGTTTAAACCTACTACACGCTCTGCAGTTCACCTCGGGGTGGTCCCTTGGCAAGCTGAAATTGCACGTGGCGGCCTGTCGACCCAGGGGTACTTGCGGTTGTACTTGGGGCAGAATTAGAAAGGGGTACCCTCCATACGCACCTTGTGGCAGCGGGCTGGTAAGTGTAGGAATATATAAGAATGTACCTATATACCAAAAGAGTGTAGAGTATGTCCACCCCCCCACTCTCCCTACTTGTAGGGCCAAGGCCAGAGGCCTTCCAAGGCCCGGGCAGAGGCCTTCCGAGGCCCAAATCCGTCGGGCAGCTGTCGAATTCTTCTCCGGGCCGGCGTCGAGTGTGAAAGTTCAGTGACTCGACGTTGGGGTGGAGAAATGGGTAAATAACAATATTTAGCAAAAGCCATTGCTAAGGCTAGGGAACTCCGCAAAATGCTTCCGACCAGTATGGCGGAAAAAAACAATCTGAGGGTCCTAGACGCGTGTGGGATCATGGGTACAGTGGATGTCACACTAGGGATAGTATTACTGGCACGCCCTGTGTCCACACCCATTTTCGAGTTTCAAAAAACAAACTAATAAACCGCAGCTTCAACTAGATGTCGGCCTATGCACACCATGTGATCTAAGCAAGAGCTACAACCTCCTCCTTTTGGCACCAAGTCAGCATTGCCTCTCATAAATACCTCCCCCCGCCCCCCCAATCCCCAAGAAGCGCCCCGAAAAATAGGCATGCTCTCGGCTTAAAGCAGTTCAGTCTCATTGATCTCAATGATCCCACATATCTTTTCATATTTCACAGCTGTGCCTCTATTCAGAGCCGTCAGCTTCTAGATTACCACCACCAGCCACAGTCTGTGCAGCCCCTGTCCCAGCAAGGGAGGTTCCCTCTTGGCTCAAATTGAGGTTATCGTTAGTTGGGCAGATAACACCATAGCCTTAATCAGGCTGATCTGCACTTGGGAGTTCCTCCCACTCCCCTGTCTCATAGCCCCAACAAAATAAAGCCTGCTGTGAGTTTGCAATGATCCCTCCAATTTCACAGATTAACTCCTCAATAGCATGCCATAACTCGACCAGCTCCGGGCAGATCCCAATGAGTCAACATGCAATCATGGACAAACCCCCTCCAGCATGTTTTGTCTCCATCTGACTTGGACTGATCTGGTGTGTAATAACACCCATGTATTAGCTATGCTGCGTGGAAATGGATTCTTACCTCGCTGAACGAAATATGGTTTCCCACTCCCTTGGGATGATGGACCTTCCCAGCTCCTCCTACCCCTTTTGTTTAAACAGACAATCTTGCCCCTCCTGGGATTCAGATATACATCTGGAGATGCTCCCATCAAACCCCTCGTGCCCTCCGCCACTTGAAGTGTTTTCTCCAATATTATAATAACTGCACTTGTATCGCCGATTTTCACACTAGGATCATGCAACAAGTGTCTCAGCTGCTGGTATCAAAGCCCATCTCACTCTTTTAGGGCAAACTGCTCTTACCCTCTCCAAACATTATTTCGCATCCCCCGCACCATGTCTGACAATGTGATAGTCACTCGTTTTGTTCCTCCCCTACCTTTCTGCACCCCTCTCCCTTACCTCTTGTTTTTTTTCCAGCTCTACCAGGAATGTCGTCAGGCCTAGTACGGTAGTCACCGGTCTGTTTCCATTTCCTTCCCACTCTCCGGCTCCCTTCCTTTTCTATGTTTTAGCTCTTGCACTATCTGAAATGTTTTCAGGCCGAGTACGATAGTTAATTTCACATCCTTACTGTTCATGGCCTGTAAGAATGTCATTGTTTTTCCCCTTGTTCCCTCCTTTGCCTTGAAGCGCTTTGAAACACATTGTGTATAGGCGCTATATAAATAAACTATCATATCATTCCAATCCCCCTTCCGCTGCCAGGTCTCAAATCCTCTCTTTAAGAGTTGGTGTGAAGTCCCCATTACAGTGAAGGGTTACAGGAATGTGATTAGATTACCTTTCTTATGCAGCATGTCCCATGCTTTCAGCGTCCCCTTGGAGAGAACATTTAAATCCAGCCCCCTGGCTCTCTGTTGCGCATTTAGCCAGGGCTGCTTCCAAAGAGGCTGTCCTGCTATGGCCTGTTAAAACATGAACCAGTGCTGCTCAGAGTAAGGCTGCTGCCACTCAGCTATCTGGGCGGCAAGATAATCATTCAAAACATCTGGGCACGATTAACCACCCCTTGGCATTAGAGGCCACCATCCGTCTCGTACTTGTACGTGCCCTAGATCCTCCACATCTGAACTCTAGAATGGATTTCTGCAGCTCCTCATCAACGTCCGGTTTGTGAGTGGCATGTTTAGAATAGACTAACAGCCTAGGCAATACATTCATTTTGACCAAACCTGGTCTTTCCTAGCCATTTCATAAACAGCCCACTCCATCTACACAGGTCCGGCTGAATTTCGCCATCTAGGGAGGGGTAGTTGGCCCATTCAAGATAATTTCCCTCCTCGTTATATTGACTCCCTAGATATCTCAGGGTCCCCCGTGACAACCCGTGCTGAATTCCCTAAAGCGTAGAATCCGTTCCTCGTCGTGTTCAGAATTTCCAATCTTGGAATATTAAGCTTAAGCCAAAGTCTGCATCAAAGCCAATTTTTTCTTCCATTGCCGCTGCAACAGATTCAGTCGGATCCGCGAGTGATAAAATCTCATCAGCAAATAGGCTGATTTGATATTCTCCCTTTCCCACTTTGATCCCTCTAATTCGGTACGATTTCTGTACCCCCCCTCTGCAAAGTGCTCCATCACCAAAGCCAACAGGATGGGGACAACGGACACCCCTGCACGGTGTGTCCCTCCCCAGGGAGATCATACTGGTGGGTTCCCCCATTTCTAGCTTTAGGAGAATTATAGTTCACCAGAATCAGAATAATGTTGGGCCCAGTCCCACTTTCCCCAAGAATCAGCATCAAGGAGGACCAGTCCGCCCGTTAACCTTTTCGGTATTGACCTCTATTCACCCTCTCTGTTAACAGTGTCATTCTCCTGATGTCAGCTGTAAAGCCAGTTGGCCCAGGTCAATCAGTGATTGCATAAAAGGGCCCTAGCCTATTGGTTCAAATGTTGGTATAAATCTTCACATCGAGTAATGCAATGGGTCTATAGCATTCACATTTAGAAGCATTCTTCCCCAGTTTCAGAATCAAGACTATCTAGGATCTAGGTTTGTTATCTAATGTGGCAGCTTGTGGTTAGCATTGGTCGAGTAGTAGAATGGGAGTAGTCTCTTCAAGCAAGTCTGTAAATCTGAGTTTAAAGGGGAGGAAGAAAGGAACTCTTTAAGATTAAGGATATGCTCCTAGCAAATTACTTTATTAATCTGGTCTAAAAAGGTCCTGAGGAAGCAGTTCATTTTAAACCATATATCAACATCATTAATTGCCCTTAAATGAGCAGATTATCCTTGAATAAGGGTAGACCTTTCTGTATTGCACACATAATGTATTCATGGAGTTATGAAAATATTATTAGGGCCCAGGCTAGTCATTTAATAACCAGTACTAGTAGCCTGGAGCTGCAATGTAGTTTCTCATGCCTCAGCTGCATTTATAAGATGGCTGGGTGATGGAGAGGGCAGGTACATCTAACAGCAGGGCATTTCATATAAATATATAGAGAGATAAGGGGCTAGCTTTAGGAAACCGTCATAGTGTTAGCCCTTGTGCAAACACTTCTTGAAAGAATGGTTTTTGCTCCCTAGTGGCAATTGCTATTGCACGGTGCTCCGACACTCCGTTTTGCTTCAGGTGCAAATAAGTACTGCGTCTAACTTAACTTTAGATAGTGTAAACGGCAAACCACAAATATACGCAACACGATAAGGGCAGTATCCAGTGTAAGGACAAGTGATGACAAACGCTGCATTAATAGATGTTAATAGCACCTTGCTTACTGGTACTCGTTTCAATGACCACAGACGTATCAAAGACTGGATTAGCTGGCTTTTAATTAAAAGGTGCGTTTGATCGGCAAGTTACACAAGCTATGTGCAGCTGTCGCGTTAACTCACTGAGCCATTAGACCAGTAAATCTTTCTTTGCTAAAATAAGCGCAAAGTTAGCCTTGGGAGATAGCACCTAACGGCTCTGTGCAGCTCGAAAATCTAGGTCTAGTCAAATCGCAAGCTGTCAGCAGTGCAGCAATTAGAACATTGTGTGCAATTTCTTTCACGTTTTACTTTTGACAGGTTCATAGTTGCATCACTAATCGGGAGCCCACAATGCTGCACCACAGCAAATTTATAATATTAATTTAAACATAAAAGCCTCCCAAACACAGCAGTGAAGCAATGAATAATCCGCCTCACTAGCTTGAGAAGGGTTTAGATTCTATTAAAGACAAAGAGGCGAGTATTATGCAATATCATCTTTACTAACACCACAGAAGCAAAGAAAAACAAACTTAAAAGTCCAAATTAAGTTACGTTTTAAGACAAAGTTAATGTAACAACATAAGTCCATACGGAAAACCCCAAGCCAAGATGGTGGACAGGTCAAGCCCCACGAGCAACAAATAGGCAGGCAGGCCACACCACATACGTCCCTCCAACGATGACGTCCTTTTCTGCAGATGCCTCAAGGCAAACGCCATCCTGACGGTCAATCATCGCCACCCCTGAAACAAACCAGAAACTGAAAATGGAAGCCTACTTGCCCGACAGCAACCCTCGAAATTTCTGCGACCTGGTGACTGGGATGCACCTCAAGAAGCTGCAAGAAACAAAGAACAGAAAGGATGGATGGATGATACTCTCCTGTCTTTAATAAAATCTAAACCCCCTTCATACGGGTGTGGGGGATTATTCATTCTATTTCAAGACACAAGGCTTCATATTATGCAAGTTTAAAGGCCTTGCATAGCATCAATAGCAACATGCTCAATATGCTTATGATAAAATGTCTTTAAAGTAGACTTAGGACCAATCGACTGCTTTTAAAATGTGTTGCAAACTTCCCCACACGAAAGCCGCTTTTGCGTCCATGGCGCCCCTTACTGAACGTGCACCGAACCAAGAGGTATCAATGCAGGCCTCCCTCATGACCCACCTTAACCATCTTCCTAAGTGGCTGGGGAAACAGGTGTACGAGGCTTACGTTAAGAAATGAGCAGCTGAGGGAAGCCCGGAGCTCTAAGCTCCACAGTTTTTTGTTCAAAACATGAACCAAAAATGTGATCCTCGGAAAGAGGGATAAGAAACTGAAGCGATCATACATTTAGTTCTCCTAGAAACTTTACCCTTCCTGAGGGGAATACACCCTATTATCCAAAGCCCAGATATCTGAAACCCTCTTAATAAAAATAAAGAATATAATGGTTGGAAAAAAGCTGTTGAGACAAACACTCATTGTCAGGCCAAGACTGAAATAACCTTAACACCAAGTTAACATCCCACAAGACTGAATATTTTGCCATAGGCAGGACCTTGAATCAAATGGATTGGAGCGCTTTATGCACTAAAATGTGCCTACCCACAGGCTCCCTTTTACAAACACATGCCCCACAGAAATGGATGACTTGACTGAGTGTGCTGTAGGCTTTGCCCTCCGAAAACAATTCCACTATTAACTTCTACAGGAGGGGCAGAAACGGGATTGAAGTGTTGAGCCACACACCAGCAGCTCCATGCTGAGGAGTAACCAGACTTGGTGGAGGCTGCCCCTGAGTTTTTGACCATACACAAAGCGTCCTGTGAAAGTCCCTGGAAGCACCAGGAAGAGCCGAAATCTTCCAGGGCATAAGGGAAAGATGCCCCCGAAGGCCCAGATCGTGAGGGAGACCCGCCAGGTCTGTAATGTGGGGTTGAAGACGAAGAAGCCGGGGGCAATCCACCGCTAATTCCAAGAGGGTAGGAAACCACACCAGAGAGGGCCAGAAGGGAGTTACTATTCAATGTTGCAGATAGCTTGCAAACTTGTACCAGGACCCTTGCTATCATAGCAAAAGCAGTTACCCCTGACCAATCTTGAAGGAATGCATTGGTTGCCATAGCGCTAGGATCTGTGGTACAAGCAGGGCACCTGAGAGTCTACACGCAAAAGAGATCCATCTGGATCGTATCCCAGAGAGGATCTTGGCAAAGATTCTTGTCCAACATCCAGTCACTCCTGTCTCGAATTCCAGTCTGCCACTGTACTGATGGACCCTGGAAGACATTCCGCATTCAACAGATCCTTCAGCAGACTTGACTGCAAAGGATACTGCTAAAAGCTCCAGACAGTTGATATGTAGAGACTTCTGCTGGTCCGACCACTTTCCCCAGTGGACACCTGCTCTATATCCTGGCCCCCCAGCCTCCCTTGCTCGCCTCAGACTCCAGAATGATATCCACAGATCGACCCAAAAAATCAAATGTAATCGCTCTGCCAATCCAGGCGTCAATGTGCTTGAGCCACCAAAATGAGTTCCGTCCGGCCCTCGGGAGACATATCTACTAGCTGGGAGTATGATAGATTCTTGCAAAAAATGCCTGGTTTTGAGACGCTGCAAGGCTCAGTAGTGAATTGGACCTTGAAAGATGGCCTGAATGGATGCTGAAAGCATACCCACTATTCTGGTCAGAGGGGGAAAACCCTCCCTTTCGCTAGGAGACGGCGGATTTCCTTCCGGATCTTGGACCACTTGCTGTCCAGAAGTAAGAGGATGCATGGCTTGGAATCAATACAAAAGCTCAAAAACTGGATACATTGCTTAGGCTGGAAAATTGACCTTATGTTTATGACAAAACTAAGGCTTTTCATGAGGGAGAATGGTCGCTAGGTGAGACTGAAGCAATAAGGAGCAGATCGTCCAGATAAATGATGACTCATCCCCCTAGATCTGAAATGAGCAATGATCGGACACATAATCTTGGTGAAGCACCAAGCGGCTGAGGAGAGAGAACGGCGAGACAAACTGCCAAATGCGATCCCTCCATTGGAACTGGAGAAACTCCTGGTGGGGAGGCCAAACTGGAACTACCAAGTATGCATCCTTGAGATCTATCCTGGCCATCCAGTCCGCTTGAAGCAGCATATCTGAGGAGGTGAATGCTCTTCATCCTGAAGTGGTGGTAAACAAAGTAGTTGAGGGCTTTCAGGTTTACGACGGGCTGAAATCCCTCCCCCGGCTTCGGGACAAGAAATATTGTACTACGGAATGGAGAGGCTTTGAATGTGGCGAGGACCACTGCACCCTTGAAAAATCAGGTCTTGGACCTCTGCATCGACTGCTTTCTGCTAGGACCCGTCGAAAGGGGGTGGGGGGGGGCGTGGGGAGGGGGTACTGGACCATCTAATTGGCATTGGAAGAGTAGAATTGAATATGAAAACCCCTTACTTACTCTTTGGAAAACCCAAGGGTCTCATGTGAGAGCCTTCCAATGCGGAAGATACCCTGCCAACCCTTTCCCCCCCCAAACCTTTGTGGGAAGAAACATTTAACACATGAGGCATTACCTGGAGCGGTTCTTGCTCTACCAAAACCTCTGCCGGTACACCCTCTGCACTGGTTCCCTCCCTGAGGGAAATAAAATGCAGTTTGGACCCTTCTAGCAGAGGAGAAACTAAGCACACCCCAGGTGGCATACCGTCTGGAATGGAATGAGCCCTTGGAGGGATGACCAGAAGCCGTGAACACAAACCGACACATTTTAAACCTTTGTCCAAGGAGGTTCTCTTGAGCTTTGGGTCCTGCCTCCCCTTCCGCCATTTAACTTGGGAGCCAATCCTCACGAGAAGGGGCTTCCCGCATTCTGCAAATAGCCCTTTGCACCCAACTTCGCAAGACATTTACATCAAAGAGGGATGAAGACATAGCAGCTTCCTCTGCCATCTCGAAAATGTGAGTCGGGGGTCCCAGGATATCTAGCCCACTCCCTCCCCCCCCACCTATCCTGACAACCCCTTACGGCCTTATCCACCCCTTTCTTACATTCTTTCCCTTTGAGACAAAAAGAAACCCTGTACTGGTCAATTTCGAGGTTAAGGGCCACCTTATCAGGAAGCTTGGGGTACACTGAGTGGAGCTTATTTCTTTCCTCCTTTGGAAGCCCCAATCCAATGTCTCAGGAAGGCAGAAACAGCCCTCCCCTGGCCCCTTGGGTGCCATTCCTCGACCTGAGGTACTGAATCAGAGGATCAAAAAGAGGCAGACCAGAGTCATTCAACAACAGAACCTTTTTCTGTTTACGCTGCTTGACCGGGGAATCTGAATCCTCCAAGTTATCACATGAGGAGGGGGATATAAATGGGTCCCCAGTAGCCTGATGCCCCCTGCCCCCGAAGTGGCTTACCCAAGATGGAAGACCGTGGGAAAGCCCCTTTTCTACCAGTTTGCGCTTCGGCGCTCTCATAGCTGAAACCTCCTGGCAGGGGATTTAGGGCCCTGAACCTCTTACGTCTGCAAATGCTTAGATTTAGCTGTGCACTTGCGGGACCCTGAGAGGGGAGAGAGGACTGTTTGGACGGGGGTGAAAATCTGCTATTTTATTATAAGTCTATCAAAAGCCAGGCACTAGCATAGAATTAAGCTAATTTAGAGCTTAGTCCATTGTATCATGAATGACCCTGGCTACCGGAATAGAACCTGAACGATACCCCTCCCCCGACCCTCTGATAGGGGAACTGAGGCCAACCCACCTGACCATTCACTTTTCTTTGAAGGCCTAACTTGGGTTCTGGCATCAGCTGAAGGAGGGATTTCACCTTGTTTGAAGAGGGGGGGGGGGAAATCCTCATACAGAACTGCTTCTAGGTAATGGGACCAGTATTCTGCCAATTGTTCTCACAAACTGCATTCCCCCCATGTCGATTGTTGGTTCCCTTTATTACTTGATATGTTTGACTTTTAAACTAAGTCCAGTTCATGCACTTTAATGAAATCTGATAGTAATTGTGGTACCACATAGAACTTTGAATATATTTGCCCTTGTAGATTTGCTGAGCACAATGTGAGTTATTGTGATTGTGTATATAACCCTTGAATCTTAATTATATAAAGACTGTTTTAACCAATACAGTGTGTGGACATTCCTTTGTGGGTACTTTGGGACTACACTGTACTTAAGAACCAGCCCGCATCACCTCCTGAGAAGCTAGGCCTTGATTGCTCGACCATAGCTATCGTAATACTTGACTGGGGTCCTCTGTGCCTCTCCTCTACCATATAGAGAGCAGGAGTACAGACACCCCCCCCCCCACTCCGGTGCTTTACACTCGCGGGAGGGGGGGGGGGGGGGGGGAAATAACACATAGCTAAACGAGCAAGGTCTTGGAAAGGCGCAAACGTCTGGAATCAAGTTGTAGTTCAAAGCAATGGCCTCAAGGTCTCTTAGCCCATGTCTGCAGTACCAGGTGCACGTTAGGTCAGAGATAGAGAATGTATTGTTTTTTTTGTTCCTGGCCCAACAAGAAATTAATTATAACGTTGTGCCCGACGTGCGAGGAGGAGCTCACATCGATGGACAGCCTGAGCTTGGACCAATGGCCTGGCATCCTATGTGGAGCAGGTAGCCTATGTATAGGGTCGCACCAACCAGCCATTCGGACTTGTACCCTATGTCCCCAATGACGCCGTGTGACTTTATAACATGTTGCTCATACTAATTTTGACAGAACATTCGGTGGCAGCAGAGCTCTTCGCTGGCGAATTTCTATTTTTGTGGAAATAAAACTGCTCTCCACTGCCCCGGCCAACCCCCCCCCAGCCCAAATCCCCCCCCACTGTGTGCTGAAATTGGAGTTTCAGCACAGCAGCAGGGCTTCACCGGGCAAACCAACGGTCCAGGAGTTGCAGCAAGTGTCCTCTTCATATTCTTGGGATTCCTTGGTCCAGTGGTTAACTCTGCCTTCCAAGCCAAAAAGCCTCACCTTTTATGCAGGTTTCTCCCATTCATTCCAGCCTAGCTGTCAGTCACCCAGCAGGGTGGCTATCCTTGCCGGACAGCCAGCCGGCCAATCACCTAAGAGTGCATTCCTGTCTCCTAGGAGACAAAGCACACAGAGTTTCGGGCACCTGCCTCGCTTCCTACCCCCGCCAGACACCCTGGAGCAAGAGGCGGGCTTCACGCGTGAATCCTGCCAAAGGCAAAATGAACAAAGGGACCAAACCTGGTTTGGCATGCAGAGTAAATCTCAAGAAGGACCTTTCCACAAAGAAATGGTGAAAATAGAAGATGGGCCATTTTGACAAAAATGGCACCCATGGGTGCTTTACTGCAGCTGCGAACGGAGCCCGCGGTAAATGCACACCATAGTATTCAAGTAAACCACTGCCACCAACCATTCATCAAGGAAAGGGTAACAAAAAATGTTACATGAGAAGCTAGACAAAGGGGATACTAAGTAACCCCTCCAGCACCCTGTGTGCTGGGTCTAGAAAGTTAAGTGAATTTCACTTTATTGCTCTTGGAAACAGTAGTTTAGAGAAGGTATTTAAACCTTGGTAAATCATAAAAAGACTCCCCACCCCCATCTCACTGAAGGTGCTGTGGGACACAATGTAAAAAGATGATGCCTATGGAGTTTGTCAGACTCCACAACCAAAAGAAATAAGAGTTCAAAAATCACATTAAAATACACGAGAGAGTGGGAGGGGGGCAGGGTCTCATTCTCTCAAGGCAAAACATTAAAGTCCTAGAGTCCAGCAAAAGAGCTGGGGGTCTCTAAGGTAGAAAGGAATTAGCACATTTCTGAGAATTCTCCCCAACAATGAGGACTAGTATATAATCCAGACTGATTCTACTTTACCTACCAATACAAGCCTAGTTCAAGTAGTAATGTGTAAAACACAACCTTTACAAACCAAGGGATACCAAATATTACAGCACTTGATCAGCCGCTATATTTGGTATCCCCAGAAAAAAACACGACAGAAGGACTCTGTAGGCACATACTATATTAACCTCTGCAGCACAAGGCTAATTCGAACAGTGTTTTGTTGCACGTTAGGCCTCAAAACCAAGGGAATACCAAACATTATAACAATATCAACTACTATATTTGGCATCCCCACAAACACACAATGGGAGGACTCCAAGGATGAGAATATAGTGTAGGTGTATACTTTACTCACCTCCCCAATACAAAGCATGTCCAAGTAACTTGTTAAACATTAGCCTTCTTAACGAAAGGGATACTAAATATTACAGCACCATATTAGCTACTATAGTTGGGATCCCCACGAAAATGTATGGGAGAACTTAAGGTAAAATACAGTACTGACCTCCCAATACAAGGACAATTTGAGTGGCCTTTTGTAAAACATTACCCCCATGATATGAAGGTGCTCCAAATATTACATGTTATTGTAGTTGTATAGCAGCGACTGCCATTAGTAAGCCCTAGAAGCACTGTGAGGTCAAACGCCCTTTGGAAGACCATAGTCTGATGATTGAGAAGTGATGACGAGTTGTAAAATGCAGGTGTGCATTTATAGCCATTACAAAGGTAGCTTAGGTTGGCAGTGGCTAGGTCCCCAACAGCAGCTTGTGATTATAAGACAGTGGGACAGGTGCTATGAAAGTATCAAAGGAGTTATGATAGTCACTACGAGTCAAGCTGTGAGATGGCTGGACCAAATTATGCGTGGTACTCTGCTGTATGCTACCTGAAAGCACCACTCGGGCCAAGGGTGATCAGAGCTATAGCCAGGATTGTCTAACAAGTGGGGCCTGAAGCTAATGTAGTTGGGCCCACCACAGTGACATTAACACCGCTCAGGCCCTAACCAGCCTCAGAGGGTGATGTGTGCTTAGTCTATGTGTATTGCAGTTTGTTGTGGCTGTGCGGGCCAATCCATTCAGGGGCAAGGCTGTATTCCCTGGGATGCAATGCATGAGGGTCTGGTTGTGGTGGACTTAAACCTAGATAGATTTATTCTTGCAGAGCATATCATATAGGTTCGGTTTGGAAGTGCCAGGTCGCCCCTATATGCTTCTCCTGTGTTTCCAGTTTCCTGGGATGGGGTGGGTGAATAGTTTGCACCCGAGAGTGATCCAGAGCCTTCCTGAAGGAGAAGTGGTCCTCTATGTGACGGATAGTTAGTGGAAGTGAGTGCGATAGTTGGTGCTTGATATTAGCCATTGTATTTGGCATCCTGACAGAAGAAAGGATAGGAGGACTCAACAAGGAGAAAAGAATGCAGATACATTCTGTATTCACCTCCCCAATATGGGGGTTATATTTGCCATCGAAATAAGTGGATAGCATATATTACAGGGCTGAATTTGCAGTTACAATTGGCAGCACCTATAAACTTAGATGGTGCGACTCCAAGAAAGAAAATAATCATGCAGGCACTTCCAATACAAGGCCATATCATCTGGTGTTTTACTAATTTTAACCCTCAAAATCAAAGGGATGCCAAATATCGCTGCACTGAATTCTTTATGTTAGCAACCGCATGTAAAATGGTTGAGAGTACTCAAAGCTTCCTCAGTCAGACCTTGACTGAGTAAGGACTCAGTCAATACAAATGTTTTTTGCAATGCATGCTGCACACCATCTAGCAGCACAGCTAAATTCTTAACAAGGTCACTATTGCCGGCTTAATTAAGTCACTATATTGGATACTACAGTTGCCATCCGAACAAAATGAGGACTCGAAAGAAGAATATTGTGCAGGCACATACTCTGCCTCCTCCCACAAATACAAGGGAGGTTCAAGCAGCATGCTGTTATTTGAAATCAAGGAGATACCCAATATTCAGCACTGAAACGGCCGCTATAGCTAGCATCCACACAAAAAATGGATGAGGAGTCCAAGAAGGAGATTATAATGCAAAAATATCCACCACCTCCCCAATGCAAGGCCAAATCAAGGTTAATTGTAAAGTGTTAACCCTTCTAATTAAAGGGGATAGCAAATAGGATAATCATAATTGGTATTTCCAGAAAAACGGATGGGAATGCTCTGAGAAAGCAAAAATGTAGTCACTGCAGGGACTACTGTATTTCTAGTCAATGTCCCCATTCCTCCATACCTATGGAGTTCCCGCATAGCGGTATTGCGACTGAGCTATGGCAATCCGAAGCGCTCTTCTCCTTTAAGTAGTTAGAGCGCAGAGCGGGCCATGTGCACATAGTGCTGCCAAGCCCTATGCCCTGCCTCCTGCGCTCTTCACCCTAGTCACTGATCCACCAAGAGGACCTATTTAACTAGCTTAGATGGATTTAGGGTGAATGCAGGAAAGGGGACATTGGGCTAGGAGTAAAGTAGTCACTACATTGAGCAACTTTTCCTTACTATTTCGTCCCATCCTCTTTCCTCCAGATTTATGGGGGTAGGGAGGTATAAAAAACTATTGTAACCCAGGGAGAATGGCATCTACACTGTCCCAAAGCTATTCCTTAGGACTGCTTCAATCTAGTGTGTTGTGTTTACAGAAAGCTGAAGGGGAAGCCCATATCACTGCTTTGCATATGTCTGCCCAGGGCATGCGACGGAGGGCTACTGCCGTGTTAGCTCTACTCAAGTGGGCATTCAGCCCAGGGGGGGGTATTTTGCCCTGCATTTGGGTAGCACGAGAAATGCACGAGACTATCCATCTGGCTAGACTATCCATCTGGCTAATGTGGTTTTAGCCGTCTGCCTTCATTTACCCCACCAAAGGTGAAAAATTGTCGGAGGACCTGTGAGGCTTAGTCCTCATTTAAAACACCAGGGCATTTTGAACCTCAATCAATGGAGAAATGCATCTACTTCCATCTGAGGTTTTGGGGAAAATACTGATAAGGAAATGTATTGGTTTGTGGCCAGTAAGACCACTTCTCTGTTGAAGGAGACATAGGGCTCCTCAATGGATAAAACCTGCAGTTCGTGGATAGCAGGGCTGGGGTAATTGCCACTAGAAAAGATGTTTTCCATATCAACGTATTCAAATAGCACCTTTGGCTTTTGCATGAGAGCATATTCAGATCCCAGTTCACAATAGAATGTTGTGTCAGAGGGAACAGATGGACAAGTCCCCTGATGTGTCGTTTGATTGCTGGATTGGCAAAGGAGACCAGCCTGTAATTATTTGAGAGGTATGCCCTGATAGCCACCAGCAGATACCGGGTCATACCTCTCCTAGTTTATCTATTTACCACATGTTCATGGGGGGGGGGGGCAGGTCAAGGGGGGGCAAAGAAGAGTGGGTTCCTGCCTCCATCATTCCTACATAGGCTTACTCCTTCGAATACCTGGTCTGCAGGATCCCGCTCTCTCTTGGCCACTCTCTCACAATGGTTACTATCTACCGGCCACCTGGTCAGATCTCCTCCCCCTCAGTGGCCATACCTCTCTTCCTCGCTCCTGGCCTCAACCACTCAGCTCCTCCTTGGAGACTTCAACATCCACCTGGTTGCTTCCATTCCAGCCACGGGACTCTCTCCCTGGCACACTCTTTATGTTCTGATCCTCTCAACCCTCCCCCCTCTCACCACTGCTCTCTCCGGGAATGACCACTTTCTCCTTATTTGTCTCACTCTTCCATCTACCCCTCAGGCCAAGCCAACCCCCCCCCCCACACTGCCACCCACCTTCTCCGTCATCCAAAATGGCTGGCATCTTGTACATCCTCAGACTAACTGGCCCGCCACCTGCTCCAAAAGGCAATACCGACCGTCTTCACCAAGAAGAGAGCTCACATCCAAGCACGCATCTAACAACTCAGCCGAACTCTTCAAAATCTGCAAGGAGCTGGCCAATCCTGCCGCAGTCTACCTCTCCCGTCCCCTCCCAGGCCCCCTGTACTGCCCTGGCTGCTCATTAAATCTCTAATACCCAGGACATCACGTCCACCCTCTCATCCTCTCCTGCTTCTCCCTCCACTCTCACCTCTTTCTGCGGCCACCCCCCTGCTCTCCCCCCGCACTTCTCTGCCTTTCCTCTCTTCAACCAATGAGGTTTCTAGACAAGTCCGATCCATGAACTCCTCGTCAAAACAGATTCTTCCAAAACCATCAAGGACCACATTGACACCCTCGCTCCAGCCTTGACCGTCTTCTGCAACCACTCTTTCGCCACTCGGAACTTCCCTTCCCCCTGGAGCACACTTGTGGACCCTCTTCTCAAGAAACCCTCTGCCGACCCGTCCTGTCAGGCTAACTATCGCAAGACATCCCTTACTCCTTTCCTGGGGAAACACCTGGAAAAGCGGGCCATCTCCCAGCTTAATCTTCATACAGAATCTGTTGGCCGTCTCCATGACCATCAGTCTGGCTTCACTGCTCTCAGCATCCATGAAGACCTGCTCTCTAAACTCGGTGCTAATCTCCCATCTATCCTCTTCTTACTTGATCTCTCCTCTGCCTTTGACAGTCAACCATGCCATCCTGCGCAACTGGCTCCATGATAACTGGCCTGGCTGAGTGCTTTCCTCTCGGACTGACCCTCCCAGGTCCAACTTGGGTCCTTCCTCTCCATCTCTCTACCTGTGGTGTTCCCCAGGGGTCTAAGCTTTCTCCCTGGTTTTTCAACAATACCTGCCACCCCCCACCCAACGCATTGCAGACTTCTGCTTCAACTTTCAGTGCTATGCAGATGACACTTGGCGCACTTTCAGACTCCGCTCTGCCGCCTCTTCTCTCATCCCAGATTGTCTGTCTGCAATCCAGGAGTGGTGTGCCGTCAATGATCTCTGCCTCAATGCCAGTAAGACAGAGATCCTCCTCATCGGCACCTCGGTCAAACCTCTTCTAAAATAAAATAAATAAAAACATCCATCGACCCCCTCAACTACCGCCCCATCTCGAACACCAGATTGATTCCTTGCAAAAACTCATCAAGCAAACCGCATACACTCCACTAAATGCCTTTGTCGAAACCAACACCCTCCTGGGCCCGGTCCAATCAGGCTTCAGACCACGACATGGAACCGAAACCACTCTGACCTCAATCTGGGACAATAAGATCACTGCTCACTCTGCAGGATGGGCTGCTCTAATCCTTCTGGACCTCTGCCGCGTTTGACACAATTAACCACTCAATCCTACTTGACCGCCTCCACTCCCTAGGAATCTGTGGAACTGTTCTCAAATGGATCGCTTCCTTCTTCAACAGGAAACATAACCCTCCTCTCCACTTTTGCTTCGGTCGCTCGCCCAGTCAATACTGGAGTACCACAAGGAGCATGCCCATCAGCCATCCTATTCAACCTCTATATGTCCACCCTCCCTGGAATCATCCGCCCGCACAATATCCTGTGCTACAACTATGCCGATGATGCACAAATCATCCTGAAACTCCTCAACTCAGACCCCCAACTCACTGCCTGCCTCCTGGACATCGACCGTTGGATGACTACAAACCACCTCCTCCTAAACCTAAAACCGAAAGCATGGTGTGTGACAACACTGAGCTTCTCCCCCACCCTCTACCTTCGACCCCATCCATGGGCCAACCACTGACCGCCTCTCTCACGGTAAAACAACCTTGGATGCACTTGGACTCTGACCTAACCCCATCTCGTCAAATCAACAACGCATCCAAGTCTTGTCATTACATCTCAAAATTCTCTGATGCATTTTTCCCTACCTATCCTTTCCTAATAGACTTGCCGCTGTCCCGTCTATTGTAATGTCAAGACTGGACTATGCTAACTTCCTCTACCTCGGAGTACGGGCCTACCAACTTATTAAATTGCAAAGAGCGCAAAATGCTGCAGCCAAAATGGTACTAGCACTGGGCCCGAGAGACCACACCTCTCCAGCTCCCAGAACGCTTCACTGGCTCCGAGTTGGACGTAGGGCCACTTTCAAGACCCTGTGCATCACTCCCCGTGCAGTGCACAAGACCAGCCCTCTATACCTGCAAGACAGGCTAAAACATTACCTACCACCCCGTACCCTAAGATAAAGCTCCACCCTCCTTTTAGTGATCCCAACCACCAACTCGGTCAGGATCGAAGGATCCTCATTCACAGCCTTGGCCCCCACTCTATGAAACTCGCTTCCACCTCACATCCAACACACCAAAGACTATTTGTCATTCCGCAAATTACTAAAAACATGGCTCTTCCCATAACACCAATGACCGCCCTAAAGATGTGTCCGAATCCCCCAGCAATCCAATGACGAAACACACAATGAGACTAATTCTACCTGGTGTTCAAAACCTCAGATCCTACCCACAGGATAGAATACGATGGAATGGATCGAACGGGTAGAGTGGAATGGACATGAAACCGATAGAGTAGATGAAACGGATGGAAAGGGTGGAGCGGATGGATGGGGTGGACGGAATGACGCAGTGGTCACAGTGGATCAAACAGACAGTGGACGGAACGGATGGGATGGACGAACGGGTAGAGTGGACGTGGAACCGATACAGTCAATGAAACGGACAGAGTGGATGTGCCACATGCATCACCTTGCACCTGTTCCCCATGTTGTTGCCATGTATCTGTATCCCCATATATACCTGTATCGACCCAGTTATGTTGCCATGCACGTCCCCACCGTCCTGTTCACGTGCCTGATCTAAAGTCTAAGGCGCTTTTACAGATAACCACCTATCACACCACTACGCTTACTCTCCACTATACTCCATCATTCAACTAGATCACAGCTATACCCCTGATAATTCGGCCTAGCTGTTCACATATGAATACGACCCCATGAACACCTCATCACCGTAATAAAACGCACCTAGCTGCGCACATTCCGGCCTTGCTGCTCACATAGGCATTCCTCAGGCTTAACGCAGCCAGAACCCAGTCTGTGTCCACCCACCTGACTGCACACAAACAATTTAAACCTTCAGCACCACACCTATCGCTAGGAAGCAACCAACAACCAACAACTCCAGCAGCTGCACAAATATCCGGTGCACCCATACGCCACACAACATTATCTCACCCCACTAACTTGAACTACGGTTCCCCGAGGGCGTTCAACCTACCAATACTTTGAGGTCATACCAATGATATACAAGGCGCTATATAAATGCCAAGTAACATAACATAACCAGGGACTGGGAAGCTTCAGCTTCATATCTTCACCTGCTGGACAACAGGATATTCTTCACCAATAGGACATAGCCTATAAGGAGCCTGTAAGGATATTTGGCATGTTACAGCACAGAGTACAGCACTACTGCACAAGTAGCATTTTTTGTACAGCACTACTGCACAAGTAGCATTTTTTTTTTGCAGCACCACCACAAGGGTGCGGTGCATTGCTATATGGGTTAGCAGATTAACAAGGAAAGACAGACTATTCAGTCAAAAACGATTTTAACATATAAGATGCAAATCTATTTTTACAGTTAAAAGCACACGTGTTCATTTAAAAATGCACACTATTTTTCACCTGAAATGCCTATATTGCTAGAGACACATTTGAAAATTAACAGCTAACATATTAACCATTAACCTGACTAATAAAACCTTATTTTAATATAAACCCACTAATAAAATGTGTTCTCTACTGCAGAATTAGGCATACTTTGAAAACCAGTTAAATGAGTGTGCAGATTTTTTCCTCTCTTCTCTGCCTGATTATCCGTGTTGTTGTGCACAGTAACTGCAGGAGGAAGGAAGTCAGATTTGCAACAATTGCAAATGTATAAGCGAAGCTATTGTTGAAGAGTAGGAGGATGAGAGATGATGGATTTCATTGGAACACGTCATAAAGAGGGCTGAGAGGAAAGTTTTAGTGGGCAGTAGCAGGGAAAAAGACAGGCAGACATCTTTCTGCACTACTGGGGAGAAGACCTGGCTGTGGGGGTGTCCTGCTGCAGTCGAGACTGGGGAAAGCTGAAAGAATTACCTTTCCACTGGCAGAGGCAGTCCTATCTGAAAAAGCTGAGAATTCCAGGAAATGACCCCGGCTTGAGAAGGCAAGCATTCCTTTTTGCTGGAGTTAAGCCAAGAGAGCCACATTCACAGAGAGAAGCCTCTGAACAGATAAGGTAATTACCTAACTGGGGGAGCTGTGTGTGTGCACGAAAGCATGCAGTCAGTGTAGAAAAATGAAAGTCCCGTGCGTGTCTTAATCAAGTGATAATGTTGCAATTTAAGTTCTGTTCTCCGCCACTATAATTGCAGTGTGTCATAGAAAATGCTTTGATTGTTCCATTTTATTGCTGTAAAGAATGAGATCATGTCTAAATACAACTTTTATAATACAGAAAATATTTGAAAACAGACGGGTGGTTTATTTTCTATTTACCATTACAATGCCAATGATGTGGGGAGATTTTTAAACAGTGCAATGGTCATTTTAAGACAGATGTGTGTATGTCAGAATCAGTATGAATAATTGTGAGTGACTGTAGTATAACTTGTTGGAGGTACATGAGCCAACGGGAAGAGAGACTCTATGAACATAGCTCCCTACCGTATATAAGGTAGTGGAAATTACCACAAGACTACCACATATAGCTCTCTGTCGTAAATAAGTCAGTGAGTTTGCCCATGGTGGCGCACCAACACTATCACTGGAAATTGTGGTATCCCTAGAATGCAGGTCTGAGGTCTCTCTAGTGATTACACGAAAAATCTAAGCGAAGATAAGGGATTCTGGACATTGGGGCCACAAATAAAACAAGGGAATTATGCTCACCAAAATACCACCAACCACGTATACCAAATATGCAGGTCTGGATACTGAAATAATGCATGTCCATTGTATTATTGTTGCACATGGCCAAATCTGAATACAAAGAGTGATTATTGCTAAGTTATTTTTCGGCGGTAATAAAATACCGTCAGGCCCCAAATCTCCACAAAATACCCTACATATTTATGGTGCGTTGCAGGCCGGGAAAGTGATCACAGAGTACCTACTGGGCGTGGCAAGCGTGTCTCACACTGCCATTTGCACATTAAAGGGAACCCATTTTATAATAGCAGTGTACCACTAAAAACGAATTTCAGAATGTCACAAAGGGAAACCACATTCTCAGATCTAGTGCAATATTTAGAGGCAAAGTTATTTGCACATGGGAATTGGTCTTCGAACAGTACCTTAGAATGGAGTAACCGCATTCAGGGTGAGGTGCAGAAAGAAAAACTAGACAATATTTTTGCAGAAGGCAGCATAATTCAGGTCTGCCTTACAAGATTATTGAATGCAGCCGATAAAAGTGCAGAGAAAGACTGTTTAATACGGCTATGCGGCAAAATATGGTTTATTTTAAACAAGTCCCTGCGAATGCAAGAGAATGATACTCAGCTAATTAACAGGTTAAAGACTGAATTAGATGGGGCAAGTAAAAATCAGGAAATGTTGAGAGCAGAATTGGATGTATGCCAAAAAGACATGCAATTAAAATGCAGAGACTTTGATACTCAGTTATCCAAAAGCAAGAAACAATTTGAAGATAGTGAGCAAGAATTGACACACTTAAAAGCCTTAGTGGATCACATTAGGCAGGATAAAGATGAGGTTGTTTCAGAAATGCAGATTTTACAAAAAGAACATTGCGAAAAAGAAGGTGATCTCCAGAGTGTAGAACAAGAAATGATTAAAATGATCCAAGAAAGAGACAAGAGAAGTAAAGAGTTCAATGAATGCCAAACGCAAATGTGCGATATGCAGGAGGCAATTAATAAAATGAGTGATGAAAATAATTATTTGCATGATGAAGCCAACAGACTCCTTAAAAAGTGTAAGGACTTAGAACAGCAAATGTGCATTCCCAGGTCCCAGGAGAGGCGGCAGGGTACCACATTCAATGGAGTGGAGGTGAATTCTAGCTCTGCCCAAAGAGCTAGTGCCCCAGTGACAGGGCCGGTGACTGAACTTGGTTGCAGCGCCCTTGGGGGATTTGATACTCCCATTGGGGGCAGTCACCAATCTCATACACCTGAAAACAGGATTGACTCACAAAATAGTGCAATTCCATGCATTGCAACAAGTAGCCCCATAAAAATAATGAAATCCATTAAAGCCCTGATCAAACCATTTAAAAAGGGAGGTGAATGCTGCATTGAGGATCACTTAGAAGCGGTGCATGACATTTTTAAAGCGCTCCAGATACCTAAGGAACAGTACAGACAATATTTTCATTTAACTTTAGATGCCCCGACGGCCAGCATCATAAGGGGATTAAATGAACAGCAGAATATGACATGGCTGGAGTTTGAAAAAGAAATTAGGCGTCATTTTTCTCCTTTTCAGTCATTGCAGGAGGCAAAGAAAGTCGCGTACACTATTACTGCTGGACCTAATACATCACCTCGCCAATTTTTACAAGACTTAAAAAGAGCATTCTCTCGCTTTGATGTATCTTTTGACTCAAATTCCAATGAGTTTAAAACCGCATACTTCTATGGGCTACAGAAAGACATCATATCCCAATTGGTCCGTGAATTTGACCGTGACAAGTCCCTTGAATGGATTGTACATCAAAGCACCAAGCTATATGAGGTACTCTATTGTCAGGGTAGAGAAAGTGATAAAATGAAAGATACTAGGCCTAAATCTAAAGAACCCTCAGCCACAGTAATGGAAATCAGGTCAGCCAAAATGTCCCTTGAGTCTGCTCAAAGCCAAGGTAAAAATAATGTGACACCTGAACAAAGGGGTAATCAACAAAGATCGCCATTTCCTGTACCAATGTTCCAATCACATGATCCTAGTAATAGAGAGAGCTACATCAGCCCTAGATATTTAGGAGATAGACCCCGGGTAAGATACCGGTCTGATATGGCAGGTATGAACCATAACCAGAGACAAAAGAATGATCAAAGAAATGATGGTCCCTACCAGTCATTGGGGACACAGAGCAGATTTGATCCCAGCACCATGATATATGGTAATCAGGATAGGCCCCGATATGTGGATCGATTTACTGATAATGGAAATCAATATAGGGGCCAGTACCCACAATCTGAGAGACAGGACATGAGGCAAAACGTGAACTACAGTCCACGCCAGTACAATGATTCCCCACCAGGGGACTATAATCAAAGAATGGGTGCAACCCGCTCCCCTCCACAAATGAATAAAGAGTTCAGAAACCATCCCAACCGGTATCAATCACCTGAGAGGTATCAGAATAGATCCAATCAGGGGGAAAACAACCAATATCGACCTAGGCCACAGAAAGAGGATCCTAGAGAGGTGGAAAGGTTCCAATGCCTTGAGGCCCAAGTGAAAATGTTAGCTGAGCAAATAGGAAAGCTCTATACAGCGCAAAAACAACCTTCCAAAGAGGGGGCTGATGGCCATAGCAATGACCGGGGGGCTTCCGAAAAGTGACTAAGTACTCATGATAACTGCAGTGCCAAAATGACAGATTGCTCTGATATAACTTTGCATAACGACTCTGAGATGACTAATGGATTAAAAATGAAAGTACCAGTAAATGAAATTGTGATGGAAAGTGTAAATAATTCTAAAAAAGAGGTACGGTTTAACTTAGAGCTAAATAAAACAGTAAAGATTTGCACAAATGAAAAAGAAACATTAGGAATTCCAAAAGAACAAAGGGACAGATTTAAGAAAAATGACTCATGCATGGGGAATACCAGTGAACAGGGAGTAAGTGGGGATGCCATAGCTTCTTCCCTGGGCAAGCAAAACAATGACCAAACACAGACAGAAAAAGGAAATACTTACAAGGAGGGTACAAGTCAATCACCTGAAAAATTCTTTGAGCCACATATTTTTGAAGAGGCTGAAAGGGCTGGTATTACACTAAATGATCACAAATGCACAGAATTAAAAAATGACAAATTGCTGAATGACGTTGTTACACATGTTCAGTTGGAAGGTTGTAATGTGGTCTCTGATGTTACCCAGATGGATGGGCGAACGGTGGCCACACTCCAAAAAACCTCTGAACATGGAGAAATGAATAAAATATCTCGCACAGAAATGGGTAAAAAGGAGGGAAAAATGTCTTTTCATTTACCAATGTGCTTAGCCAAAAGTGAAAAAGACCTGAGAAAGGTGAGCCCTGAAATCAGTAAGAATTCACATTTCTTATGTATATTAGAGGAAGTTGAGGACAGATATTATGCACCCATCACTGTAGAAGAAAAATGCCACACCTTTGCTATGATTGACACTGGCGCACAGGCCACAATTATGTCCAAGGAGCTGGTAAAGAGTATCAATGAAGGGAGGCCTCCACAGAGTCAGATCACAGTGAAGGCAAATCAAGGCCCAGTGCATAACTTTAATGGGGAGGAGGTGCCCATCATAGGTGTAACTGAGGTTGACATAAAAATAGGAAAGCACAGAATGAAACAAGAGGTATTGATCACATCTATTTGTGAAATTCCATTTCTGATGGGGACAGATTGCCTGAAAAGATTGTCTCCTCTCATAGATGGGGTGAATGGAGTGCTATGGTCCTTAACCAAAAAACCATTGAGGCCTAAGAAACTAAAATCACAAAACAGCAATATAAAAGAATGTCACACCGTTGCCAAAACAAATGATGCTGTGGAGGTATATCTCCAGAATAGCTGCATACCTAGTGTCACTGTTATATTAAGGTGTCAAGACAAAGATCAGAGCGACAATGAAAAACTACCTGTACAAATATACTTGGACCCAAGGAAAGATTGGCAGACTGCCATAGACGAACACACATTACGTTTCTATTTAAAAGAGAATACATGCAAACAGAATATTGTTCCTAAAACAGATTCAGAAAAACACATTACCACTCTGGCAGAGATACACATGGAAGATGAGCAACCATGGGTTCACGCTGGTATAAATGATTATCTTAAAACAATAAAAGCCACTTTAGCGCTTGAACATGAAAGGAGTTTCATTAATGAGAAATTGTTGCAAAAAATTATGGAGAGGGAAGAAATCCCGAAATTTAGGATTAAAAACCAATATGTTTCTGGGTTGGACAGTTCAGACTTTGAAAACCGAATTACAGGCAGATGCATGCTTAAAATTAGCATTGGGCAGAAAACAATTTACCATAATGTATGGATAGTGAGTGGAGCACAAAATGAATTTTACATGGGCAATGACATCATGCACAGAATGTGTATGGTGTTAGATTTCCTTAATCAAAAAATATGGTCACGCCTAGGTGGGCCGGCACCTGAATTTGAAGACAAAAGAAGGGCTTATCATTGTGCACAACTAGTTCCTTATGCAGTCGAATTACAGATGAGGAAAAATACTATTATTCCTGCATTTACAAAACAGTTTGCAATAACACTGAAATGCAAAAATGGACAGCAGATGAAAGGCTCTGATGCATTTGTATGCTTGAATGAATCCATAAAACAGCAAGGCCTGGATTATGAATACATTCCATTGGTAGACATTGGTGAGGGATCTGTAAAAATCATGGTAAATAATAAAGGTTGTCAGGATATTCATTTAGAGGAAAACTCCCCATTAGGAATGGCCATACAAAAATCACATTATACGGCAGATTTAAGTAACATGGTGATTGGGAATATTCCTGAAAAATATGTAGATGCCAAGGGCGAGTTGCCAGAACACCTGGACTCTCAGCCCAAAGGAATATTTAAAATTCATTCTGTGTATCCTTATGATTCAAATGAGACAGTGTGCTGCCATCAAGAGGATTGCATAATATTTAATTTAAATGAAAATGAAACAGGAAATCAGCCCATTGAAGTGGAAGCTGATATGCCAAAATATTTGAAAGTGGCAGCTCTACAAAAAGACACAGCCACACAGTTAGAGGAAAGCGCTGAGATTCCTTTACCAGAAGAGTTTCCAGAATTTTCCAGAATGGTAGAAGAGCAGATCTCCTTAGCGGATGCATGTGACAGCGATGAGGATCGACGCAATCTGAAGGAAATATTTATGGAGTTTAAGGATGTATTTGCAAAAGATGCTTATGATTGTGGTTTAACTGATTTACATGTGGCCACACTACCAGAAGGTTGTAGCAGAAATCCAGTGTTTGTACGCCAGTATAGACTACCGCTGGCATGTTTAGAATCATTGGCAGAGATTATTAAAAATTTGGAATCACGGGGAATAATTAGGCCCATTCATAGCACATCCAATACGCCTATTTTAGGTGTGTTAAAGCCAAATGGTCAATGGCGGCTGTGTGCAGACTTAAGAGAGTTAAATAAAAGAGTACCAGTATCTAGATGGCCACTACCATTCATTGATCAGGGCCTAGCTCAGATACATGGTTCAAATGTATTTACCACGTTAGATCTCACATCTGGATATTGGTGTGTGCCATTGGCAGAGGAGATACAACACCTATTTTCCTTTACATTTGACAGGACTCAATATGCCTGGCTTAGAGCTCCGTTCGGGTACATCAATAGTGGGAGTGAATTTGGCATATTTTTGAGAAAGGCCATGCCGGATGCAGCGGAAAGAGGGACAATAGTTTATGTGGATGATGTCTTGATAAAAAATGAAAACCTTAAAAGCCATTTTGATGAAATAAGACATGTGCTTGGCCAATTGCAGAAAGCAGGCGCCAAAGTATCTTTGCAAAAAGCACAATGGTGCAAGAAAAAAGTGAACTTTCTAGGGCATGAAGTGACTGAACATGGGCTAAATCCACAAAGGAAGAAAATAGAGGCCATACAAAGATTAAAAGATCCTAAAAATGTGAAAGGAGTAAAAAGTTTATTAGGGATGACAGGCTATAACAGAAAGTTCATTGAGAATTATGCAGAAATCACTCAACCATTGACTAAACTGCTTAAACTAAATACTCCCTGGAGATGGGAAAGAGAGCAGTCTGATGCAGTGGCTAGATTGAAGGAATGTCTTGTAAAGGCACCATGTTTAGCATACCCCATAAAGGACAGGGATTTCTTTATAGAAATAGGCTTTTCTGAACATTGTATGTCAGCAGTGTTATCACAAAAACACGATTTGAATCACAAAACCATTGCATATGCAAGTAAGACATTTTCCCAAGTTGAAATGAAATTTAATGAATGCGAAAAGGCCCTATTAACCACTGTGTGGGCGCTACAACATTTCCGCCCCATTGTTCAGGGAGAAAAGGTGATTATTGAAACAAATCATCAACCTTTGCAATTTTTAGAGAGTAAAAGAATTAGATCAGGCAATCTAGCACAATCCAGAATCACTTCATGGACGCTGGCATTACAAGGTTTTCCCGTAGAAGTAAGATATGGACAAAATAAAAAGAGCCCAATTGCTCAAGGGTTAGCTGACTTACATGACTGTGCAGCTGAACAAATAACAAATGAAATGGATGTGGAAGCTGGTTTACAGGAATTTGAACAATCACCACACAAAGCTTTTGATGAAAAAACATGCAAGGATTTGCCAACTGTATATGTGGATGGTTGTGCTTTTCACATTGAAAATGACAGTAATAAACAATTAGTGGCAGGAATAGGAAATGTCTGGTTGAAATGTGAAGGCGTTCCTAGTATAGGGATGAGGATTGGAGATAGGAGCAGTCAGGTGGCGGAATTGGCAGCCATCTATAAAGCAATTGCTACTGCAGTTGATAAAAAGTTCAGTGAAATTGTCCTGGTGACTGATTCTGACTATGCACGGAATAGCTTTGTGGAGTATTTGCCTGGTTGGAAAGCAAGAGGCATGGTTACATACAACAAAAAGCCACTTAAACATGGAAAAATGATACAAGCCATAGACAAATTGGTGTCAGAAAATAATTTAACAATATACTGGAGAAAAATTCGTGGGCATTTAAAAACACCAGGAGAGGATAAGGAGGGAAATGATAAGGCAGACCATCTGGCTAAGATTGGGGCTGTGATGGGAGAATTGCTACCTATTGATTATTTAATGGGTGAAATACAAATTGATGCAGTCACACGTTCTAAAGCACCAAAGGAGGTAGATCAACCGGTGGTGCAGTGGAGTCATGACACGCCAGACCAAGATTTGATTGAGGCACAAAAGAATGATCAAATTTTGGGAATCTATTATAATCATTTGATAGATCCTGAACAAAATCCTTTAACAGAAAATGATTGTATGGGAAAAGAAGAGTTGAGGGTGTTATTAAAGAACAAAACACGAATTAGATTACAGGATGGGCTCATGATTAGAGAGTCCATAACAGGGCAAATACAGTGGGTAGTACCCCTTTCATTCAGAGGACTAATGCTACACCATGCACATGATGCCATAACTGCAGGCCATAGAGGTTCACAAAAGACATTAGAAATACTAAAAGATTATGCTTACTGGCCACATATGTCCCAAGATGTGGAATTATATACTAGAGGATGTCTAGTATGCGCCCAATTTAAACCTGCTTCACCAATGCATAGAGCACCATTGATGAAAAGAGGCCTAACTCTCCCATGGTCAGATTTGCAAATAGACTATGTAGGTCCTTTAAAAAGGTCAAGCAGGGGACACCGCTATATTTTGAGTGTGGTATGTTTGATGTCAAAGTGGATTGAGTGCATTCCCGCACCAGATTGTAGTGCGCAAACAGCAGCCACATTGCTGGTGAACCATGTGTTCTCAAGGTTTGGGTTGCCACAAAGAATTGAGTCAGACAGAGGAAGTCATTTCACAAGTACTCTAATGAGTAAGGTATGGCAAATACTAGGTGTGAAAAGGAAACTACATATCGCATATCGGGCGGCGTCTTCAGGTACAGTTGAAAGAAGCAATAGGTCTGTTGTGGATATTTTAAAGAAATTTGTGGCAGAAGCAGGTTCTAGCTGGGATTTGCGTTTACCATTGGTTTTGATGGCAATCAGGTCGACTCCTGCCAAAGCAACAGGTGTTAGCCCCCATGAGGTCTTAACAGGTAGGAAAATGGTGTTACCACAACACCTACTATGCAGAACACATGAGCAAACTCTAGTGAGTGCATCCACAGTTCATGAATATATTGATGAACTGAGGAGGCATTTGCAACATGCATTTGCTTTTGTGCAGAGAAATCTGGAAAGAGCTGCTGACAGTGCTAAGTCATATTATGACAAAAAGACATCAGTAAAGGAATACAATGTAGGGGATCAGGTGTACAAGTTTCATTTTGGAAAAAGTAAACAGAAAAATTCTAAATTTATGGCAGCCTGGCAGGGGCCATTTCGAATTATAGATAAAGTCTCTCCTGTAGTGTATAAAATTTTGAAAAATGAAGGTGAAACAGCAATAGAGCAGTTTGTCCATGTAAATCAAATCAAACCATGCCATCCCAGACATGAGATCAGGCAGCTTGAGCATGTGGAAACGGATAGAGTCCCTTGAGAAAATAAATGGGTGTGATCAGGAGGCAGTGACAAAGAAGTTAAAAAAAAGTTGATTGTTATGATGGCACATAAACACTGTAATATATGTAAAAATATATAATATAAATATATAAATAAATAAATAAATAAATGCACATATAACAGAAGCTCGTGGTTGGTGTGCAGAGAGAAAGTGTATTAAATATTGAATGCTGTTTTATATGTGTTTGTTTTCTTTTAACTTGTGTTTAATTTCAGAAGAAAGAAAAAAGAAACGAAGTATTTTTACCAAGCATGTTTTATTTTTGGCAAAAGGATGAAGTTAGTATTGTGCTATGTACTTAATCTGTTTATTTTCTATTTTGATTTAGACAATTAACATTATTTGATCGGAGGTTCCGGGATCAGAGGCCACGGGAGACGATGGAGTCCTGGAGTCCCCTGGATGAAGACCAAAAGATGCCTGCCTCCAGGTGGAGGTGAAGACAAAATAACCGGAATGCCAAAAGAGATGACTACTGTGGATTCAAGATTGCCAAGATGAAAGAGTACTCGAATGAACCGAATAACATCGCTGGTCGGGACATACCAAAAGAGACAAAACAAAAGTTCCGGCATATGAAGTTCCACGTATTTATTATTTTAATTATTTATTTTAACTTGTTATATTACTTATTTGTTTTAGTTAGTTGTTTTATTTCATTGTTTTTAATTGACTTGGAAAATTTAAACTTAAAGTAATGCCACTTCCACTGAGAAGGCAAATGTGGAACATTTTATGGACTTATGGACTCAGATGAAATATTTATTGCAAATTTTCATTGATGCACATGAATATTCATTTTGTTGGATTGATATATTGTAAAAAAAAAAAAAAAGAACAAGTTGTTTTTAGAGATTGGCTTGGATTATAGCCAAGTTCTAAAAACAAAAGGAGGGTATATGTAAGGATATTTGGCATGTTACAGCACAGAGTACAGCACTACTGCACAAGTAGCATTTTTTGTACAGCACTACTGCACAAGTAGCATTTTTTTTTTGCAGCACCACCACAAGGGTGCGGTGCATTGCTATATGGGTTAGCAGATTAACAAGGAAAGACAGACTATTCAGTCAAAAACGATTTTAACATATAAGTGCAAATCTATTTTTACAGTTAAAAGCACACGTGTTCATTTAAAAATGCACACTATTTTTCACCTGAAATGCCTATATTGCTAGAGACACATTTGAAAATTAACAGCTAACATATTAACCATTAACCTGACTAATAAAACCTTATTTTAATATAAACCCACTAATAAAATGTGTTCTCTACTGCAGAATTAGGCATACTTTGAAAACCAGTTAAATGAGTGTGCAGATTTTTTCCTCTCTTCTCTGCCTGATTATCCGTGTTGTTGTGCACAGTAACTGCAGGAGGAAGGAAGTCAGATTTGCAACAATTGCAAATGTATAAGCGAAGCTATTGTTGAAGAGTAGGAGGATGAGAGATGATGGATTTCATTGGAACACGTCATAAAGAGGGCTGAGAGGAAAGTTTTAGTGGGCAGTAGCAGGGAAAAAGACAGGCAGACATCTTTCTGCACTACTGGGGAGAAGACCTGGCTGTGGGGGTGTCCTGCTGCAGTCGAGACTGGGGAAAGCTGAAAGAATTACCTTTCCACTGGCAGAGGCAGTCCTATCTGAAAAAGCTGAGAATTCCAGGAAATGACCCCGGCTTGAGAAGGCAAGCATTCCTTTTTGCTGGAGTTAAGCCAAGAGAGCCACATTCACAGAGAGAAGCCTCTGAACAGATAAGGTAATTACCTAACTGGGGGAGCTGTGTGTGTGCACGAAAGCATGCAGTCAGTGTAGAAAAATGAAAGTCCCGTGCGTGTCTTAATCAAGTGATAATGTTGCAATTTAAGTTCTGTTCTCCGCCACTATAATTGCAGTGTGTCATAGAAAATGCTTTGATTGTTCCATTTTATTGCTGTAAAGAATGAGATCATGTCTAAATACAACTTTTATAATACAGAAAATATTTGAAAACAGACGGGTGGTTTATTTTCTATTTACCATTACAATGCCAATGATGTGGGGAGATTTTTAAACAGTGCAATGGTCATTTTAAGACAGATGTGTGTATGTCAGAATCAGTATGAATAATTGTGAGTGACTGTAGTATAACTTGTTGGAGGTACATGAGCCAACGGGAAGAGAGACTATGAACATAGCTCCCTACCGTATATAAGGTAGTGGAAATTACCACAAGACTACCACATATAGCTCTCTGTCGTAAATAAGTCAGTGAGTTTGCCCATGGTGGCGCACCAACACTATCACTGGAAATTGTGGTATCCCTAGAATGCAGGTCTGAGGTCTCTCTAGTGATTACACGAAAAATCTAAGCGAAGATAAGGGATTCTGGACATTGGGGCCACAAATAAAACAAGGGAATTATGCTCACCAAAATACCACCAACCACGTATACCAAATATGCAGGTCTGGATACTGAAATAATGCATGTCCATTGTATTATTGTTGCACATGGCCAAATCTGAATACAAAGAGTGATTATTGCTAAGTTATTTTTCGGCGGTAATAAAATACCGTCAGGCCCCAAATCTCCACAAAATACCCTACAAGCCTTAAGAAACATTTCATAAGCTGTAACTTGCCGTTACCACAACATTTCATTAATGGGTTCCTCAGTCGAAGCATCGTATTTTAATGACAAGTTACACCAGCAACTGTGTCTTTTGTGGGTATAGCTAAATCCATGTTTATTATTCTGCGAGAAAGCTTTACATCAATGGCACCAGTGCTTAAAGAGGGCTGGGGCCTGCCCCCAGCAGTCTCCGAAAAGTGGGACTCAGCCGGGGCCCTGCCGGGGCCCCCTATCCCACACAACATTTGCGGGATGCATTATCCCGTCGCGGCTGAGGCCAGTTTAATTTCAGGCGAGCTGACAGAAGTGCCAGCCAGGCACAGCGTCGCTGAGGCTGGCTGGCACTTCTGTCAGTCACTGTAACTTCCCTGATGACCCCTCATCTGAGGGGTCATCAGGGAAGTTACAGTTCCTTTGTTTGCCCTCGCTAGGTCACTGACCCTCAGCAAACCTGCGGGCTCCATGATCTAATATGCAGATTAGATCACGGAGCCTGCGGGTTCGCAGAGGGTGAAAGGCGCCTCGGGCTCAGTGATCTATCTGCTCAGAGCAGAGATCACAGAGCCCGAGGCGTCTATCTCCGTTGGCAAAGCTTTATAAAAGATGCCTTGAATTGTATACGTTTCAAGCTATCTTTTATAAACGTAGAAATATTTCTATGTTAATAAAAGACTGCTTGAAACGTGCACAATTCAAGGCATCTTTTATAAAGCTTTGTCGATGGACAAAGCCACCTAGGGTTTTGTCTCTCAACACTTTATAAAAGATGCCTTGAATGGTTTACGTTTCAAGCAGTCTTTTATAAACATAGAAATATGTTATAAATGTCTATGCTTATAAAAGGTGGCTTGAAAAGTGCACAAACTATAGTGAGGTAAGCACACAAGTGTGTTTAAATTACTATGGTTTGTGCACTTTTCAAGCCAACTTTTTATAAACCTAGAAATCGGTATGTTTATAAGGCTTGAAAGGTACACAAACCATATTAGTGCGCATACAAATATATAAATGCTCACATACATTTATATATTTGTTTGCGCACCTTACAATGATTTGTGCACGTTTTAGGCCACGCCCACAGTGGACGCCACGCCCCCAAACGAGGCCCCCCCCCCCTCAATTTCTTACCCCACTTAAAGCACTGAATGGCACCCCCATATTTTAATACAAGGGTTTCTCAGAATAAACGGTGTTTACAATGGAGGCGGCTCGGTACTGTGCTGCTTTAGTCTGACAGCTCGGAAGAGGGCCGGTGCTCCGCCTCACGGGGGCGGTGCTCGGGTTTAATCCAGCCAATCGGCTGAGAAGGTGGGGCCCAAACACAGCCGAAACCCGGGATACCAAACACGTTACCCCGGCAGCCTTCTTAATCCCATGATAGGCTCGAACCGCCAACCCTTCTATTTCCTGCATTTGATTTAGCACTTGCATCATCAGAGTGGATGAAAGCTGCTACTAATTCCCTTTCCAAAGCGCGTGCATACCAAGGCAAAAACGTTATAAAATTCCGCACCTTGCAGCTAATAGCATTCGATTTCCACTAAAGGTGGCTGTAATAACGCAGTGCAGCTTCACCAGACAGCAATTACAGGTAGCCCACTCACCGGCATAACAAAAGTTAACTTTGCTCTAAGGCGCCATTGCTGTTGTAGCATCTGAATTAAATTACAGTTCTTACAAAACGACCATATAGACAAATGCCACAGTACCCAATTAAAGCATAGCCACCATCGCACATTAGGCCACCCAACATCGAGCTCGTTGTTGCAAAATGTAGCCTTGCCGACCCCGGCGCGACCACAACCAAATGTTTGTCTACATCAACAGCTTGTTGACGACAGCAATGGCGTGCTGCGCGTCTGAAGGCCGACTGTAGTAACAAGTCAGTGCGGCCACGTCACGGGGAAGGGTAGTTAAAACCCCGGCGTGCCCTTGCCCGAAAACTAAGAGTTTGAGGCATGCCATTATGGATACAAAGCATTTCATTTAAAATGTGCAGTACTTGGAAGAAAACGACCTTTACGCCCTGCGGCTCCTGCCCCAAAACACCATAATAGGTGGGGGAGACAAATAGCTTAGCCCCACCCTGCCCCGGCGTGTTCAGTCGGTGCGGATGCGCAGCAAGCTAAGCAGGCAGCGGCACGCCCAAAACAACTATTGTAAATCATGGAACGGGGGTAAATGGGAGGGGTCGGAGCCGCCCTCCACGCAGTCCTGTAAATTGCGTCAATTTAGGAGGCGGCGATTGGGGGGGGGGGGGGGGGAACTAATCAAGGATCAAGAGGCCCGCCCACCTTGGCAGAGCGCCAACACAGGGTCCGACTCCGGCCATGACCCCTAACCCTCAACTCCCATTCACTATAAATCTGCATATTCACAAAGTTAAACTCAACAAAAAAGTCACCCTTTAAATGTTTAAATACATAGTTCTAATAGAAAAATCATTTTAAATAACTTGCTTTACCTTTCTCTTCAAATGTTGCCCAGCCAACAAACACAGCAGCTTTACTGCTCGCTTGGAATATAGGAAGAAATATAGCTTACTAGAAACAAAATGGCTTACTTGTAGAAACAAACACAGACTAGAGACCCAATCACAGTATGCTGACATCACTAATTACACATCCAATCAGGTACTACTTACATCACAGACAGGTCAGTTCTACTACAGAACTAGAGGGCCAACATTCCACCAGCAACTGTGTCAGCACCCGACGGCCATGCTGGTAGATAACGCAGCCTTGGAATCCCTCACTTTCCTATGCAGCCAGCAGCATTTTCAATCACAAATGGCCATTCTCTGTGCTGTCTTGCATTTTCCGAGTAAAGGAAGGGTGGGGGGGACCTGGACCTGACACAAATTAGATTTCATTTAATTTGTGTGCACATTTAAAGTGCTTTCAAATCTGTATGTGTTTTTCATACTGAACAGCAGGAAAATGTGATCTAAATTATATGTGATATTGAACAGTACATGGTGCACATGTTTATGTTTGTTAATTTGTACCACGCTCTGGACCTGAAGGCCTAAGGGCGCAAACAATACAAGACCGAACATATCATGGAGTTGAGGTGGTCCGGGGGTTGAGTATCATTCGAACAATTGTAAACGAACAATTCGGGTAATACTAAGGAAACACTGTGATTTTCAAAAATATTTGAGCTATGTGCTGTCATAATTCCAGTAGCTGTCTCAAACATTCTTTTTTACCCATGATGATTAACAACAAAAAGATAATAAAGGGCTGGCCAATGCCCTGTCTAATTATTCAACCCCCACTGACATCCGCCCTTTTCGCCTGCCAAGACCAAAGTACCACTTGTATTATTTTATGGTTTCACTTTTCCCTGAAGCTGAAGCATGCTTCATTCCACTCGGGAGCTACTAGCTTAGTCCTAGTTTTAACTGAATTCTGTAACTTGTAGTCCTATGTTTACAATGGGCATAGCTCTCAACTCACACGCTTTTGGCGGGTGTCACCCGCCTTGTAAACAGCTGACTCACCCGCCAAGCCTCCTGCACGCCCATTCGTTTCAATGGGCCTCTCACCCGCCAAAAATAAAATCGGGTGTTTTCACCCGCCTTTGCGACAGAAATGGTTGAGAGCTATGCAATGGGGCGATCAGAACTATAAAGGAGTGCCACTGCAATATATTAAATACATAACTGGTGCCTTTTGCAGTTTTCAAGCATTCCTTTTCCTCCATCCCTTTCCTTTTCATTCTCCTTCTCCCTCAAACCTTTTGCTCTTCCTCATTCCCTTCCTCTCAGCCCTTCACATGCTACCTACGTTGCCTTAGCACTATCATTTTGTACAATAAGACCAACAGGAACCCCACTCATAGCAAGCAACATTCTGGGAAGGCAAACATGGAAAAAATGTGCAGCGTTTGGTTTTTGTCGTTTTCATCTACCAAAGGCCACTTTACACTTAGACTCTGCTGTGTTATTGTATTATGCGGGATGGAGGGACGAAAAGGGAGGGGAGTAGCGAATGAGGGATAGAGAGAAGTAAGATCAGGGAGAGGAATAGAAGGGTGTAGAAGATCAGGAAAGTGCTTTGAGTGATTGCAAGGCCTTATCCAGCTGTAAACCCTTATAGGTGCCACCTAAATTGTTCCCAGAGGAAGTCTATGTAGATAAAACATTTGCCTTTTGGCCATCACAAATAAACAGATAGCTTTTACATAGTAGGGGTTACCAATCAATAGTTCCAATCTGGGGTCAAGGGAAGCCTGAGTAAGGGGGGGGGACTGCAAAAATCCTAGGTTTGAGACAGAGAGGGACATATTCTAGGCCCTTTTGCTGAAATGAAAATACAAATCCCTCACCTTCATCTGGGAGTTGGTGTGTTCTTGAGGCCATCTGTGACCATAAATAATATTGAAAATACGTTTGCACACTTATGTCACTTATATTTTTAGCACGTATGTAAAATACAACCCATGGTAGGTTTCATTTGGATCCTACAGGCTGAGGATTCGAGAAGCTGTGTTTCCATTTTAGAGCACACAGGATATTGGTTTATTTATAGTTCACCCAGATCTAAAATTATGGTTTTCTGAAAGTATACTATTAGCACCCTGGAAGGGGGTGCTGGCCAATCAGGATGCTCGGAGCGCAGGCTATATTGTATGGTATACAATACCTCCCCCAGAAACTCACTGTCTCCAGAGCTCTGGTTCTGTCTAGGCTGGACTATTGCAACAGCCTCTTTCTAAATCTGCCTGCTTCTACTCTCCGCCCTCTGCAACTCACCCAGAACAGGACTGCGAGACTTGTCCTTGGCCTCAAGCCCAGGGATCATATCTCTCCAGGACTGAAAGCTCTGCACTGGCTCCCAGTGGCTGCGAGGATTACGTTCAAAACCCTCTGCATTGTCCACAAGCCCTTCTGGGGTCTAGGGCCACCATACCTTCAGCTCTCTCTTCCTAAATATCTACCTTCTTGAGCTCTTCGCTCATCCGCCTCCAACTTCCTCAGGGTCAGTCGCTTCTCCAAGCAACAAGTTGGTGATAGATCTCTTTCCTCGGCTGGGGCCTCCCTCTGGAACAGCTTCCCTGCCTCCCTGAAACCTGAGGAGAATCATCTCCGTCTTCTGGAAGCACCTCAAAACCTTTCTCTTTGCTTGTGCTTTTTCTCCTCCTCTCCCCTGCTGACTTCCTGGCTGAAACTTAAACTGCATTGGTTACCTGGTCACCCTCTGATCTCGGGCTCAGGTCCCCTCCCCCGCCAGTCTTCCTGGCAACCCTGCATTTAGGGACTGTTTTCTGTATCCCTACAGTTCCAGTACCAGCAATTGACACCTGATGTCTGCACCTACCCTAGCACTTGCTACCAGCTGGCCGTACTTTACTTATTTTTATTATTATTATCCCATGTACTGCACTTCCCCCCTCCCCCATCCCATGCACTTGCGCGATCTGAATGACACCTGGCCTAGTAGGATCATTGTCTGTCTTCCCTCTGTTCCCCCTCCCTTGCCTTGTCGCGCCTTGAAACACTTGTGTATAGGCTCGTTATAAATGCCATATCATATCATATCATGGTACAAGCCCACATTCAAAGCGCCCCCTACCCTTCCCTGCTCTCTCTTTCCTCTCACCTCTTACCGCCTGTGTAGTTTCCTACACGGGTGCTAAGAGTGTGTTTTTTAAAGTTTTTTTTAATAAAAGAAACTTACAGTTGCTGCGCAACCTGGTGCCGTGCTGTCCCCGAAGTCCATATTCAGTGTTGATGATGTCACAGTCATCCTGTAATTCTGTTTTTATTCGTGTACCCCTAAAGTTCAGAGGCACATGGATACAGGAATTAACAAACTTCAATGGTAGTCATCTAAACGTATTTCATAAGAATGAAAACCAGATCCAAAGATGCCTGATCTTTCATTGACTGAGCCCCAGACCTGGTGAAGACTGCAATGAAATCTCACAATGACCCACTCTAACTGCACTCATTTGATCAAATTAATCAGGAATTAATCAGTTTTATACTGTGCAAGCCCTATCCAGGCTCACAACCCCCCATTCTCCACCACCAAACTCCCACACTCTGCAGCCTTTCCTCCCTTTGAAGTTCCCCTTTGTGACAATACTTTGTAATGGGGGGGTGGGAACGCCTCTTAGCCAAGGTTGGAAGATCCACTTCTTACCCCTTCCCCTTGTGTCAGTCGGTTTCTGGGCAGTGTTGGATATCAGCTGGCCCCAGGGCGCCCCGTAACACAAGCACGCACCTGAACACAAACATACACGGACACGTCTTGATGCTTCGGGGTCCCAGCGGCAACTGGTGCGCACAGGCTTCCCATTTATTTATCGTGCAAGCACGAGCCAGAACGAGGCCCGCGGATGCATACAGCTATGCGTATTGCTCCATAACATTCCTCCTTTTGTTTAAAGAATAAACAATGACAAATAGCATGTTATCACATGGCCCAACAGGGGCTAACACTGTGGTGCATACACACTAAGAACAGGCGGACCCAATGTGAGTCATTACCGTCATCCCTCTGGCTCAGGGATCATTGTCCATTATAAAGTCCTGGAATCGGGACGGACATCTGCGCCCTTCCCTACTTTGGTACCTCCGGCTGCCGCTCTGGGACAGGCGTGGAGTGTCCATTGGTGGCGGGTCCCATCCGCCCTCGCTGCCCCGGGATGCTGGACTGGCACTCATGGTCATGGTTCCATTGTCAGTGGGGCTCTCATCAGACGAGCAGGTCTCTATTTTCTTGAAGTAGGATGCATTCCGCGTCACGGTCCCTCTTTCATCGGCGGCAGTTACCATTGATCCATTGATGTGTGCTGTCCGGTCATTTGGTCGACAGAAAATTGGTCGACAGAGAAATGGTCGAATTTTTATTTGTATTTTTATATATATTTTTCAGGTTTTCGTTTAGGAAAAAAAGGGTTTTTAAACAAAAAAAGGGGGTTGGGGGGGACCCCCCCAAACAAAAACAAAAAAAAGTGAAAATACAAAAAAAAAATTCGACCATTTGTCTTTCGACCAAATTGAGTCGACCATTTGTCCTGTCGACCTTTTTTTTCGACCAAATGACCAGTAACCTTGATGTGTGTTACATCCATGGGCTTCGGTTCATACGTTAGGGATAGCTTTCCCTCTGGATGGCGGTTGCGCACTAGCACTGTGTCCCCCACTGAAATGGTGGGTTGTTGGAGGTTTCTCCGGGCGCTCTCTCGCTCATTACGTACCTGTCGCTCCTCTCATACTCTTTGGTCATCGATGTTCCTCGGCTCTCTTCCATCCACCTCTGGAATGAGGCCCCTGGGGTACCGCTTGAAAAGGGCTTTCGCAGGTGCTACCCCCGTGGATTGATGTGGAGTCGGACGGTTCTCCCGGAGGAACATAATATTTATTTTTACTCTGTGAAAATCATCAACGAAACGGGTACATTTAAAACCTACTCATAAAGTAGGGAAAACAGTTGAGTGAAGAGATGGAGGGTGGTGTTAAAGAAAGAAAAAGACCCAGTGCAAGTATCAAACAAAGAGATCAGAAATCTGTAAGAAAGTGAGACAGAAACTAAAAGGCAAGGTCAACGCTCTTAACAAAATGAAGATTTCAGAAATGTTGGCACATAAGTTTATGTCAGGGTTACGTCCCAAATGGCACAACGTGGCTTCAGATCTCCTTTCCCACGTGCTGGACATTCAGCGTACAGAAGTAAACAATCCCAGGCCTCCAGTAACTCTGCTTTCCTGTCCCGATCTTTTGGAGTTAAACGGCACTTACAAAAGTCTAATGCTATGGCTTCATCTACGCGCGTTCATTCTTTCAGAGAACGCTATGGGTTGTCATGGAAACGCCGGCTACCAATGCACAGACGTATACCTCCTGGATTACGGCAAAGCGCCGTGCGTGCTATCAGCTGTTCATGATATAAGCTCTGCCCATCCTGCACAGCGCTGCTTCTGAATTTGTTTCTGTAAGCTGCGCTACGTTTGAACTCTTGACTCCTTGGCCTGTATATTGGAGTCCCTGTCCTGTTTCCTGATTTGGCTCTACGTTTGTTTATGGTATTGACTCGGAACGTTTACTGGACTGCTCCGGTTCTCCTTTGTACTTCTGCTCTCATCTGCTGCTGACTTCGGACTGTTTACTGGACTGCCTCGGAATTCCCTTTCGGATTGCTCTTTCATACTCACCCGCCTCTTCACTTCAGTGGTGCTTGGGACTGCACGCATCAGCGTTGGGATTTTCAACAGACACTTTGAGGACATTGGCGCATCGGCACAAGGATAACGTACTTTGGTTTAGGCGTCCTTGTTCGGGCGGTGTCAGGGATCCTGTTGTGTTTCGACCTCCTTCAGAGGCGTCTTCGTACCGCCGGGAATAGGGGGGCTACTAATATCCTAGAACTTTGTTCTTCTTCTACTGCTGCTATTTCTACGTGGGACACTCCTCAACTCTTGACAACTTTCTTATCGGTAAGCAAAGTGCACGTCAGCGTTTATGTCTGTGTGATTAGACCTATTGCCTGTGTAAAGTCTGTTCTGTTTCCCAGGGTTACCCATCACATCCTTGCTGGAAACACTAGACAAAGCTAGCAACCTTATAGTGAGTACTTTGTCATATCCCCGTTTAAGTCTTTGATTCTGTTCACTGACATTATACTAAGTCCTTTGCTTTCCTTTGCAGCCATCTGCGTACCAGGGTGTAGCTCATTTTTGGGCAATACTCACCTCAATCTGTCCTTTTGTACTCTTGAGGGGTATATTGTCAGAAAGACTATATTGCTTCACGATGTGTCAAGCCACCACTTTTGATTTAGTCCTTGGGTCTAACAGTTGATCATCAAAACTTTCTGGGTGCTCTGTAAATGACAACCCAAATTCTTAAATTGTACAGTAAAAATATTTTTTACGGCTTTGTAGTACAATAAATAATTTTTACTGAAGAGACATATAATTAAACCACAGTCATGTAGGCAGACCCATTGGTTCCTCCTCTTTGGTTTATAAAAATTCCTTTTTTGAAATCTAGAAGGGATGTCAATGGAAATGAGGTGGGAGTAATTATTCCCTATTAGCCAAAACAATGATGGAATATTTGTGACCCTCCACTATGGTTTCATTATAGGTCTCTTCAGTAAAAATTATTGATTGTACTACAAAGCCTTACAAATTAGTTTTACTGTACAATTTAAGAATTTGAATTGTCATTTACAAAGTAGCCAGAACATTTTGATGATCAACTTATGTGTCAAAATTCTGGAAATCTTCATTTTGTTAAGAGTGTTGACCTTGCCTTTTAGTTTCTGTCTCACTTTCTTATAGCTTTCTGATCTCTTTGTTTGATACTCGCACTGTTTTTTTTTCTTTCTTTAACACCACGCTTCATCTCTTCACAACTGTTTTCCTTACTATATGAGTAAGTTTTAAATGTACCAGTTTCGTTGATGTTTTTCACTGAATAAAAATAAAAATTATGGGTTATGTAATACATTTGAGTGGTCTGGATGACACTTTGTGGATATGAATGCAAATGAAATGAATATTGTGTGATAAAATGTTGATACGACTAGCTTAAAATCAATAACCAAACAAGTACCATCAACAGTAGCAGTCCCCCTCTTTTGCCCCTTAGGTCTCTTTTGCTGATCTGCTCCCAGTCCGTTAGGGCACCCATCCCGATTTTGTTTAATATGGACTGGCCTGCCGTTACATCACCCAGTTCCGGCTGTCTTAATTCCCATATAACGAGTGAATTGAGCCTCCTCCCCCACTTTGCACATCCCTGTTGTTGTGGACATGTGTTTAAATTGAAAAGTTCCCAGATCCAGCCTGCTCCGAGGGATTTCCCTCTGCGCGTATTTGTGATTGTGCTATTTTTGTCCCTCCCCTCCTTTAGCTAATCATAGAGCATTGCGTTGGACCAAGTTTACATTCAATGTATCGGTGCCCCCTACCATTCCCGGTGAAGTCCTTCATACAGTGTGTCTGTGGTTCAGAGTACCTGTGTTATCCCCCATGTTGCCATCCCCACTGTGCATCTTCTTTACTCCTGCAGTTGGTAGGTCCTCCACCCCCTATCTGGTGCTGAATTAGCACCTTTAACAGACTTCATAGCATTCCAGATCACACTTCCTGGTCTCCCTACCGCTGCCGCCTCCCATTAGCTAATCCATCTGGTCATAACTGATCCTCCCAGGGCAGCCCTCTGCCCAGAAGCCTCTGCGGCTAAGGGCCTAAGGCAAAGGGCAGCTCCTATAGAGGCGGCTCCAGATCGTATCTGCAGTTATCTGCAGGAGAAGCATGAAGCCAGTAGCCTGCCGTCAACCAGCACCAACCAAAAAGTAAGTGTGGCAAGGGTGGGGACTGAAGCAATCACTTCACGCCAGAAAGCCCTACCACTCTCACCTAAAATTCCCTAAAAGTATTACTGTCTACATTGTATAGCCACATATTAAGGACAAACGTACCCTAATAGCATCACTATACTGAACCCAGCATGTAGACTGTGCTCCCAACATCATTGAGTGTACCTAATATCATCACTGTGTTTATAGTTGAATCTAAAAAGTGTGCCTAATATCATCACTGCTAAAGTTTATTCTAGAAAGTGTGCCTAATAGCATCACTATGGTATAGTTGACTTTAGAAAGTGTGCCTATTAGCATCACTGTGCCAAAGTTTGAATTTCGAAAGTGTGCCTAATAGCGTAACTGTGGTATAGTTGAATTTAGAAAGTGTGCCTAATAGCGTAACTCTGGTATAGTTGAATTTAGATAGTGTGCCTAATTATCATCACTATGCCAAAGTTTGAACTTAGAAAGTGTACCTAATAGCGTAACTGTGGTATAGTTAAATTTAGAAAGTGTGCCTAGTTAGCGTCACTGTACTAAAGTTTGAATCTAGAAAGTGCGCCTAATAGCATCACTGTGCCAAAAGTTCGAACTTAGAAAGTATGCCTAATAGCGTAACTGTGGTATAGTTGAATTTAGAGAGTGTGCCTGATTAGCATCACTGTGCTAGGGTTGAATCTAGAAAGCGTGCCCAATAGCGTCACTATGCCAAAGTTTGAACTTAGAAAGTGTGCCTAATAGCGTAACTGTGCTATAGTTGAATCTGCAAAGTGTGCCTATTAGCGTCACTGTGCTGAGGTTGATTCTAGAAAGTGTGCCTAATAGCGTCCCTGTGGTATAGTTGAATTTAGAAAGTGTGCCTAATTATCGTCACCAAGCCAAAGTTTGAACTTAGAAAGTGTGCCTAATATCATCACTGTGCTAAAGTTTAGTTGATGGAATGGATATATATCCGTATATCTCTGTATCTCCTATTTATGCTATGTATATGCTACGTACCTGTATCCCCATGTCATCTGTATCACGTTTACCCTATCCATCCTGTTGCTTTATATACGTATGCCACTATGTACCGCCCCTGTCTTGCTCTCGTGCTTGTTCGCAAGCGCTTTACTGATAACCACTATATCACACTACTACGCTTACTCTCTCCTATACACCATCATTCAACTAGAACACAGCTATGCTATGACACATTCCACCTAGCTGTTCTCATACTAACATGACCCCACGAACACCTTATCATCCTAATAAAACACAGCTAGCTGAGCACATTTCGGCTAGCTTAGCCACCTCCCCAGGCCTAACACAGCCAGAACTCAGTCTGGGTGTCCACCCTTCAGAGTGAACATTTCCAACTGATCTCCTCAGCTCCACACGTACTGCTAAAAAGTGGCTATCATGCAACAACCACACCAGCTGCACACATATCCGGTGCGGCCATGCACCATACGACACTCTCTCTCTCTACTGACTTGAACTGCAGTTATCGAGGGTGTTCAACCTACCAGCGCTTTGAGGTCATACCAATGATACATAAGGTGCTATATAAATGCTAAGTAACATAACATAACATATAAAAGAATGGTTAAGTCATCTATTTGTACTTAACATACTTAGACCCATGTTGAAAACTTGCTTAAATCACCTACATGTTTGTGGGTGTACAGGACCTGTAACAGCCCTCCAGTCCAAGCCTACGTAGACCCGAGCAGTGCAAGGGCCTCAGCGGGCTGTTATTGGCATGTACTCCCCCTGACAAGGGAGTGATAGCTATGCGTGCTGGGGCTTCATCTGGGTTGTGAATAGTTCACTTTAATTTTGTATGGGAGCCAGGGCTGTGCGCATCTTTTTTCAAGCCCAATTTCTGTTGAAAAAAAGCAAAACAAGATGGCCCCCATTATATTAAATCGAAAAGGTACTGCAGGTATGTAGGGTTGTGGGGGATGACGTTGGGGCCAGTTTGGGCTGGGAGGGAGGCTGGGGGATGCGGATCTGACACACTGATAAAAAGATAGTGGCACTCAGGGAAAGGGTGCAGGAGACTGGTGGAACGAAGGTGGACACCGGCAGTTTTCACCTGTGTCTCCAGCTGTCATGCGCCAGCCCTGGAAGCTATGGCAATGCTGGAGATACGCTTAATCTGCAGAAATTCCGCTGCAGTCTAGCCTTTTACCAAGATGACAGCTGCCTCTGTAAGGGTGGCCGGAGTCAATCTCTCCTTGCGTTGTATCCGTGCTTTCTTCAGAAAGATGCTTGCGGAATATCTCTTGTGGAGTTCCAGCTCCCCTCCATCATAGTACTTGTTAGCTATCTTTTGTCCCCCTGTCCCGTCCCCAACCTTTATTCCTTTGGCTCTTATTTGTTTTCATTGTCCTCTGTGTTCCCTGTACTCTAAGGTGCCTATCATTTCCTTTCTCCTAGGGGACTCAGCTGTCTGGTATTTCTTTCCTCTTCTTTCTTTTAAGTTCCCATTCTGTTACTCAGGACCAGGTGGAGCATCCTGTGGCCTACTTCTCTCTGACTCTCACGTCCAGCGGGAGAAACTACTCTGTCCTAGAGATGGAATTGCTAGCGATCAGAGAAGCGTGCAAAGAATGGAGGCATCTTCTTCAAGGAGCCTCTCACCCATTCACCATCAGCACAGATCACCGCAATTTGAAGGTGTTCCGCAAATGGAGTGTAAGAACTCGAGACATGCCAGATGGGCATATTATTTCTCGCTCTTTGACTTTGGCATTACCTACATCCCGGGTTCTAAGACCATTGTGGCAGACACCTTATTCCGCAGTATAGGTGAAGGGGGCAGCGGATATAGTTATGGAGAGAAGCTGCTCTCGGATAAGAAGATCCTTTCCATGGTGAAACCATTTCTTCAGGAGCTTCGAGACCAGATCCGGACAGAGGGTGAAACAAACCTACAAGAGCTCACTTTGAGTCAGAGGGGTGGATACCTGTTTCATAAGCAGGCTTTATATCTGCCCAGTAAACCGTTGCAGATGCAAGCCATTAAATGGTGCCATGACCTCCCCCTGGCAGGCAATAAGGGCCAGAAGGGTACTCTGGAATTGGTTGCAAGTAATTTTTGGTGGCCTTCCTTTAGTCGGGATGTTAAGACCTATGTGGCGACTTGCCCCACATGTGCCACTAGTAAAATTTCCAGATCCAAACCTTTAGGGTTACTGCAGCAGGATCAGCTACCTTCAAGACCTTGGCTCCATATCTCGACTGACTTTATAGTTGAGCTACCTCCCTCCAGAGGCATGTCCGCCATAATGGTCACCATTGACACCTTTAACAAGATAGCACATTTTTCAGTGCTGCCTGGTATTCCTTCGGCCTCAGAGATAGCCACGGTGCTTCTCAAAGACATGGTAAGACTACATGGATTACCTCAGACCATCGTGTCTGATCGCGGTTTCCAGTTTACCTCCAAGTTCTAGGCTGCATTGTATGATCAGTTGGGTATTCATAGAGCCTTGTTATTGGGGTTTCATCCTCAATCAAACGGCCAAACAGAAAGATTGAATGCTAACCTGGAACAGTATCTCAGAGCATTCTGCAACAGGGAACAGGATGACTTAGTCGACTATATTCCAATGGCAGAATTTGTGTACAACTCACACCACACCGCCATCATGATGAGTCCCTTTATGTGTACCTATGGTTACCACCCTCAACACACACATCCCTTGGTCCACTCTATCTACTTCAAAAGCACGTGCAGTGGACAGTCTGCTCTCAGAGCTCCGACAAGTGCACAAGAATGCCTTGAACACCCTGGAAAACAGGTGCAAGTTATACTAGAGAAATGCTGATGGCAAGAGAAGTTCTAACTCGGAATGGGAATCTGGAGACCGAGTTTGGTTGTCTACGAAATTCTTACCAAGGTGGACACATATTGGCAAGTCCCCCCCCCCCCCCGATGCATTGGGCCGTTTCGGATTCTGTCTAAAATCAACCCGGTGGCCTTTTGTCTGCAATTACCACAGAGTCTGCGAAAAGTTCACCCGGTGTTCCATTCTTCCTTGCTGAAGGCGTATGCGGAGAATCTTACAAACGTACAGTAACCAGACACAAGTTTGTTCCATCTTCCACACCCGAAGAATACGAGGTCTCACGCCTGGTTAATTCAAGATACAGGAAGGGGGTGTTGCAGTACTTGGTACATTGGAAGGGGTACACAACAGCTGAAAGGACTTGGGAGCCCAGGTCACATGTTTACGCTCCCAGGCTGGGTCAACGTTTCCACAGATTATACCCGAGTAAACTGGGGCGGGGGGTGTCAATATGGGAAGAGGCATACTGTCATGCACCAGCCCTGGAAGCTATGGCAACGCTGGAGATACACTTAATCTGTAGAACTTCCACTGCGGTCTACCTCATAGCTCTCAACTCACACGCTTTTGGCGGGTGTCACCCGCCTTGTAAAGGGCTGACTCACCCGCCAAGCCTCCTGCACTCCCATTCATTCCAATGGGCGTCTCACCCGCCAAAAACAAAATCGGGTGATTTCACCCGCCTTTGCAACACAAATGGTTGAGAGCTATGGTCTACCCTTCTACCAAGATGGTCGCCACCTCTCTAGGGGTAGGCAGAGCCAATCTCTCCTTGCTTTGTATCCGTGCTTTCATCAGAAAGACGCTTGCGGGATCTCTCTTGTGGAGTTCCAGCTCTCCTCCATTATAGTACTTGTTAGCTATCTTTTGTCACTGGGCCCCGTCCCCAACCTTTATTCCTTATTTGTTTTCTTTGTCCTCTCTCCTCTCGCGGCCATAGGCGCTCCTGTCTGTCTGCGGCTCCTCTTGTTCCACTTGTTCTGTCCCTTTGCCTTTCGCACCTTTCTGCGCCGCCTGTGCGCGTTCTATATTGATTTCTCTGAGTCTGGAGGGTCTGACTTTACTTACTTGCTTGCCCCCAGCTGCCCTTGCGGCTTTCACTCCTTTCCGTGCTCCATCTCTAGGGCATCACGCTTCCTACTTACCGTCTGTCTGATTTTCTCTTTCACTTCACTTCGCGGCTCTCTCTCTGGTACACACGGCGCTGCGCTTGTAACGCCTTCGGTGTCCTTTTGCTGTGGAGCTTCTTTGCCGTCTCTACAGCCGTGGATTCTTCCTCTGAGGTACATCTTCTGTGTTTCCCTATATTCCGAGGTGCCTATCGTTTCCTTTCTCCTAGGGGACTCAGCTGTCCGGCATTTCTTTCCTCTCCTTTCTTTTAAGTTCCCATTCTGTTACTCTCTTGTCACATCGCTAGGTTTATTCGTAGGAATACTTTTGCTATCCAGTGTGCTCTACCAGAGGACTTCAGCGGAGCACTTGATACCTTGGGAGACAAGTTCTTCTTCCCCGCTGGGAGGTTATTGACTTTTTCTGTGTACATCGTCTCCGTATTAGACAAGGAGAAAGGACTTTCATCTACCTCCACTACCAAGACCTTCCATCAGGGATTTTTGTGCCGTTGTGTCTTTTTCCCTATTTTCTGGGAGCTTGCTTCTTCGAGTCCCACTGGGCCTGGGTTCCTCTTCAGGCCAAGGTGGATTCCGCCGAAGCGCGCCCTTACTTACATCAGAAAAAAGAGAAGGTGGTCAAGGAACCTCGGAAACTACGCCGAAAGAAGGACTCCGAAACCCCAGACAGCTCCATCAAAGAAACAGGTGAGGAGGAAGCTCGGGAAGGATTCGTAGAGCTTGACACCAGCCACTTGATTGGCTGTACGGCCTACCCTGGGTGCGAATACCACTTGAAAACTCCATATGATGCATACAGTGCATAGTGGAGGATGTTGGAGAGTTTGTAGTGGTGAGGCGACCCTTTGACATACCCTGTAGAAGTATAATAATAATAATTTGACATGATACGAACCCTCAGGTATCTGTAGAACTTCCACTGCGGTCTACCTCATAGCTCTCAACTCACACGCTTTTGGCGGGTGTCACCCGCCTTGTAAAGGGCTGACTCACCCGCCAAGCCTCCTGCACTCCCATTCATTCCAATGGGCGTCTCACCCGCCAAAAACAAAATGTGTGGTGCTCATTTATCGACCTCGGAAGGATGGCTGAGTTTGGCCACGCTGGGATTCGAACCTGCGTTAGCAGACACTGTACCAATGTCAAAGCGAGTGCTCTACTCGCTGTGCCACTTGACCGGGTAACTCACACTTAGGCTCCTGGCACAAAGTGAGGTTAACTGTATGTGAAATAATGGGTCTTGACAATACTCGTCCACCCTGTGTCTCACGATGGTTGCTTCCCATTATATACAACCAAGCAAAGACTTGCTACTTACTTAATAGTGACAGTGAAGTTGCTACTCACCGGTGTATGGTATTGTAGGATCTTACCCATATCTATATGTGGTTTACAAGACTATGGAACATTTTGGCCCGGGAAAAAAAGAATTGAGGATTCAGTAATAACTTCAGTAAAGTGTTTGGTCTGTTTCTAGGCTATATGAAAGCTGAATATAAATCCCTTACATGCCCTGTTACGTGGCATGCTCTTACTTTGTTTGCATAGACGAGAATCGATTCCAGTTTTGTATTTTTATTTGCACTTTATCATTTGAATGTTTTCCTTCCTTAACGTTCAAATATGTTTTTTTATTGCTTGTGTGCCACATTAGCATACTGAAAAAATCTTCTGGGTGAGTGTGGGGAGTTAGGAGGGAAGGAATTCTGCTTCATTGGAAACTTATGAATGCAAAATCTCATTGCTATATTGGTTTATTGTTTAAAATCCAATAAAATTATTAAATATAACAATGACTGCTTATTAGCGTGACTCGCTGTGCAGTGCGATATTGTAGATTTAGCAGTTCCTACAATACAAATTTCAGTGGATGAACGTGAAGACAGAGTGCACATATAGGCTACATTCCCTATGCACTTGGTGCCTTGGCATGCTACTTGCTCACAGCTACCACATGTAAACATAAGTCAGTGCTCTCCGGAAAGCTGTGGCCACCCTCCATTCAGTATCCTGATGACAGGGGGGCCCAACTTCAAAAACGATGTCTCAAGCGGGGCGTTGCATAACATTTTTTGAAGGCCATTACTCTACAGGCAGCTTTAATGCAGATATTTAGTTTATAAGAACTAATAACCAATTGATAAATAAAAACACTTGAGCATATTTATTCCCTTGAGCATATTTGTGTTCATCACAGTCTACTTTGGGCAAAACTGAAAGGTGAAATCTTCTAATACTTTAGTTATTGCTTTCTTTTAGAAGCTTTGCCGGTTCAGTGCGTGATGTTCTGGGAAGTGCGAGGAGCTCAGGTTACAAGAATTTGCTACAGGCTGATTAGCGGGAAAAGCAACAGCTCGCTCTCTCTCACTGTTTCTCTGTCTCTGTCTCTCTCTCTCACTCACTCTCACTCTTTCTCTCTCGCTCTCTCTCTCATAACCACAAACAAGAGACATGTTGTGCCTTAATCCCAGCCTGGGAAAGATATCAGTAGTTATAGGGGGCTCCTTCTCTCTAATGTTACATTTTGGACAGGTGGGAACGCCCCCTGGATGTCCTCATCCCCACCCCTTTTTAATATGGGTTTAATTTGTTTTTGATATGGACTTTGATATCATTTAATTTATGATATCAAAATGTTTCTATATCAAATTTTATATTGATTTGATACCCGTTTTATATAAACAGATATATAAAGTGTGTTTGTGTACTTTGATACGGTTTGATATAAAGTTTTATATCAAAATGATATAAAGTGCATATCAAAATGTTTTTAATATGGGAGAGCGTGCGTGCGCTGTTGCTTGGTCGAGGGCATAGTGAGTTGTGAGGAGTTAGATGGCGAGTGTTAGGGTTTGGTGACACAGGGATGACGCAGGAGTGGTTTGGATCATCATGATGTCATCATTTTATATAGATTTGATATAATTGTACAACAGATTTAATATATCAAATATACAAATAAAAGAGTCTGATATTAAAATTATATCGGATATTTTTTTATAATGCAATTATTTTTTGATATTTTTGACATCAATGTTTTATATCAAATTTTTTAATATCAAAATATCTATTTTTATATTCCAATTAATTGTTTTATATCCAATTTTTTTATATACGTTTCTTATATCACATTTTTTAATATCAAAATGGTATCGGATATTTTTATATCGCAATTGTTTTCTTCTTAATATAAACATTTTGCGATATCAACATTTTGCGATATTAAAATTATACCTTTTATATAAGCTTTATATAATGTTAATATAACATTTGATTGAAAGGGCCGTCTTAAGATCATGATGGTGACACGGGGTGGGTTGGACAACCTGGATATATACCGCACTGCGATGGGCTGGAAAACACAGCTCTTTTTGAGCTTTTCAGGGACTATTCCGGAAACAGCTATTAGGAACAGTTACAGTCACGACGGGGGAAAAACACTGCCAGGAAGCCCCGGTGGTTCCCAGGATAGTTATACCCCATATTGTTTTATGGATAATGATGATCTGGAGATTGTTCAGGACCTGTTGGCAGATCATGAGAGTGGGGAGCTCTGCGATGACATGGCTAAACTCGCTGTTGACATCATGCCGACTCTTACTGACACGGCTATGGGAGATGCTGTTGGAGATTGTATTCAAAACAGTAAGGAACATGTGCCTATAACAATTGCTAATCTGAGAATGGTGTGCTGGAATGGCGATGACATGATCATGGAGCAACCAGCCACGGAGGATGCAGGGTCTGGAGATATTGGATATGAATCTTTGGTTCCACAGGTGGATGCGGGAGTGACACCGTAGCCGGATCACACCTTATTGGCGTGGCAGAGAAAATGGGGGGCCATGCACCCAGAGTATTAGACGACCTGCTATCCGGCAGGTATGTTCTAAAGTGGCTCAGTGTATTTTATACGGCATAAGAAGTAGCTGTAGCGGGTTTTATTTTACATTTTTTATTGATTTTCACAAAAAACAAGAAAGAACAATGAATGCAGACATTACATGTATGCCCATCAACCTGAAAATATTGTCTGTCTGATACATTGTTTCTTAGCCCCAATTCCTGTTAACAGCCTAAGCCACCTGTACTGTCTTGCAGTGTGGAGGGAGCTTCTGACCAGAGGAACGGGACACTATTTGTAGCTGACAAATTCTTCCTACTATTGTAGCCCTCTGCTGTGGATATCAAAACAGACAGAGGGATCTAGTAGTTGGAAGATGGCACACAGACCCACAACATGCCTGCTGTGGAAGCAAACAAAATGCGATTAGTATCCAGCTTGGTTCTCAAAAGTAACACCAAAGAACACAGACTATGACGTAACCCACCTCACAGTATGTGGTAATTCCCTGACTGACACTGGTTAGCTGAGTGGGTCAGGCCATACAGGGTCCCTGTATATCCATCACCGTGATGGATTGTTCCAGCAAATGGATTGGAGACCACCGGAAGTTCTGGGGTTCCAACAGGCACAAACAACTACCCCGACGGCACAAGGACACCTATGGTATCCCTTGGGTGAGAAAGAAAATCCAGGGTCCAAGTTCCGAACAGAGGATCTATTCCTGACGGCACAAGGACGCCTGGAAGAAACCAGCACAAACAGCAAGCCTTTCTAGTCCGTGTGCTGAACGGTTTTAAGGTAAAATGCCCGGAGATGATCCAAGCATGGGATGTTCACGTGTATAGAGTGGAACTGTCCGAGAAGCAGACAATAGAGGTCTCAGAGGTCAGCAATAGTTAGTTGATCAACAAGGTAGAGGGGTCAGGCAAAGGCAGGTCCGGCAATAATGCAGCAAAGGTCAAGAACACAGAAAATGGAGGAGTCAAGCAGAAATGTAGCAATGTGTAAAACTTCAATTAGAAGCGCTGGTTGATCGCGAAGGTGGACTTTATTTCCCTTGTTTCAATTGACTGCGTGTCACGTGAATGGGATGCGTGTGCCTCCTTCCTGTATGGTAATGGGCCAGGAAAGGCTTCACTCATCGTCACGGCAACCGTCAGCGAGACAGAAAAGACATATGTTTCTGCAGCGACCATTGTTTTGATAACCTGGATGTCTGAGATCGTGATACCAGGGGCTTTACGGTTCTGGGCACAGGCTTACCCCCATGAATACGGGTAAGCCTATTCCTGACAGGTGGTATCAGCACATGAAAAAGGTGGGTGAAAGGACATCTAAGGAAGGTTGCTAAGTCTGCTCTCTCGTACTTTATGCCATGAGTACTGCCCGAACTTTAATTCCTAGAGAAGTATCAGAGTATGATGCCGGATGTCTCATTTACCTTACTGCATGTATGACCCGAGGACAGTTCCAAGAACATTGGGCCACCTTGCGATGGATATTGAAATGGTCATTTCTGTTCCAGGATGATTATATCAAGACTACACAGATGGAGAAGGAACCTGCATGGAAGAGCAAGATGCTCGCATACCCTAGGGCAGAACAGGATGAGAAAGCATAGCAGAAATTAAGAGAATGGACTGTCCAGCTAAAGATGAATTGGCCTGGACGCCTGGATGCTGGGAAAGAACGCAGATGCTTGTCTATGGACAAGTAAGGACCAAAAAAGGATGGGAAGGAGGATTGATGTCCTGTGCAGCCTATATTTTAAAGAAAGAATATGTACGAGAAGTACAAAAGGTGAATGACGACTGTTTAAAGTCATAGGACGAACATGGTAAGCTGCTGACATGGGTAGAAGATGAATCAGGGCCAATGTTTGTAATCCCACTGACGAATGCGACATTGTGTTTTCACCAAAAAGGGAGAAGACATGTGGGAGATAACATAGGTTGTAAGACCATAGTTGATGTTTCCGGTATGGGAGTAGGGGCAGCGGTTCTGATGGATCGATATTGGGCATGTGGACCTAGAGCGTACATGAAGTTGCCCAAGGATTGGGGAGGAACGTGTTCCTTAGTGCTTGTCCATGCTCCAGCGTTGGTGATTCCGAAAAGTGACCTGAATACTGGCGAATTTCTGAAGACAGATGCCCATTTGAGGAGAAGGAGATCACTCGAGTTCCTCAACCGAACAATGAGAGAGAATTACTTTTTAGCAAAATCAATAGAAGCTTTCGATGCTATTCCACATGAGCACAGGCTGTTCAGCAAGACTGCCTCAATATTCACAACTATCTTTATGCCTGGGATCCAGACGATAGCAAATGCCAAATGGCTACAGATTACCAGATGGGAACTCTTGCAGACGATCAACACCACCATTAAGGGATTCAATGCTATCAAGAAGGAATTGAGAGCCATAAGAATGATGACTCTCCATAACAGATATGTCCTTGATATGATCACATCAATAGATGGAGGTGTTTGTGCCAAAATCAGGCCATCATGTTGCATGTTCATACCTTCTCATGATGACGAGAATGGGACCTTGACGGAGGCCATAAAGTTGTTGACAAAGTTACATAACATGATGGAAGACAAGACAGAAGATATTGCAGATGATAGCTGATTCGAGTCCATCTTCTCATGGGTTTCCACAATGGATGGCGAACACCTTCAAGCTCTTGTGAGCCATACTTGTGATGGTGATGTTTGGATTCTGTATAATTAGGATGATAATTACACAGTGCAAGAAGACAACAAAGAAAGCCGTATCAATGAAGGTCATCATCGATGTTGAATCAGGGTTTGAATCCAAGGAATTGACAGATGAAGAAATCAGAGACTACATAAAGACCAGTATTTTAGCACCAGGGGGAACGAAGTTCCTGCATCCAAGAAACCACAGGAAGTATGTGGGACGATGGATTTACTGCAACCCAAATGGCTGATGCAGCCTTATGACCTGGAGTGTTGATGAATATGTAAAATCAGCAGGATCTCTGAAAGGAGTTGTGGAAATGTGGACTCCGAAGAAGCACTTTTTCAAGGAAGGATGTTGAGATGTGGAAGCTGATAAAGCAGTGGTCGATGAATCGATCAGAGAAGGGAGTGTAGAGGAGCAGCCGAATGCCTCTACAGGAAGTCCCGCCCCTATTCTGGAAACTGAAAAATGCGACATGTGAAATGCCAGTAATGATACCCATATCGCGAAGACTCTTTGAGAAAAGGTATCCATTGAGAAGACCCTATGAGAAGTACCCCTGAAAGACTAATGATCTACTGAGAAAAACGCCTGAAGAAGTCTGAAAATGTGAAAAGGAGAAGCTGGTGACGTCATGAAGAATGAGTGTGACACACTGAGAAGGATGACCAAAGAAGAGAATGCATAGGTGATATAGAATCTGATGGTGAAGTAAAGAATCAATTAGACTTTCATGTGCTGAACGAAGATTGCACGAGTGTGAAGAACACTGACGAAAATGTAAGCCTTTCAATAACTGTACAGACACTGTAACGCAAGTAGTCAAAGTATTCATAAGGCTGACTATACTTAGCATATAGACTGCATATAACTGCATATATGTATATAGAGTTCTAGACATTAGATGATATATTTTAGTAAGCAAGTCTCCATGAAGGAAGATGGATTTGAAGCTATGTGTGTTGCAGAAAAGAACAGACTAACATTCAAACCAAAATCAGAAAGACTGTCTGGTTGGATGTCAAAGATTGGAAGCAGCCAGGAATTGGTTATCAGCGTGTGAAGAACAGTACACGTGAGAAGCCAAGGCATCCCTTATTAAAGTTGCAAAGAAGGAACACCATGGATGCCAGGTTTCTTCATTAAAGATGAATAAATTCTATAATACGTGCAAATTCACAGTCTCTGATCACGTGAGTTGAGGATGAAAATAGATGAAGAGCATGGTGCACCGGACTGAAGATAGCAAGTGCTTGCACTCCCATATATTCCAAGAGACGAGGAGCTACTGCAAGGGCACGTTCAAAGACAATGTGAATGGCAGATGGCATGAGTGATGAGAGGTGGCAGGCTAATTGGGTGGGAAGATAAGGTTGAGTCCACCCACCAGCACCTGGGGTACCAGCTTACATGCTACTAGAGTCTTGAATGTTCAGAAGGGTACAAGCATGCCAACCAATTATAGAGGGCCGTATAATGAAGAGCCTTATAGTTTAAGAGCCAATGAGGTGTTGTGTTTCTAAATATTGTTGAAGATGACTTGCACGAAGGGAGGGCATGAGTGGCCCACCTGACTATAGAGACCCAATCACAGTGCCAGCCCATATAGAAGTATACTTAGATTTTCCCCTTGAGCCAACCACAATCTCATGTAGGTTTTCTTAATTTGCCACGTAGTGTGACATCATGAATGATGCGTTTTTGCTATAAAGTTGTGATTGTTTGTAAAGGTTGTTGAGATCATGCTTTGCGATGTCCGTTGATGTCCATTGTACTCACTGTTTTAGATCATTGTGAATAAAACAGTGTTATTTGCCAACTTCCTGAGTCAGTCTTTTTGCGTAGTTTGAGAAGTTATTCTCGGTCCCATCGATAGTACGACATGTTACCTTGAGTAAAAGGGCCTAAGGGTTCACGTCAGTAAGTGCGGGGGCCTCAGCAAATGGGTTGCTTGAATCCAAACCATTTCTTTCAGGAAAAATGGGGTGCATGCTGGTTGGAGCAGGTGGGTATATTGTGGCACTTCGTCTGCAAGCCAGAACCGTACCTTGCCACAAAATATGCCTCAAAGTAGGGAACCTTTATGCCCCCTTGGTCATATGGTTTCTGCAGTTTCTCAAGTGCCAGTCTGCATCAGCTTTTGCGCCACTAGAATCCCCTGCATGCTGTGTCCAACTGTTTAAAAAAACTCCTCGGGATGTCATACAGGATGTTCACGAAGTAATGCAAGAGTGTAGGGAGCACCACCATCTTTAGTAATGCTGCTCTGCCCATTAGCGATAGGGGTAATTTTGCACAGAAGTCTATAGACTTCTTCACATTGTCTACCACTTTCTGTGTGTTTAATGTATGTTCCTTTTTGGAGTCGTGGTAGATATTAACTCCTAGGTATTTAAATTTCAGTGCGTTATATGTCGACCCGAGCAAATGGATCTACTGCTACCCATCAACAACAGTGAAGATGCCCGTGGTAAAGGCACGATGCCCCTATTACCTGTCAAAGACAAAGTGCAGTTATCTGACATCCAGCTGATGTTAAAATGGCTGGCTGATTCTTTACCTGTAGCTATGTGTACAAAATGAGATTGGACATGAATGATCTGGAATAATCGAGGCTTTAACAATTTTATATCGCCTACTCCTTCCATTTCTTATGTTGTACAACACACATTTTTTCTTTTGCAGGAAACTTGGTTAACCACCCCGGTTACAAAATAGATTGGTATACTATTCACCAATCTCTTGTCTTGAAAGAGGCTAAAGGTAGACCTTATGGGGGTCTTCTGACTGGGGTCAAGAATTCTTTGAATTCAACTAAGTTTATGTCTACGCAACATGACTATTCACTAGCAGTTGAGGTGTCTTTCCCCATTAAGGACTGCCAGTGCAAAGTATTGCTGGTTAATATGTACAATCCGCCGGGGGCAGCTCTCAGAGAACAGTTGCAGGAGGAATTGCAGGAGCTGTTTGCCAGCTGGGCCAACGACCTGGTTGACAAATATATTATTGTTGGTGGTGACGTCAACTGCCACTGTACTGGCAGTGTGGGAACTTCAGGGAACCCTGAATTATTAGCTAAAAGTGCCATGAAGCAAAATAAATCAGATCAGGAGGGTAATCATTGGTTACATATATTTGATTGCTGGGAATTGGAGATACTGAATGGTCGCTCCAAAAGGAGATTATACCTGGAGAAGGGGTGGGGTGTCTGCCACCCTCGACTATCTATTTACCAGCTATCAAATGGCCTGGAGGGTGGCAGACCCCCAGGTCAGTCATAGTACATGGAGTGACCATGATGCCCTAATTCTCAGTTTTAGTGGCCCAGCTATTAGTATTTCCTTGAATTCGGTGGAGTAGTTGTTAACTAATCACTCTGTTACTCTAATAGTTGGGTCTGAGAAAAATATCAATAACGCCAAAAGAGCTATGCTCCGGCTGACTTTACCCGAATATCAATCTTTTCAAAACATGTCTCTGAATGACATCGAGGGATGGATATTGTCCTTCTCAGGCTATCACGCTACATCTAAAATTAGAATGACAGCTAGTGATCATAAGTTGTATACGACTTATGATAGAACTATAAGAGATGTGACGTGTAAACTTCGGGGTGACCTTCGCAGAATTAGATTGGCAAATCTACTCCAGGCTAAGTACTTACAGGAAGCAAGAAGATTAAAAAACTCATATCACAATTGGCTTAAGCAATGGAGGTTCTCTGGCAGAGATTCCGCTTAGCAACAGATGGTGACCACATTGAGTGGAGGTAACTCCCGTAGCATTCGGGCTCTTCTGGGGGAGGTTAGAGGGAGATATGATATGATATGATATGATATGATATGATATGGTATTTGTAACGCGCCTATACACAAGTGTTTCAAGGCGCGACGAGGCAGGGAGGGAGGGAAACAAGGGGAAAACAGACAAACGATCCTACTAGGCCAGGTGTCATTCAGATCGCGCAAGTGCAGAGGTAAGGGGAAAAGGAGGAAGTGCAGGGGGGAGGAGGTGGGGGGGGAAGTGCAGTACAAGGTAAGTAGCGTAAAAAAAAATAAAATAAAATAAAATAATAATAAATAATAAATAGAAAGGGCCAGCTGGTGGCAAGTGCGAGGTAAGTGCAGAGCAAGTGCTGGGAAAGGGGCTGTAGGGATACAGTGACAGTCCCACAGTGCAGGGGGAGCCGGGGAGGCAGTGCAGGTGGAGAGTGGCTGGGCCCTGGACCGAGGTTGCTGAGAGTGGCCCAGATGCAGGTTTGAGCTGAGTTCAGTGGGGAGTTAAGCAGGATTAGCAGGGGAGAGGGAGAGAGAAGGCAGAAGCGAAGAGGAAGGTTTTGAGGTGCTTCCGGAACCGGAGATGGTTCTCCTCAAGTTTCAGGGAGGCAGGAAGGCTGTTCCAGAGGGAGGCCCCTGCTGCGGAGAGAGATCTACCCCCAGCTCGTTGCTTCGAGAAACGGCTGACCATGAGGGAGTTGGAGACGGATGAGCGAAGGGCTCGTGAAGGAAGATATTTAGGAAGAGAGAGTTGGAGGTATTTTGGTCCCAGGCCCCAGAAGGCCTTGTGGACAATGCAGAGGGTTTTGAACTTGATCCTCGCGGCCACTGGGAGCCAGTGAAGAGATTTCAGTCCTGGAGAGATACGGTCCCTGGGCTTGAGGCCAAGGACAAGTCTCGCAGTTCTGTTCTGGATAAGTTGCAGAGGGCGGAGAGTGGAGGCAGGCAGATTAAGATAGAGGCTGTTACAGTAGTCCAGCCTTGAGAGAACCAGGGCTCGAGAGACAGTGAGCTTCTGGGGGAAGGAGAGGAAGGGAAGAATACCTCTGAGGAGGTGCAGCTGGTAGTGTGACTTCTTAGAAACGTCAGATATATGAGGAGAGAAGGAGAGTGTGGAGTCGAAGATGACCCCGAGGTTTTTAGCCTTGCAGGTAGGGGCAGGAAGGGGGCCAAGGGAGGCCGGCCAGAGAGCTGCAGGGAAGGAGGGAGTGGGTGTGCCGATGAGTAGAATCTCAGTCTTACTGGCGTTGAGGCAGAGGTCATTGGCGGCGCACCATTCATGGATAGCAGACAGACAGTCGGAGATGAGGGAAGGAGAGGAGGAGGCTGAGGGTAGCCTGAAGATGAGCTGGGTATCGTCTGCATAGCACTGGAAGTAGGGGCAGAGAGCGGCGATGCGGTGGGCAAGGAGTGCCAGATACTGGTTGAAAAGCCAGGGAGAGAGGTTGGATCCCTGGGGGACACCACAGGTGGAGAAAAAGATGTCAGAGAGGAAGGAGCCCATTTGGACCTGGGAGGGTCGATCGGAGAGGAAAGAAGTCAGCCAGGCCAGAGCCTGACCAGTGATACCCAGGTTATCACGGAGACAGTTGAGCAGGATGGCATGGTTGACAGTGTCAAAGGCAGAGGAGAGATCGAGCAGAATGAGAACACAGGGAGTGTTGGTATCGAGGTTCAGGAGCAGGTCCTCACGGATGTTCAGGAGAGCAGTTTCCGTGCTTCTGGCAGCTCTGAAGCCAGATTGATGGTCATGCAGATTACCAACAGAGTCAGCATGGAGGTTAAGCTGGGAGATGGCCAGTTTCTCCAGGAGCTTACCCAGGAAGGGAGTAATGGAGATTGGGCGATAATTGGCCGGGCAGGAGGGGTCGGCAGAGGGTTTCTTGAGGAGGGGGTGCACAAGGGAGTGCTTGAGGGGGGATGGGAAGACTCCAGAGGCGAATGAGTGGTTGCAGAAGTCAGCCAGGACAGGAGCCAGGGAGTCGATGTGGTCCTTGATGGTTTTGGAGGAACAGGGGTGAACCTGTTTAGACGAGGCTTTCATAGATCGGACTTGTCTGGAGACCTCATCAGCAGAAAAAGGTGGAAAAGCAGAGAAGGAGGGTGGAGGGGTGGCTGCAAGAGAGCAAGAGGGAGAGCTGGGAAGAGAGGGAGGGAGGAGAGAGGAGGAGAGCGAGGACAGGATGTCCTGAGTTTTTGAGATGAAGTGCGAGGCCAGTGCAGTGCAGAGGGCCTGGGAGGGGACAGGAGAGGTAGAGACTGCAGCAGGGTTGGCCAGCTCCTTGCAGATTTTAAAGAGTTCGGCCGAGTTGTTTGATGCCTCAGAGATGCGGGCTTGGATAAGGGCTCTCTTCTTGGTGAGAACGGAGAGCCGGTATTGCCTTTGGAGCAGGCGGCAGGCCAGTTTGTCAGAGGATGAACATGAAGCACGCCATTTCCTCTCTGCCACCCTACACTTGCGTTTTAGGGTGACGAGATCCGAGTCATACCAGGAGTTACATTTGGCTTTGGGCTTCAGGCGGATTCTCATGACAGGGGCAAGGATATCGAGAGTATCAGATATAGAGGAATAGAGCATGGAGAGGGCTGTGTCAGGGTGGGAGTCAGCCAAGGGGGGAGGAGGGGGCGAGAAGGTAGCAGCAAAAGCCTCAACTGACACGCGCTTCATGGGTCGGATGACCGAGAAGGTGGGTGGCAGTGAAGAGGGTGGCTTTGCCTGTGGGGTAGGGAGGGAGAGGTGGGAGGATAGGAGAAAGTGATCACTCCAAGAGAGAGGAGTGGAGAGAGGAGGGGAGAGGGGAAGGTCAGAAGAGATCAGAGCGTCAAGAGTGTGCCCTGCAGAGTGAGTAGGCCCAGACGGGAGAATAGAGAGTGAGAGAGAGTTACAGAGTTCGCGAAAGAGACCAGTGGGGGGACAGGAGGCATCGAGGTGGATGTTGAAGTCACCGAGAAAGAGGAGTTGGGTGGTTGAGGACAGGAGTGAGGAGGAGAGGTCAGCCCATTCAGAGAGGAAGGAGGAAATTTGACCAGGTGGCCGATAGATAGTAGCCACGGTAAGGGAATGGCTAGGAGAGAGAGAGAGTCGGCAGACAAGGCATTCAAAAGAGGAGTAGGTCTGCGTAGGAGTGACAGTGGCAGGAATCCACTCAGGGAAGATAAGGGCAACACCACCCCCTGAACGGTTGGGCCTGGGCACGGAGAGGATCTTGTAACCGTCAGGTAGGAGTGTGTCGAAGCTGGTGGCAGAGCTGGCTGTGAACCATGTCTCAGTGAGACCGAGGACGTCCAGGTCCAGTTCCTCAAGAAGGCGACAGATATCAGAGGAGTGCTTGATGGCAGAGCGAGCATTTAGAGTGGCAATGTGGAGAAGGTTGCCACCTTTGAAAAACTTCCGGGGAGGGGTGCAGATCAGAGGTATGTCCTGCGGAGGTGTTAGAGAGGGAGTTGAAGAGGGAGCAAGAGAAGGGGCAGGGAGGGAGGGGAGAGGCAAGGTGGCCGAGGACAGAGGAAGGGGGACAGTGGGAGAGGAGAGGAAGTTGATGAGGCGTGGGAGGCGTCTATCAAAGAGGTGAAGGTTGGCCTGAGGGCCTTGGACCAAGACGGTCCCGTTAGCATAGACATTAATGATGGCCTTAGAGGAGTGGAAAGGGGCCAGGAGGACATCCCAGCGGGTGCCACCATTGATGGGAGAGGAGGAGAAAGGAGAGAGCACAGAGAGCATGTGAAGGGTCCATAGGTCAGGTGAAGGCACGAAAAAGAGAATGTCAGTGAGAGTTTCCTTGGAGCAGGCGCTCGTGTAGGTGTCAGCAATAGGGAGGCCTGGGTTGGAGACCAGGATGTCCTTTTTAAACTTTTTCCTACCGGATTTAGTGAGGAGAGCAGGATAGTCAATAGAGAAGCAATTAGAGTAGATAGGCGAAATAGAGAGCACCATGGAGTAGGAGGGGAGGCGGACGACACGAGTATGTAGACAGGAATTGAGTGGAGGGCACTAGTTTAACACGATACAGAGCAAACAGTAATGCGTAGTAGGTCAGGGCCACCTAAGTTTGAGAATCCTGCGAGGGGAGAAAAAGCACCCTAGTATAACACAATGCAGAGCAAACAGTAATGCGTAGTAGGTCAGGGCCACCTAAGTTTGAGAATCCTGCGAGGGGAGAAAAAGCACCCTAGTATAACAGTAAATTGGAGAAAAGGGGGGGGGCATCATGCAGATGCGGTGAGCAAGGTGAGGAGGGGTGTGCCGGAGAGCAGAGGAGCTGGCGCCTGGCGTCCCCTGCGGACACCTGCAGACACACAGGGAGCTGCAGCTGAGGAGTCGCCCTTGACCTAGGGCCCTTAGCCGCAGGGGGCTGCCGGGCAGAGGGCTGCCCAGGAGGGGGGAGGTTATAGGCAGAGGGAGAGGAAGGGGAGGGGGGGGTGGGCGGGCGGGCAGGGAGGCGGGAGGAGAGGAGGACCAGGAAGTGGGAGGGAGGGCAGCAGGAGCAGGCACACAACGCGCTCGGAGCGCGAAATCAAATTTAAATTTATAAAAACAAAAATTCACTCACAGGGCCCAGGCAGGGCTACCTAGCCTGCTGTTCCTTCCGGGCTACCGGCGACCGCTCTCCCACGCACCGCAGAGCTAAGAAAGCGGGCGGGGGGGAACGGCCGTCGAGTAGGCCAGAAGGGGACAGTCAGGCAGCCAATCAGAGGGGGGGGTGGGCGGGCAGGGAGGCGGGAGGAGAGGAGGACCAGGAAGTGGGAGGGAGGGCAGCAGGAGCAGGCACACAACGCGCTCGGAGCGCGAAATCAAATTTAAATTTATAAAAACAAAAATTCACTCACAGGGCCCAGGCAGGGCTACCTAGCCTGCTGTTCCTTCCGGGCTACCGGCGACCGCTCTCCCACGCACCGCAGAGCTAAGAAAGCGGGCGGGGGGGAACGGCCGTCGAGCAGGAAGCTTCCGTTAATAAACCTGATTGGAGCGCATGAGTGGGTCACCTTTCTCGCCATTCGAAACTCCACCTGCCCTATGCCTCAGGTGAAATTGGCAGAGCTTAAGCCCCCTTGCCCTCCCTTTTCTGTTTGCACTGAAATGATAGCTAATAAAATTAAGAACCTTAAGTCTTCAAGAGCACCGGGTCCAAGTGGATTAGCCAATGTGATTGTGAGGCATAACCCCCTTTTCTGGGCCTCTCTGCTAAAAATCCTGTTTGGTAAGGTGCTCTGGGAGGGTAGGATACCGGATTCCTGGCAAGCTGCCATCTTGATGCTAGTATTAAAGAAGGGCAATAGAGCGGATCCTATTAATTACCTCCTTCTTTTGATGTTAGACTGCTCTGGGAAGTTGTTTGCATCACTACTCCTGAACGAATTACGGGGTGGGTTGAACGTAGAGGTATTTTGGAACAATTTCAATGTGGGTTTAGAGCTGATTACTCTACAGCCCATAATCTTCTTCTGATGGACTTTCTGACAACCCAGGTGCATAGTACCAACAATCCTCTGCCATACGCATTGTTCATAGACTTTAAAGTGGCATTCGACACAGTATGTAGGGAGCAACTGTGGCACAAGTTAGAGCTTTTCAGGTGCCCTCCAGAAATTCTGTTCTATTTAAAGCTGCTCCATCAAAACAATACTGTGTCCCTGAGACAAGACACTCAGGTAGTACAGAACAGAGGTGTAAAACAGGGATGTGTGGCTAGACCTGGTTTGTATGTGCAGGACATTGAAATTCCATATGCTTCAGTATATAAATATCTGGGGTGGAAATTAACACGTCCTTGGGATACAAGACCTGCATTGAGATGCGTAAAAGAAAGGCTGCGCAATTGACTGCGCTAATTGGGCAGTTCAATAAGAAAAAGGGAGGATACTCTTTATTCAGCCGCAGTAGACAATTGTATATCCAATGTCTGGTATCAGCAGTGACACATGGCTAGAGTCTTTGATGGGAATTGATCTCGAATGGCTTCAATTATTGGAGGGCAGGTTCTGGAGGAAGATATTGGAATTGCCCAGTTCTGTTCCCATGGCAATACTCAAAATGGGACTGGGTATAATGCCATTAAAATCAGTAGTATTAAAAAAAGAACTTTAATGTATGTAAAGATGATGAACAGCTCTTCCAATCCGCTACTGATAAGTATGGCCTTTTCTGAGAGTAGAATTCAGAAAGGGTCTCCTTTCAGTAACAGTATGAACCTCCTTTTTCAAGAGCTTGGATGGATGCCTAATTGGGGAGGAGATCCCTGCGGCATGAGACACTCATTAAGTAGACGTGTTGATCTTTGGGATTGGAATGTGAATATAACACATCTGAGCCTGTTGAAAAGCTATTCATTCATTGCAGATGTATTGTATACATCCAAGAAAGCTCAAGCCTACCTGAACCGCTGTCCCCCACGCCATCTTAGAAGATTCATACTTCTACTGCTGATTAACCGCCTACCTGTACTAACTGTGATGGGTTTGGCACTCTCTCTAGAAGTATCTGAGCGGTTTTGCCGTATCTGCCTCAATAAAATACAACCTGAAATGGCAAAACACGTATTAACTGAGTGTCCTATGCTTGGGACGGTGTACATGTATCACTTAGGTAAATATGTGCATCAATTGGACACGATTAAGGAGCTCTCCTTCTGGAAGCAATACCTTAATACCAATAACAAAGGGATTAACATGGCATTGTACAGGATCTGGAGGGTGGTGGAAAGTGTATAATCCCCGTTGAATAGTCAATTCCGCCCCATAGCAAGCTGTCTTCAGCCCGGGCATCGTGGGATTGCTCTCCCTACCATAATTTATATGCTGTAATTTCCTTTTATCTTTTTTTATTCTATGGGTATTTGGCTGGATATGAATGGGAATAGGAATTAAGGTGTTTAGGACTTTTCTCCATAGATAGATCCGGCTGTTTGATTTGGTAGTCAGTCTGAAGTGTGGCAGATGACCTTTGCCCTGTAAAACATACTAAAAGCATTCTGCAAGTGTTTTAACTATATTTGGCTCTACGCTTGTAATGATCTCTTTGAAGATTGTGTGTTTTATGTGTTTTATGTCTTTTGGCGTAATGAAATGCATGTTAAAATTAAGTTTAAATGGAATTATCGAATCATGAAATGAACAATTGATCAATTGAACAATCAAATTAATTGAATTAATCTATTATTCTGTTTATTTGTATTTCTCAAATTCTATTATGTGTAAAGTTTTATGTTAAAAATGTATCACATGACTTCAAGATGGCCGCTGAGGAGGGAGGACGCGATTGAGCTGAGCCCCGTCCCCCCTCCCGCGCCACACCAGCAGCATGATAAGGCGGATCTCTCACACGGTCTAAATCGAGAAACGAGCCTTTTTACCAGCCACCGGCGCTCATGCTCTCTACAGAGGAAGAGCGGCACCCCCAACGCAGGGACAGAAAGCGGACACAGCGTTGTGCGGGAGAACGTCCCGCCGGCTTCACAATTACGGAGAAGGGGCAGAGAAACGGGCTGGAGGGGAGAAAAGCTCTGTCCTCCCCTGCGCCTAGCGACTGGCATCCCGTGAGCGAGGCGGACCCAGCGTGGTGAAACCCCGAAGACGGGGAGGATCCACCGACGTGTCCCGCACCGGAGAAACTCCTCGGACGTCCCCCGCGGAGCGCAGGCTGAACACGCCGCGGCCGAGCACTCTCGAGAGCGGCACACAGCCAGGATTGGACCGGGAAATGAAGTTGAGCCCCGCCAGGCGCTGAAAGGGGTGAGCCGAGAGGCGAGGGGGACCCCCCTGGAAAGGAGAGCGGACAGAGGCTGTTCCGAAGCTCACACGGCTCAGACCCGTCGGGGGGCCCACACGTCCTCCTCAGTCCTATCACGGGACAGGAGGGGAAGGGCTGAGAGGCCCGCAGGCACAGTAGAAACCACCGGCGACCGGGTCTGTGATTTAGAAAGAATCTGGGACCTCAACAGAACCAGACTGGCTCTACCCAGATCACCACCCCTTCCCCAAATCAGGAGTGTGGGCAGCGCAATCGCCCGGTAGGAGTAACAGGCGGGGAGATACACTCTGTATACAGAGAAGGGGCAGGGTACAGCGCTGGTGGATACTGCCACTAGTAGAAGGACCCCCCATCCGGAGGGGGGACAGGACAAGAGAGGGCCCAATATAACCTTGCAGGCTCCGCATGCCCTGGAGCAAACTGCAGGAGACTAGGAGATAGAGGCACACCCAGTGCCTAGGACAGGAAGAGTCAGAAAAGAACCCTGAGAGGCCCAAGGCGGAGCACAAATCGGCTTCCATCATTTGGAGCGCGCATAGCTTAAAGCCAGATGTCAAGGTCCAGAGGGAAGCAAAGCCAGGCAAACCCTCCGACCCAACCTCAGAAGCAAGACCAGAGCCTGGTCCACCTATGGGGCGGAGATAAAGGGACACCAGACAAATTAAAACCGCACAAAGATCAAAGAGGAGGCACGGAAAAGGATACTCCCCACGGAGAGATGGCCACGAAGGAAGACCTAAAAACGTGGTTCGGAGAGTTTCAGTCGCAATTCATGGAATCAATGAACTCGCACCAGGATGTCATGAAGAAGGAATTTAAGTCAGCGCTGCAGGAATTAAGAACTGAAGTGGCAGGAATAGGAGAAAAGACGGATACTCTGGAGAAAATCGTACAGAACATGGAGGAGGAGACGCAACAAGTAGCAGAAACACAGGAACATCTGGCCCACCTAACGCACAACCTGGAGATTCAGTGCAAAGATTTAGAAAATAGATCTCGGAGGTCAAATATCAGGATTAAAAACATGCCAGAGACGGTGGAGGATAAAGACCTCAAAATGGCGGTGCAGCAAGTATTTAAAGATATCCTGGACCAAGGAGAGGAAGAAGAAGTGCCGATTGACCGTATACATAGGTGGGCCCGAGGAGACCGAGGTCCCAAGGAGACCGCCCGAGAGACGTGTTGGTGGCCCTCACGAGATACACGCAAAAGGAACAGATCCTAAGAAAGGCCAGAGTTATGGATCATATCCGAATGAATGGGGAGGAAGTTCAATTGTATCAGGATATAGCATTAACTACGCTGCAGAAAAGACGAGACATTGCCCAAATAACTAAAGAACTCGCCTCGTGCCAAATAAGATACAAGTGGACATTCCCCTTTGGTCTACTGTTCATTTGGGAGGGTTCGCAGAAAAGAATAACCACCAGAGAAGAAGGTCTGATACTGTTAAACCTACAGGACCAGGACCAGGACTCCCTGCAAGCAAGCGGCATAGCCTCCCTCGCGAGACAGAGCCGGGGAGAATGGAAAACGATAAATAGAACGGGGAGACACCCTAGCAGAAAGAAATAATGTCTGTGGCCCGTAGGGAAAGCAGGAGAACGCAAGAAGAAGCAGTGTACAAGGAGATTCGACAGAGCCACCAGAAACTCGAGAGTCCAAACAACAGGTGACGGGAGGGAGGGGAGGTTAAGTTCCGGCAGTCACTGAAGTCATGTGGAAGGGTTTAGGAGCCCCTTCTAAGTTAACCCTGAGAGTTTTGGAGGGCGTGAAGCACAAGGCGGTACGCCTGAGCGATACTAGTGTATCACGCCATCCTCAGGGCATGTGGGGGGGGATATGCGCCAGTTGGGGATTGCGCGAAACTCGGGGAGGGAAAGGAGGGGTGGGATTGGGGGTCGACGAGCACTACTCTGAAATTAAAAAAAGGAGGAAAGAACCTGAGGGCAGCCATCTAATCCATAAGAAGCGATGGGGATAAAGATCCTGACTCAAAATGTGAGGGGCCTAAACTACCCCGTCAAGCGTACAAAAGTTGAACACTCCATCAGGCAGAGGGCATTCGATATAGTAATGCTCCAAGAGGCACATATTAGAGATAAAGACAAGCATAAGCTGCGCCTCAGAGGGTTCAACCAAATATATCAGACAAAAAAGCAGGAGTGCTTATAGCGGTCAAAGACTCCTTGCATGCGTAGATAGGGTCCACCTGGAGAGACAAACAGGGGAGATCCCTAATTGTGACACTAACAATAGAGGGTAGGCCCCTAACTCTGGCCACATTATACGCTCCCAATTCAGGGCAGGACGGCTTCCTGAGAGATTTCCTGGACAAAATAGAACAGCTAGCCTCTGGGGACATTATATTGGGGGGGGACTTTAACTTGGCGTGGGATCCAACCTTAGATAGATCCGGACCCAGACAACAAGACCAAGGTGTCCCGTCCAAAAACCTAAAGCAAAAATGTACATGTTTAGGGCTAGCAGACGCCTGCCGCAATGGTAACCCTCATCAGAAAAGCTACACATACTACTCGCACGTACATAACACGGCCTCGAGAATAGATTACATATGGGTCTCAGTGGGGCTCTTGGGAAAAATAAAACAGATAGAGATCGAACCAATCACTCTTTCGGACCATGCCCCCCTTTGGGCAGACATAAATTGGACACACCACCAACACCGGCTATGGAAATGGCGCTTACCGGAAAATATCATAAGGGACCCGGTAATGAGCCAGACGCTAAGAGAACACATCTTAGAATTCCTAGCTCATAATGACCTCCCAGATACAAATAGGGATACTCTATGGGATGCCCTAAAGGCGGTTACAAGAGGACATATAATAGCACTCAAAGCACAGAAAGAGAAAACGCAACGCCAATGGGAAAAGGAATTAGAGGGGAAAGTTGAGGAGATTCAGGCAGAACTGATTCATACGCCCACCAGAAAACTAATGCGCACGTTAAGACATGTCCAGGGGCAGTTGGAAACTCTCAGAACGAAAAAAGCAGAAAAGGCATTATTATACACAAAACATTGGTATTTCGTCAAGGCGAACAAAGCCGATAAACTTCTGGCGAGACAACTGAGAGGTAGACAGCAAACTCAGACAATAAAAGCCCTCAAAGATGAAGCAGGCCAACTTAAAACCCAAATCGCAGAAATAGGTCAGATAATGGGAAGATTTTACCAAAAACTGTACTCCACAGATCACCTGAACACGGAACTACAAGAAGCCTTTTTAGCCGGGGTCCAACTCCCAACACTGATGGAACAAGATAAACAAGCCTTAGAAATGGACATTACAGTAGAGGAAGTACACGCAGCAATACAGTCCGTCCCGAAAAATAAAGCCCCGGGCCCGGACGGGTATACCGCCATATTTTATAAAACATACAAAGACATCCTGGCCCCGATTCTTACATCCCTGTTTAACACATTTGGGGAAAAGGGAAATGTGACCCAAACAATGAGAGAGGCTAAAGTGCTAGTGTTTCACAAGAAAGGGAAAGATGGACAACTCCCCACTGCTTACCGCCCTATAGCCTTAATTAATCTGGACGCGAAACTGCATACTAAGCTATTAGCAACAAGACTGGCCCCTATTCTGCCTAGGTTAATCCACCAAGACCAATAAGGTTTTAGTCCAAATCGCCAGACTCATGATAATATACGAAGGGTCATCCATTTGGTCGAAAAGATAGGCATTAAACAAACCCCAGCTGCTTTAGTAGCCCTAGACGCTGAAAAAGCGTTCGATAGAGTAGAATGGTCATACCTATTCCAGGTACTGCAGAAAATGGGAATGGGCAAGACCTATATAGACATGGTCAGGGCTAATAACAACTCCCCGTCCATAAGGATTGCGGTAAACGGGGGGCTGTCGGATAAGGTTTACCTAGAAAGAGGGACGAAGCAAGGGTGCCCGCTTTCACCCCTTCAATACGCCATATACTTGGAACCACTATTGGCCAAAATTAGGGAACTCACGGAGGTCAAAGGTATAGAGATGGCGGAGCAGGATCACAAAGCGGTGGCATATGCTGATGACATTCTAGTGGCCTTAGGAGAACCAGGGAAATCCCTCCCATACCTAATGGAAATCATAGAAAGATTTGGAGAGGTATCAGGGTTAAAAATAAACAGGCAGAAATCGGAGATGCTGGTCCTCGCAGGGGATAGAGAAGAAATCAGAGCAAAGGCTGCAGAATACCAATTGAAGATAGCGACTTCAGGCATGAGATACCTGGGAATTACTCTAACTGCACAGATAGACGATCTATATGCCCACAACTACCCTCAAATTCTAGAGAAGGTCGAAAACGATTTGCAAAAGTGGAACCCGTTAGCAATCTCTTGGTGGGGCAGAATCACTGCTGTGAAAATGACAATACTCCCCAAACTAATGTACCTATTTCAGGCCCTCCCGATAGGACCCCCTCAGGCTTTCTTCAAGGCTCTCAGGAAAGCAGTCTCAAAATATGTCTGGCAGGACAAAACCCCTAGAATCTCTAATGCGGTCCTGACAGCACATAGAAGGGAGAGGGATGCGCTATGCCACACTTCAAGAAATACTACGATGCGGACCAGCTCTGGTTACTGAGGGAATGGATCCCCGAGCGGGGGAGAAAATTTGGGCGAGACAAGATAGGGCAGAGGCAACAACATCTACCAGACACCTGTTATGGATCAACAAACGATTCAGACATGACAACACTCACATTAGTGAAATACTGAAGACAACACTGGGGGTGTGGGACTCCGCTATGAACAATGAAAGCCTCACCAAGGACCCCACCCTGTTCATGCCCTTCTTTGACAATCCAGAATCTCCCCCGGGATTGGAAAAAGGGACTTTCAGTAAATGGAAAGAAGCGGGGTGCAAGATGGTAGGAGATATGCAACACGACCAACAGATAAGGTCTTTCGAGGACTGCAGAGCTCTATTAAACTTAACCGCAAAAGATCGATATAGTTATGAGCAGCTACACCACTGGTTACGCACCCCACGCATGAAGGAAGCTATGTATAGGGAGCTGACCCCCTTTGAGAGCTATATAATGACTCACACGGGTACTCGCAAGTTTGTTTCCAACACTTACATATTTCTAAACGCACAAAAGGAACCAACCACATGGCAATACATGAAGAAATGGGAGAAAACACTAGGTTACCCCCTCCCCAAGGAATGCTGGGCATACATATGGAGCCTGATCCCAAAACTGACGAGAGCCATCCAAATAAGAGAAATGTGGGTGAGGATTATGCTGCAATAGCATTATACCCCGGAGAGGTTGAACGCGATGTATGCTAGCTCCCCAAACAAGTGCTGGAGGGAATGTGGAGGAAAGGGGGACTGGCGACACATATGGTGGGAATGCCCAAAGATATGCCCTTACTGGGGAGAGGTCAAAAGTCAAATGCACGGAATGTTCCCGGGGACGGAACACCTGGGAGAAGAAATATGGCTAGGGGGCCTTTGGGATCCCGGGGATAAAACGCTAAGCAACACTCAGAAAAGAAACTTTATGGGCCTACTGATAGGAGCATGGGTGGAAATTGCGCGTAACTGGAAACAGAAATCCCCTCCACAAGTAATGGATTGGACGCGAAGGGTCTGGTCATATTTGACTATGGAACTACTAACCTACAATATTCTAGGGGAACACAGGAAATTCAGAGACGACTGGGGAATAGTATTGGACTATCTGCACACAGCCTATAAAGAACAATGGTGCCCACATACAATAAGGATACTGGACTTATTTAAGTGAAAGTGGAAAGATCCTCATAGAGAAGACATGCATGGATAGAGACTTGCTCGGTCTGGGAGGGGGGACTAATTACTAAAGTTCTAATTGAAGTTTTGCTTTCTTTTGAATGTAATGATCTTGATGCACCGTACTAAATCTTAATAAAAACATGTTTTAAAAAAAAATGAAATAAAAATGTAAACGTTTCCACCTCCCATTTCAGCGGCAGTCTTGGTAGTGTGTTATGTGGCTTCCTTGCGTAGCCTGCCAAGGGGAATAAGAATGATTTTCTTCCACTTACTGTGATGCTTGAAAGCACTGAGTAGAGTTCCAGTACGTCTAATATATATTGTAAATTGGTTTCAGGGTTCTGCAAGTATATGAGCATGTCATCAGCGTACAGGGAGATTAAAACCCCTTAGCTGCCAGGCTATTATGCAAGTCTATGCAAAAAGTACAAGCATACTCGTCCTTGGTACTCACAAGGTTATATTCCACCTGCCATGTGTTGCTATGCCGGCCTCCGGGTATTCTTTACAGAGATATGCTGCTAAGGGCTCCAAGGCCAGTATAAATAACATTGGTAATCATGGGCAGCCTTGCCTCGTACCTTTTTCTAACTCCATGCTCTGAGATCTGGTTGCCTGTCTTGACTCTAGCCACCGGCTTACTATATAGCAGTCGTACCCATTTTGTGTATGTGGACCCCATGCCAAAACTATTCAGTGTAGCTAGCAGCCATGGCCATCTGACCGAGTCAAATGCCTTGACCGCGTCTAGTGAGGCTATTGCATAGTGGTATGGGCTGTCTTTGGTGTGATCTATAATGTGATGTAACCTCCTTAGGTTCCATGTTATGTTCCAGTCTGGGACATATCCTGTTTGATCTGGGTGCATTAACTTAGCTATTACCTTTTTAAGCCTATTGGCCTGCAAGGCTGTCAGTATTTCCTGTCTTGATTTAACGACAACAGGAGTCTGTATGATCCGCAGTCTGTGTCAGGTTTATTTGGCTTTAACATTTATACAAAAAGGGATTCTCTCAGTGACAGCGGGAGGGTTCCTGTGTCAAATGCTTCATTCAGCATTGCTAGCAGTGGGGGCATGATATCTGATGTGTATTCTTTATAAAACTCGCTAGGTAGTCCATCTGTCCCGGGCGTCTTACCTGCCGGCAGCCTTTTTATGGTAAATTCTAATTCCTCCAGCATAATGGGGGCCTCCAATTGATCTGCGGCCTCTTGATCCAACTTCGGGAGGTCTATTTGTGCCAGGGCTTCTACTATATTGGAGGGTCGTGTAACAGATGTGTCCGCGTATAACTCTTTATAGTAGTTTACAAAGTATTATTTATCCCTTCTTGTGTCCCAAACTCGGTTTTGTCTTCATCTATTATTGACTTTATTAATTTGTGTTTGGATTCACTTTTGTATAACAAGGCCAGCAACCATCCATGTTCTATGTATTTACTATAATTCAGGATACCTGATCTGTCCCAGTGTATTAAGCATTTGTGTTTCAAGCGATTAGCCTCCTGAGCTAGCTCGGTGGTCATTGCCTTTGCACGGCCTATTTCCTCTAGTGTAGCCTCTGTGTTTGCCATGTCCCTCACTATTTTGGCTTATATACCCCCTGCTTCTCTTATTGCTGTTCCCCTAATTACCACTTTTAAGGCCTCCCATAAAGTCCCTGCAGACGCTGCACTGCCGGTATTATGTTTGAAATAGTCTTTGATTCCCTCCCTTAGGTGTTTGCGAAAAACCTCATCTTTCAGGGCCTCGATCCTGAGTTTCCAGGTAGGAATACGTGCTCTGGGTGGGAAACCACTACTAATGGTGAGTGATCTGACAGCACCCGCACCTTGTATTCTGCTGTGGAGAATTCACTTAGAGATTCATCGCACGTGAAAACAAAAATTGAATCTAGTAAGGAGGTTTGTAGGGATCGCGCAGTGTGAGTATCGCAGGTGTTGTGGGTGACGGGCTCTCCAGATGTCTGATAACTTAAATCCTTGTACCAGGGTGTTTAGGGCTTTGGCTGCGGGGTAAGGTGTGTGAATTTGTTGTCCGACCTATCCAATATGGGATCTAAGACACAGTTGAAATCCCCTCCCAATATTAGTGTGCTGTTTCTGTGTAAGCTTATTTGGGGGTACAACGTGCAGAAATAAGCTGATTTATCATGGTTGGGGGCATATGTGTTGATGATGCACAGTTCTCGGTTTCCCAGGAAGTCTTGTATTTTAACCATCCTGCCCACCTTATCTTTCACTGTCTGAAGTATCCGAACTGGGATAGTCGGTGCTATCCATATCAGAACTCCTCCTGCGTATCTTGACTACTGGGAGCCCACAGTGGTGCCTAGCCATCTTCTCATAAACCCAGCTAGCTTCTCATCTGTAAGGTGCGTCTCTTGTAAGAGCGCAATGTCTATCTTTTGTCAGCATAAGTATGTCAATACCCTGTTCATTTTGACGTAGCTATTCAGCCCCCTGACGTTCCAGGAGGTTATCTTAAGGTCCCCCACGGCAGATGTAATATCTTGTGTATATCCATGGTACTCTGTTCCTGTCATGTGCACGCTGTATGGTCAACTAGGCTGTCCCCCCCGCTGTCCCACTTTCCCCCTGTAACTCCCCTCCTAACACTTGCCCAGCTCTGTACCTTGTACTCAGGCATTCCTGCTTCTCACTCCCATACCAGCGCCCTGCGTCTTGGTGTCCTGAGTGCAGCAGGCGGATACGTACCTGTTAGTATCCGTAAACAAAGATCTGATATCGGGCTGAGGACGTTCCATAGTCTTTTGCACTTGATAATCTGGGGTCCTTGTTAATTACTTCTTTTTCTTGTTAGGTTGCTGTGTCGCCCTCCCTCTGTACTCTCGGAGCCTCCATATCTTGTGTCTGTCATTACTCCACTTTGATTGTCAGTTCTCATTGGTATGTTTTCTGTGTCCATCCATCCATGTGCTTCATCCGGGGTGTCGAAGAACATCGTCCAGCCATTACTTATTATTTTAAGACTGGCTGGATATAGCAGCATATATTTAAGGTTAGATTCGCAGAGCCTCCTCTTTAGTGCTGCAAAGTGCATCCTTTATTTTTGCACCGGTAGGGTGTAGTCCGGGTATGCAGTGATTTTTGCTGATGCTCGTATCGTGCCTCCTTTTCTGAAGTGTGCCAGGATCTTTTTCTCTGTCCTTATAATTTAGAATTCGGGCTATGATGGGCCTTGGTGGGGCTCCTGGAGGTGGTTTCCTGGCCAACGATCTATGTGCTCTTTCTACTGTGAAGCTTTGGGTAAGACTTGCAGGGCCTATTTCTTGCAGCAGCATGTTCTCTACAAAATGCGTGGGGTTCGTTCCTTCCTCACCCTCAGGTAGCCTTATAATTCTGACGTCGTTTCTTCAGGCCCACCCTTCTCAATCTTCAACTCTACCCTCTAGGTTTCTTATTTGTTGTTGCAAGATCGATATGTCTTTCGTGTTGTCCTTCAGGCATGCCGCGTTTTCTGTAACTTGTTTTACCAAGGTCCCTGTGCGTTCTGTCAATGCTCTCACGTCTTGCCTCAGGAGGTTGCCGTCCAGGCTAATGGCGTCCATCTTTGTCTGCAGCACAGTCTTTAGTGCTGCTATCGCTGCTACCACTTGTTGATCTCCCCTCGTCTGTTCTAAATGACCTTGTTACATGAGGGGTGCTGTCATGGTGGTCTCGCCAGCATTAGTGGCTGATGCAAATGTGTCTAGCATGGGTTGTTTGTATTTATTTTTGGGAGCTTTGGACGGCATGTCGTGTTCAACTTGACTGTTCTGCGCCGTTTCTTGGTATCTAGCGTATCTTTATGTCTCCCTGCGCTGGGCGTATAGATGTCTGATCTTAATATCTGCCTGATTTTAAGGTAAGTCTTTATGCCCTGTTGGTGCAGCCTAGTCGAGTGCTGCTGTTGCTGCTATTCATATATCTGTTCATGAGCCCTGTAGGGCTATCCTGCAATGTCACAGCTTGTTCCGTTTGTCTGCTGCCTGCTGTCCCGCTGCCAGTTGTTTGTTTGCTTCAGTTGTTTGTTTCTTTTTTTTTTTAGACGTATTTATTTAAAGCAAGGCAGGCAGTTTACAAGTAGCATTGCATGGCAACATTGCATATCAGTAATAGTTTCTTCAGGTCCGTACTCTTCCCCTCCTTCCCCTTTTCGGTTTCCCAGCCCCGGAGCCCCAAGCCCCTCCTCTGGTTCTCCTAGGCCACAACTTCAGCCCAGCGCCCCCGCCTGGTGAGTGTCCTCCTGATCTCTCAGAGCCCATCGGGTGTTGGTCGGTTTGAATGTCAATGCGGGGAATCGCTGGTCGTAGTCCAATACTGGGGCCCAAATATTCTAAAAGCGACGCAGGACCCCCGCTCTCACCGCGGTGACCTTCTCAGCAATCAGGATGTCCCAGAGTTTTCCCCACCAATGAGCCATGCAGGGACCGTCCGGGGACTTCCAGAAGCGGGCCAGCACAGTCTTGCCTGCTAAGAGGCATTGCGTTAATAGCTTTGCTCTATTACCGGAGCAGGGGTAGATCCTTGGGGTCGGGACCCCCAGTAGGAAGGTTTCAGGGTCCAATGGGAGGGCGGTCCCGGTAATCTGTTCGATGGTCGAAAGACACCTAACCCAAAATTGCCGAATCTTGGGGCTGGTCCACCACATGTGAAAGAAGGAGCCAGGCTGAGCACAGCCCCTCCAGCAGGAGGGATCCACTTGTCGGTTCATATGGTGTAGTCTGAGTGGGGGGTAGTACCATCGCAGCATGAGCTTATATGTGCATTCCTTGTTGGTGACGCAGGAAGATGAGGTGTGGGTACGAGTCCAGATGTCTACCCACGTTTGATCGTCAATCGGGTGACCCAGGTCCGGCTCCCACTGGGCCATACATAGAGTTTTTGTCACCAGAAAGTCCTCCAGGAAGCGTCTGTGTAGGGTCGAGGTTCTGCCTCTACCTGGTAAGTCTCTGAGAGTTAACTCAAGGGGTGCGTCGCCGCCTGGAGGGTCTGGGGGTGGGAGCACCAGTGGCGGAGTTGGCAGTACGTAAATCTGTCTCCCTCCTAGAGTTGAAACACCTCTTTGCATTGTTCGAAGGTGTGGGGTTTGTTCCCAAAGTATAGCTGTTCCAGGGTTTCGAGGCCCCCATCTATCCAATTTTGGAAGTTACGGGGATGAGCCCCCGGAGAGAAGTTTGGGTTATGAAAGATTGGTGAGAGAGGACTTTGGCCTCTCGGGATTCCCTTCCGTTTCAGGGCTCAGTCCCAAGAGTTTAGGATGTGTTTCGTCGTTCGCAAAATGTTCTTCCAGCGTTCCCTGCGGGGGGCTGGATGTGTGGGAGGAATCGGAGGGGGAGCGGGAGTTGAGCTTGTTCCAATTCCACCCATCTGGGGCGGGCTGTGCTTGTTTTCCAGGCGTAGATGTGTGCTAACTGCGCCGCTGCTCTATAAGCCTGCAGATCGGGGACCCCCAGGCCCCTGAGCCTGGCGTTACTGACCAGGGTTTTGTGGGGGATCCTGGCCTTCTTGCCTTTCCATACAAACTTAAGCATTTTCCTCTGTAAATCCTGAAGGGCCGGAGTCGGTATGGGTATGGAGAGGGAAGAGCAGGCGTAGAGGAATCGGAGTCGGTGCTATCCATATCAGAACTCCTCTAGCGTATCTTGACTGCTGGGAGCCCACAGTGGTGCCTAGCCATCTTCTCATAAGCGCGGCTAGCTTCTCGTCTGTAAGGTGCGTCTCTTGTAAGAGCGCAATGTCTATCCTTTGTCAGCATAAGTATGTCATTACCCTGTTCATTTTGATGTAGCTATTCAGCCCTCTGACGTTCCAGGAGGTTATCTTAAGGTCCCCCACGGCAGATGTAATATCTTGTGTATATCCATGGTACTCTGTTCCTGTCATGTGCACGCTGTATGGTCAACTAGGCTGTCCCCCCCGCTGTCCCACTTTCCCCCTGTAACTCCCTTCCAAACACTTGCCTAGCTCTGTACCTTGTACTCAGGCATTCCTGCTTCTCACTCCCATACTAGCGTCCTGCGTCTTTGTGTCCCGAGTGCAGCAGGGGGATACGTAACTGTTAGTATCCGTAAACAAAAATCTGATATCGGGCTGAGGACGTTCCATAGTCTTTTGCACTTGATAATCTGGGGTCCTTGTTAATTACTTCTTTTTCTTGTTAGGTTGCTGTGTTGCCAAATGTAGTTTCAATACAGGCATAGTGCTTCTTGTTGTTGATCCAGCTTTGGGGCATCCGCCCTCCCTCTGTACTCTCGGAGCCTCCATATCATGTGTCTGTCATTACTCCACTTTGATTGTCAGTTCTCATTTGTATGTTTTCTGTGTCCATCCATCCATGTGCTTCCTCCGGGGTGTCGAAGAACATGGTCCGGCCATTACTTATTATTTTAAGACTGGCTGGATATAGCAGCATATATTTAAGGTTAGATTCGCAGAGCCTCCTCTTTAGTGCTGCAAAGTGCATCCTTTATTTTTGCACCGGTAGGGTGTAGTCCGGGTATGCAGTGATTTTTGCTGATGCTCGTATCGTGCCTCCTTTTCTGAAGTGTGCCAGGATCTTTTCTCTGTCCTTATAATTTAGAATTCGGGCTATGATGGGCCTTGGTGGGGCTCCTGGAGGTGGTTTCCTGGCCAACGATCTATGCGCTCTTTCTACTGTGAAGCTTTGGGTAAGACTTGCAGGGCCTATTTCTTGCAGCAGCATGTTCTCTACAAAATTCGTGGGTTTCGTTCCTTCGTCTCCCTCAGGTAGTCTTATAATTCTGACTTTGTTTCTTCAGGCCCACCCTTCTCAATCTTCAACTCTACCCTCTAGGTTTCTCATTTGTTGTTGCAAGATCGATATGTCTTTCGTGTTGTCCTTCTGGCATGCCGTGTTTTCTGTAACTTGTTTTACCAAGGTCCCTGTGCGTTCTCTCAATGCTCTCACGTCTTGCCTCAGGAGGTTGCCGTCCAGGCTAATGGCGTCCATCTTTGTCTGCAGCACAGTCTTTAGTGCTGCTATCGCTGCTACCACTTCTTGATCTCCCCTCGTCTGTTCTAAATGACCTTGTTGCATGAGGGGTGCTGTCATGGTGGTCTCGCCAGCATTAGTGGCTGATGCAAATGTGTCTAGCATGGGTTGTTTGTACTTATTTTTGGGAGCTTTGGACGACACATTGTGTTCAACTTGACTGTTCTGGCCCGTTTCTTGGTATCTAGCGTATCTTTATGTCTCCCTGCGCTGGGCGTATGGATGTCTGATCTTAATATCTGCCTGATTTTAAGGTAAGTCTTTATGCCCTGTTGGTGCAGCCTAGTCGAGTGCTGCTGTTGCTGCTATTCATATATCTGTTCCTGAGCCCTGTAGGGCTATCCTGCAATGTCACAGCTTGTTCCGTTTGTCCGCTGCCTGCTATCCCGCTGCCAATTGTTTGTTTGCTTCAGTTGTTTGTTTCTTTTTTTTTTTAAACGTATTTATTTAAAGCAAGGCAGGCAGTTTACAAGTAGCATTGCATGGCAACATTGCATATCAGTAATAGTTTCTTCAGGTCCGTACTCTTCCCCTCCTTCCCCTTTTCGGTTTCCCAGCCCCGGAGCCCCAACCCCCTCCTCTGGTTCTCCCAGGCCACAACTTCAGCCCACCGCCCCCGCCTGGTGAGTGTCCACCTGATCTCTCAGAGCCCATCGGGTGTTGGTCGGTTTGAATGTCAATGCGGGGAATTGCTGGTCGTAGTCCAATACTGGGGCCCAAATATTCTAAAAGCGGTGCAAGACCCCCGCTCTCACCTTCTCAGCGATCAGGATGTCCCAGAGTTTTCCCCACCAATGAGCCATGCAGGGACCGTCCGGGGACTTCCAGAAGCGGGCCAGCACAGTCTTGCCTGCTAAGAGGCATTGCGTTAATAGCTTTGCTCTATTACCGGAGCAGGGGTAGATCCTTGGGGTCGGGACCCCCAGTAGGAAGGTTTCAGGGTCCAATGGGAGGGCGGTCCCGGTAATCTGTTCGATGGTCGAAAGACACCTAACCCAAAATTGCCGAATCTTGGGGCTGGTCCACCACATGTGAAAGAAGGAGCCAGGCTGAGCACAGCCCCTCCAGCAGGAGGGATCCACTTGTCGGTTCATATGGTGTAGTCTGAGTGGGGGGTAGTACCATCGCAGCATGAGCTTATATGTGCATTCCTTGTTGGTGACGCAGGAAGATGAGGTGTGGGTACGAGTCCAGATGTCTACCCACGTTTGATCGTCAATCGGGTGACCCAGGTCTGGCTCCGACTGGGCCATACATAGAGTTTTTGTCACCAGAAAGTCCTCCAGGAAGCGTCTGTGTAGGGTCGAGGTTCTGCCTCTACCTGGTAAGTCTCTGAGAGTTAACTCAAGGGGTGCGTCGCCGCCTGGAGGGTCTGGGGGTGGGAGCACCAGTGGCGGAGTTGGCAGTACGTAAATCTGTCTCCCTCCTAGAGTTGAAACACCTCTTTGCATTGTTCGAAGGTGTGGGGTTTGTTCAGTTTAGCTGTTCCAGGGTTTCGTGGACCCCATCTATACAATTTTGGAAGTTACGGGGATGAGCCCCCGGAGAGAAGTTTGGGTTATGAAAGATTGGTGAGAGAGGACTTTGGCCTCTCGGGATTCCCTTCCGTTTTCGGGCTCAGTCCCAGAAGCTTAGGGTGTGTTTCGTCGTTCACAAAATGTTCTTCCAGCGTTCCCTGAGGGGGGCTGGATGTGTGGATGCAGGCGTAGAGGAATCTCAGAAGCAAGTTCATTTTGGTGGGAGTGATCCGACCCATTAATGAGATTTCTTGCGTGGTCCAGCGCTTCATGTCTCCCTCTAGTTCTCGAAATAATCTGGGGAAGTTAGCCTGATAGGTGTCCTTCGGGTTTGCTGAAATGTGAACTCCCAGATAGGGGATGGACCGTTCCCGCCACTTAATTGGGCACAATCTGGTTAGTGCCTCCCGTTCCTCTGGTCGGAAGCCGACTCCCAAGGCCACTGATTTGGCAAAGTTGACAGTGAAGCCAGTGACCTCCCCAAAGTTCTTTATTTCGGCCAGGGCATGCCTCGCTGAAGTGCTAGCTTCTGAGAGCATCAGCAGTACGTCGTCGGCGTACAAGGTTATTTTGTGTTGAGATGGGCCCACCTGCGGGCCCTTAATGAGTTCGTTCTGCCTGATCCTCTGGGCGAAGGATTCCATTGTGAGGGCAAAGAGAAGTGGAGATAGTGGACAGCCCTGTCTTGTTCCGCAGGACAGGGGGATCGGAGCTGAGAGGGCGCCATTGATCCTCAGGATAGTTTTAGGGGCCTTGTAGTTGGCTAGAACCATGGACCGGAACGTTGGGCCAAAACCAAAGGCTTCTAGGGTGCATTCCATGAATGACCAGTCCACTCTATCGAAAGCTTTAGTTGCATCTAGGGCCATCAGGGCGAGACCTTGGGAATTTCGGTGGGTAATGTCTATCAAGTTCAGGGTTCTCCGGATATTGTCTCCCGCTGTTCGGTGGAGGATGAAGCCTGTTTGGTCGGAGTGGATAATGTATGGAAGTATGAGTGATAGCCGTTAGCCAGGATCCTAGAGTATAGGTTGGCGTCTATGTTCAGTAGGGCGATAGGTCTGTACGAGGCTGGGTCTCTCGGGTCCTTCCCTGCCTTAGGAAGGAGGACAGTTGTGGACTCTTGCATTGAGGGGGTCACAGAGCCCGACCCCTTGAATGAGTTAAAAAGTGTCACCATGTGGGGGATCAGTTGAGGTTTGAATATTTTATAGAACCTTGAGGAGAACCCATCCGGGCCCGGGGCCCGCAATTTGATGGCCTTGATAGCCTCGTTGACCTCTTCATAAGTTATCGGAGCCTCCAGCTGCTCTCTCGTGGAATCGGGTAGGCGTGGTAGGGTGGCCTTCTGCAGGTATTCTTTTTGTTTGGATTGATCTCGTGGAGGTGCCGTCATGACCTGGGTTAGGTGGTCCACAGCTAGTTGTTGTTTCATTGTCTCTGATTAGTGAATCACACCTTGTGAGTCTCGGAGCCCTGCAATAGTATTTGTGCGTCTCATTTTGACCAGCTTGGCTACCAGTAGCTTGTTAACCTTGTTGTTTTTGGCCTAATAAAATTGTCTGGTCTTGGCCAGCAGTTGCGCAGTGTGCTCAGCATAATGGGCCTCCAGTTTCTTTCTGGCTGAGCGGAGGGCTCGTTGAGATCTGGGGGACCATCCGTTTTTCTTTTGGGCTTCTTCCGCTGACAGCAGTTCTTCTTCCAGGGCTTGCCGGATACGTCTCCGATCCCGGTGGAATGCCAACCCTTGAGCTATCAGGGCTCCCCTAACCACAGCTTTCATCGCATCCCAGTTGTTAGCGGGGGAGGTATCTGAGACCGGGTTCTCCTCAAAGAAGTTCCTGATGGTAGTCGCAATTTTGTCCCTGATTGGCATGTCATTGAGGATCGGGTCATAAAGCGCCCATCTGCGTGGAGTATTAGCTTTGGGATTCTGTTTGCGAAGTTCCATTATTATCGGAGCATGGTCTGATAGGAACCTTGGGCCAATGGACACCTCATTGGTGAAAGCGAGGGTTTGGGGCGAAGATAGGAGGAGGTCAATTCTAGAGAATGTCCGATGGACATAGGAGAAAAAGGAATAGTCTTTCTTGGTGGGGTGGAGCACCCACCACGTGTCCACCACCTCCAGGGTTCTGAAAAGGCGCAGGAGGCTGAGGGCCTGTGTGAAATCACCAGGGGTGTGGGGGTGGAATTTGTCTCTGGTGGGGTCTGGTACTCCATTGAAGTCCCCTCCTATTATTGTTTGGCCTTCTACAAAGCCCGAGAGGGAGGAGTCCAACGAGTCATAAAAGGTTGCCTGCCCCGAGTTGGGGGCATATACTGATACAAAGGTGTAAAGGTCCTCCAACAGGAGGCATTCGACAGCCACGAAGCGGCCCTTTAGGCAGGTTATGGAGTCCAATATCTGGGGATTTAAGTCTTTCCGAAACAGGATCGCTGTGCCCCCTTCTTAGAGTCTCCTGAGGCAAAAAACTGGTGTGGGTAGGCGCTGGATCGAAGGCGACCGAAGTCAGCTGGGAGGAGGTGAGTTTCTTGGAGTAACGCCACCCCGGCCCCCTCGTCCTGTAGTTTCTGTAAGATTAACTTGCGCTTGGGGGGGGAGAGTAAAGCCCGTTAACGATCAATGAGAGGCATCTCAGCGTCTGATGCTCCTGGGTCAGAGCCCCAGTCACTCCCTGCTCTGGGGGGGGGGGAGGAGTTGACAGGTCATCCATTAGTTGCCATCATAAGGGTGATTTGGAGGCATACTGTCCTGCACTTGGGGTTTTAACAGGGGCCCCCAACGGGGGGCCAACTTTTTAACAGGCGGGGTGGGTAACATTGTGGGTGTAGCCCAATCCCTGGCCAACAGGGCCAATTGAGATACTAGAAATAATATGTGTTTCCAAAGACTTTAAGGTGGAACGAACCTTGGAATGGGCATAATCCGCGGATGAAGCCCGCCGCAATGGGAGATCGTAGGTTTGTGCAGGGCCGGAGCTGATGCTTTAGGTTAGCCAAGGGGGGATGGGCACCTAGGCAGTTAGTATAGTACTGGGTCTTTTAGCATAGCTCATGGTCTGATTACCTCCTCCTGTTGTTTCGGGATGCCCTCGACCATGCGGACCGCCTGGATTGAGGGGGAGGGGCCGACTTAGGTCTCCCTGTTGCCTCCGGGCTCGGCAAAGTGGCCCCCTCGGGGGAGACCGGATGCATGATCTTGGCGGCATCTTCCAGGTGACTAACTCTCCGGAGAGAGCCTTTAAATGAGAATTGCAATGCTGTGGGGAAAAGCCATCTGTACCTGACTTGCCGTTCCTGAAGGAAGAGGGCCAGGGGTCGGAGGGCCCTTCTTCTTTGCAGAGTTAGAAGTGAGAGATCCTGATATATCTGAATAGGGAGGCCCTGGAAGGAGAGCTCATCGCGAGAGCGACTGATGGTGGAGATGGCTTCTTTCGTGGAGAAGTAGTGGACTCGAGTGATGACATCTGGAGGAAGGTCTGAGTCCACTCCCCGGCGTGGGCACAATCTGTGGGTCTGATCCAGCAGTAGCTGGGATTTGTCTAATTGCGGGAGGAGGGCCTGGAAGAAGTCTCCTATATATTCTGGCAGATTTCTATCAAGGACTGAGGATGGGACTCCCCGGATCCGAATATTGTTGCGGCGGGCTCTATTTCCAAGTCCTCCTGTTTGAATTCGAGGATTTCACATTTGTCTTGGAGCGCTCTTACTGCCTGCTGGATGTCTCCCAATGTGGTTGCCTGGTCTTGGGAGCGGTCCTCGACTTCACCCAGCCTTTGCTCCACCTCGGCCACCCTCTGGTCAGTTTGCTCCAGTTTGGTGGTGAGCTCCGACATGCAGGACCGAAATTCGGCCAGTAGGTGGCCCCTGGTGGCCAGGGTATCACCCCCCTCTTGGGAAGTCAGTAAGGTGGGCTTGGCAAGCTCTGTTTTTTCACCCCTGTCTGGAGCGGTAAGCATGGTGGCAATGTCTGCGTTTTTGGTTGTTTTCATTTGCTTAGACATGGTGGCGGATTGTGGGGTGGAGGAGGAGTTGGAGAGGCTGACCTCGTGCCGAGCCACCAAGGCGTAGGGTATGGATCAAGGGTGCTAGTCCCAGGGTCGGCCGATGCCAAGCAACTTAATGTGGAAGCACAAGTTTGATAAATTTGAAGGATTTGAGTGAAGGAGAAGTTCCCTCTGTTCGGTGGGGCGGTGGAGGTAAAATACTCAGCTCTAGGAGGGCGATCCGATTGCTAGGATCCCACTAGATTCTGGCTGGGGGAAGGAGCGTGAGCGGAGCAATGGGCCGGGGCACCCCAGGAAGTGGGTAGCTGAAGTGAGCCGCCTCTGGAGATGTTATAGAATTAGGGTTATCCCTTAGCAGGGGATGGGGGAGGACGAGGGAGGGCGACCCAGCATGGGGAACAGCTCGTCTGTACCCGGAGCCAAAGGCGGAAGCACCAGGCCGGGGCAGGTGGCGTCGTTGCTTGGCAGGTCCATCTACCCCCAAGGAGTGGTAAGAAAGGTCCAGGGCCCAAGACAGCAGGTTGGGTGGACAGTGAAGCCGGAGAGAGAGGTTTACGGACCCCCCGTTGGCCAAGTGGGGTCTGCTATGCGCACAAGAGCCCAGTTTCAATCCAACAGCTGGGGGAGAGGGCGAAGAGGGGCCTCCAGTTCCCAGGCCAGGGAAGAGGCACAGAGTGAAGGCATGGCCCGTGGCGCCCAGGAATCATGAGTGCGGAGTCCAGGTCAGCTGAGCAGACACCCTCCAGCGTTGATTAGGGGCCAAGGAGAGGAGGCTGAAGCATGGTCCAGGGGCTGCCAGAGGGGGAGAGGGCAGCCTCTCCATGAAAAAGAGGAGCACGCCTTGCAGGCTCCTTTGGGGAAGCCCGGGAAGGACGTGAGGAGGGCCCCCAACGCGACCCTTATTCCCCAGCAGCCCCTACCTGATAGGGCACCGTCCGTGCCGTTGTCGACTCCAGAGCCAGCGCCGAGGTGCTGTGTCCCGCGGGGCCGTGGATAGGCCCAGGCGGGCTGCGGGGGAGGCGGGGACCTCGCTGCGTACCCCGCTGCGTGCTGCTTGCTTTGGGGAGGTTGCGTGAGGGAAAGCCGGGGGGCCGCCTGCTCAGCACCTCTCACTGGATAGCCACGGCGAGCCGTGTCGGTGCCGAGGACGGATTCAGGTGCTGTTACCCACATCTCCGGGGCTTAGGGATAGGCGCGGCCATCTTGGGTCTTCCGGCGTTGGCGTAGGCCCAGTGCGGATAACTTCGTTCCCCGAGAGCGTTACGCTCCCCTCTTCAGCCCATAGATGCCCTAGGCGTTCCGACACCCTGAGTGTTAATTGGGCTCCTGCAGGACTGCGTGGGTCAGCATTTATATCAAAATTGCAGCGGGCTTCGCACGACTGGCCTCAAGGGAGCAGCCACATCGATGGCGCTCCAAGCCATGCCCCAGTTGTTTGTTTCTTATACACTCTGGCTATTTCGTCTCCTTTCATGATTTTTTACACCACCTGGGGGTTAGCAGCCTTCTGTTTGCTGATGCTGAGTACTGCGCAGGGGGCTGTGAGGTGCCTTTTCTTATCTCTGCTGTGCTTGTGGTTGAGGGGTGTGCTGTGCGCGACTGTCAATTTGCTTTTGGGTGCAGTGGTTTGAGTCACCACATTCCCAACATGTTTTCTCGTGCATGCATCCTCGGGGGCATTTCACAGTCCCACTAAGGGGGGTTTTAACCACACTTCTTCGGTCTCCTGTTATGCCCGCCTTGATTTCTATGGGCCATTATCAATGTGTTGTTGTTTCTGTCCGCTGCGCTTGGCCAGGTCGTGTTATGCCCTTGCGTGCTTCCCAGCTCCCACTGCTTGTTTGTGCTCCCCCACCTTCGTTTCAAGGCCGGCCAGGTGATTATATTTTTAGCCCTGGTTGTCCTTGTGGCCAACGTGCACTTACCCCAGTATATTGGGCATGTGCAGCTTCTGCGACCATGTGCTCGACCCGCCCATGCGTCGGCGGAAGCACATGACAGTCTCCACCTCTTCGGCTATAGCCGCAGTTGCACACTGCTTATCGCCGTTCCTGGTTGGGCTGCTCTCCATCTCTGTCTCCGCCCACGTGACAGGTCTTTAATTTGACTGCTGCTTCTGTGTCCGTGGCAATGCAGCCACTTGCCTGGTGTGCCAGTCTGAGACGTTGTCTATGGGTCTGCTGCCATGTTGGGGGAGCGATCACTTGCCCAAGAAGGCATGGCGGATGTCGCGTTTCCTTGTTTGCCGCCTCCGATTCAGCTTAAGATCTCAGCCATATGTTGAAACTATCTTCACTGGGCGATCCGCAAAGTTATGTCTCTTGGGTTCTACTGGATCATCTGTTTTGGCAAGAATCTTGCAGGATCTGCAGGAGCTCTGAGGAGAACGTCCTCAACGCCTGGCTGCCTAGCCACACCCCCAAGAAGTAGTTAAAACTATGCATATTTGTTTTGTTTACAGCCTTTAACCGATAAAGTGGATGGCGGGGAGAGGAGCCAGGCTCTAGCAGAAATTATCAATATTTATAGTGTTTGCTGTTCAAGCCAAATTGAAAAGGCGGGGGATTCTGAAAATATTTTGTGTAAGACCTGTGATTCACTAATGGAAATCGATAGCGTTAAAGGTAACACGCCACCAAGAGCTGTGACCTGGATTGATATTATGGACATCAATGGTATTACAGCCATTATTGTGAAAACATGTTTAAAACAACACTTTCATAGATGGTGCTCAGGGCACAAAATTGATGATCCTCGACAGGATGCTCACGAGTGTTTGGAAAAAGCTTACGTGGATAATTCGATATGTAAAATATGTTGCATGCTGAGCTCTAAACGCATTGTAGAAATTATGCGGTTGACGCAGTTGTTAACACATCTAAGGGTCAGCATAGGGTCTGAGCGATGCGTATCTAAAACATTGTGTGCTATACAAACGGTGAATAAACCCCTTTTGAAAATGAAGCCATTTGCTGTGTGTTAGAAGCATTATCGAGAAAACAGTTTGTAAGTGGGGGGAAAAAGTATATCAAAAATAGTATGGTAGAGCAATCTGCATGGAGCCCCGTAAACTGACCTATGAGGACTGAGCCTATGGATGTTTTCATATATATTTATGCTTATTTACAGGAAATAAAAAACAAACACCTGCTGAAAAGTGATCAATTTAATGTGAAACCAGCAATCGGTAGCATACAGCGATTATTGTTGGATCTACTTAAAGCGCATTTGGCTACTATATGTTAAAGGCTGCTGTGCTATCTGGAAGTACCAAAGGTGATATACAGAAGGAAATGTAACAATCTTTTATGCATCGCCAACATCTGTGTCAACATCAATCACCCACTAATGGATACTACTGGCAGAAGCATTATAAAGGAGGCTAAGCTGATTTAAGATCGCCGGTGGAACACACGTTGCAAGTAAATATAGCCAACCTGCAACAGAGCTTTTGATGCGTCAAAGGACAATGGCTGTTTGACAGAGAACTTTATGAATGTTTGCCCACTGCTGCTCTATTATGTATGTATGATTATCGACACAGTGAAAGACACTGTGGTAATATGAGGTAATTGATGATATATCGAAATTTGTATCAGAGGATCGTTGTACAACATTTGATAAGCCATTTTATTTGTGTAACGCTCACCTGATTCCCATAGAGGCGCCGGTCTTGACTGGGCGTATACCGTATCTTCAAAGGTGATGTGTAACACACGGCTGGCTCTTTGGGCTGGACCTCTGTGCACTGTATGTCTGACTCGAAGGGTAAGATGTCTGCAGATAGAAAATATGGGATTAAGGAACTGGGTTATTGAATGTCTCTCTCTTCTTCCCTTTCTCTTCTCCTGTAGAACCCCAAAGGTTAACGCTCTCACCTTAGGTAAGTGAACGCCGTGCTCTCCATCTGCCTCGGGGCAGGGTGCTGCAACCAGTTTCTTCACTGGATAAGGGGAGCAGGCCTCTTGACTTCAGAGGACTGCTGTCCGTCGTTTACTGCACGAACGGTAAGTTTCGAGTAATTCTAATGTCTTTAAAGTCTTTAGTAATGATGTTTCTTGTTTTGCAGGGTTCCGGCGATGGCGGATGACGGGCTGAAGTGAGTTGAAGATGGAGCCCGTGTGATGAATAGAAGCGCCTGGAAGCACGTAAGTAAGCGCTTGTTGCCTGCTTCACGATGCGCTCTAACTGTCTTTTTATTTTGCAGGTACAAGTTCGGAGCGGCTGCAGGGTGCCGGAATACCCACTGGGTTAGATGTGGAAAGGAGTAATTGCACGTGAGTATTAAAGTTCCCCAATGTCTTTAAACGCACCTTGTTTTGTCTTTCAGATGCGGGATGCAGCGCCGAAGGCCTCCGGAGCGTGCGAAGAGTTGGTAAGCTTTTGTCTTTAAGATGCCGGAATGCAGTGTGAAGACCTCCGGAGCGCACGAAGAGTAGGTAAGCCTTTGTCTTTCAGATGCCGGAATGCAGTGCGAGGCGTTGGTGACAGCCGATGGACCAGGTAAGTGAAGAGCTGTCACTGAAGACCGTAATGCTAACCTGTTCTTTCTTGTCTTTATAGGTGTTGCTGAAGACTGGATTCAGGATGGTAAGCCTTTTTCCTTAGGCCCAGGATCAGATGCAGAAGACACGATGAGCGTTCTGCTGCAGAGGATGCAGAATAACGCAAAGCAAGATTCATCCATCGGGTGTGGTTTAAATAGCCTCCTGTAGTGCTTAGGTGTCTCCTTCCACAGCCACGCCTAGGTAAGAAAAGAGTTCCTGCTTTCCAGAAGAGTTCCAGTGTTCTGAATCTAGGGAGTGGCTCCTGCCCCACCCAACAGGAAAAGTAGTTCCAAACAGAAAAGGATCAGAGGCTCAACTGGCAGGCAAGTAAGCAGCATGGTCTGCTGCAGGTAAGTCCACCCAAGCATTATGAGCCCGGCGCTTCCAGCGCTGGGACTGGGCATATTTATGAGCCTGGTGCCACTGGCGCCAGGACTGGGTCCAAAAGGTCCCAATTGGGACTGGTTGGCACTCGGAACCTGGGTTATGGATCTGCTTCCAAGGGAGTTGGGAAAACCCTGACCTTTTGGAAGCAGAGATCATGACAGTACCCCCCCTCAATGCCCCTCCCAAACCGGGCTTCTCCGGGGATTTGGCTTGTCAGGAAATGTTCGGTGAAATCTTTTGATTAGGCGAGGAGCGTGGACATATTCAGCAGGTTCCCAGGATCTCTCTTGGGGGCCGTAGCCTTTCCAGTCAATTAGGTAAAATAGTTTAGATTTAGAGATCTTGGAGTCCAGAATGCTTTTGACTTCAAACTCGAGTTCTCCATCAACTAGGATAGGTTTTGGAGATTTAGTTAGTCGGGTTTGAGGTTGCACGGGTTTTAATAGAGAGACGTGGAAGACCGGATGTATCTTCATGTGCGGGGGCAAGTCCAACTTGACCCCTACTGGGTTTACTATGGTAGTGATGGAATAGGGACCAAGGTATCTTGGGTTGAATGTGCGTGGCCCTTTTAGAGGTAGATATTTGGTGGATAACCAGACTTGATCCCCTACTTGATATTGAGGGGCTTCCTTCTGATGTTGATCTGCTCCTTTCTTGTATTGTTCTTTAGCCCTTTGAAGGTGAGAAACAGCTTCCTTAAAGGCTTGGGTGATTGTACAATGCAGGTAGTCTACTGCTGGTGTTTCAAGATCTTGGAGGGGATCCAACTCCGAGGTTCGAGGGTGACTGCCGTACAAAAGAAAAAACGGGGTTTTCCCAGTTCCCGAATGGACAGAGTTATTGTAGGCATATTCGGCTATCCAAAGGATGTCTTTCCAAGTTTTTTCAGTTTGTTGCAGCATGCAGCGTAAATACTGTTCCAGAGTTTGATTGGTCCTCTCGGTTTGTCCGTCGGTCTGAGGGTGGTGACTGGTCGATAGTCTCACATCAATTTGAGCCGACCGACAGCAACTTCGCCAAAAATGAGAAATAAATTGACTACCTCGATCCGAAATTAGAACCGAAGGAAAACCGTGCAGTCGGACGATGTTTTCGAGAAATTCTCGGGCCAGAGTTGCTGCTGTTGGCAAGCCTTTGAGCAGAATGAAATGCGCCATCTTGGAGAATAAGTCCACGATTACTAGAATCGTATTGTATCCGGAGCATGGAGGTAGATCGGTGATGAAGTCCATAGAAAGCGTATGCCAAGGGCGAGGTGGGATGTCAATAGGGCGTAAGAGGCCTGCTGGTCTTTCCTTTTGACTCTTGTTTTGGGCGCATACTCCACAGGACATTATAAAGTCTCTGATATCTTTTTTCCAAGACGGCCACCAGAAGTAGCGCTTGATCTTTTCTGAGGTCTTGGCCATACCGGGATGTCCTTCCATTAAAGAATCGTGATAACAAGAGATTACTTTTTTCTGTAAATCTGTGCTGGGTAGGTATAATCGTTCTTGGAAATACAATAAGTTGTCCTTTACTGCAAAGTCCTTTCCCTGCAGATGCCAATTCTGTATGTCTGCTGGAGTTACAAGTTGCCTGGCTTTATCCTTAACTTCCTCTATGGATTCTGTGGCGATTACACCCAGAATTCTTTGTTCGGGAATGATTGGTACAGGTTTAGGGTTGATCAAGTGTTCTTCCACTCCCATCCGAGAAAGGGCATCAGCTTTACCGTTCTTTGTACCAGGTCGATAGGTAATTATGAAGTCAAACTCGGCAAAGAATAATGCCCAACGGAGTTGTCTAGAGGATTGGGCTTTTGCGGTTTTCAAATATTGCAGGTTTCGGTGATCCGTAATCACAGTAACGGTGTGTCGGGCCCCCAGCAGATAATGCCGCCAAGCCTTAAAGGCAGACTTGATAGCCAGAAGTTCCTTGTCAGTAATCGTGTAATTGATTTCAGGAGGCGAGAATTTGCGGGACCAAAATGCCACGGGATGCAACTGATTGGTTACCGGGTCCTTTTGTGATAGAACTGCCCCCATGGCAAGGCTTGAAGCATCAGTTTCCACGATGTAGGGGAGTTCGGGGCGAGGGTGTTTTAAGATTGGTGCAGAGATAAATTTAGTCTTCAAATCCTGGAAAGCTTGTTCCGCCTCGGTAGACCATTCAAAACGTTTGTTTTTCTTTAACAAGGCAGTGATGGGCTGGACTATTCGAGAGAATTCGGGGATAAACCTGCGGTAAAAGTTAGCAAAGCCTAACATGCTTTGCACACCTTTTACGGAGGATGGTGATGGCCATTTGAGAACTGCATCGACCTTCTTTGAATCCATACGCACTCCGCCAGGTGATAATATGAATCCCAAGAATTCAACTTCAGTCACGTTGAAAACACATTTTTCCAACTTAGCGAAAAGTTTGTGTTGACGCAATCTTTCGAGGACCATTTTCACGTGTTTCCGATGTTCAGATTCCGATGAAGAATAAACGAGGATGTCGTCAATGTAAACAACAACACACACATCTATGAGCTCTCTGAGGACATCGTTCATAAAATATTGAAAGGCGGCCGGGGCATTGCAAAGTCCGAAGGGCATGACCTGATATTCAAATAGCCCATACTTGGTGCGGAAGGCCGTCTTCCATTCATCGCCCTCTTTTACTCGTACCAAGTGGTAAGCTCCTCTAAGATCCAGCTTTGTATATATGCATGCTTTTCTGACTTGGTCCAGGAGTTCAGGGATCAAAGGTAACGGATATCTATTCTTAACGGTGATCTGGTTCAGGGAGCGATAATCTATACAAGTTCTAAGGTCTCCTTCCTTTTTTGGAACGAAGAACAAAGCTGAAGAAGCAGGGGACTTGGAAGGACGAATAAACCCATTTGCCAGGTATTGATCCAGGTATTGTCGAAGGTGAAGGTTCTCAGGCTCGGTGAGGGCATAAATTCTACTACAAGGAGGAGTAGATCCAGGTATCAGGTCTATCTGGCAGTCATAAGACCTATGAGGAGGTAGAGAGTTAGCCTGATCCTTCCGGAAAACATCTTGGTATTCTAGGTATTCGGGAGGTAACTGGGGAGTCTCTGAAGAAATTGCTGCCAGTGCAACACCAGGTGGAGGGTGACAAGTAGAGACACATTCTGGAAACTGGACCGTTCTTGCTCGCCAATCGATCAGAGGATTGTGTTTCTCTAACCAAGGTATTCCTAGAATAATCTGAAACTTAGGGGCCTTGATCACATCGAACACGATCTTCTCATGGTGTCCATCTTGACTTACTAACGTCACCTCTTGAGTGGTATGCGTTACTGGCCCGGAGGCTATCTCCGTACCATCCACCGTAGTAATGACGTCCTTTACAGCCTTGGGACAAAGAGTTAGATTCATCCTCAAAACCATTTCATGATCCACATAATTGCCGATGGCACCGCTGTCGACGTAAGCTTCAATTGCATGTAATCGATCCGGATTATCAGGGCTAATGAGGACCATAGGTATCACGAAATGCGAGGTCACGGAACTGGTTTTCACGCTCGGCAAGAGGACCTCTATTCTTGTCGGGCGAGGTCGTTTCCCTGCTCAGAGTTTGTAACTTTGGTAACTGCAGCTCCTACTGCCTTCTTGGCAGGTTTCACCGGACAGTCTCGAAGAAAGTGCCCTGAGTTTCCGCAATAGAGGCATAATTGCAACTGTTTTCTCCTTTCCCGCTCCTTTTGTGTTAGAGGACCTTTCAGACCCCCTATTTGCATGGGTTCCCCGGAGTCTACTCCTTTGGAAGGAGTTGGCGGTTTGGAAAATACTCGAGCATCAAACTTGGAACGATCGGCCTTCCTGTTCTGCAGTCTGTGATCTATTTGAACGACTAAGTCTATATAGTCCGAACAATCTTGTGGGGGATTCACTACTTGGGCTAACACATCTTTGAGCTCTCCACGTAGACCTCTATAAAACAGCGTAATCCTTTTGTCCTCAGGCCATTGAGTTTCCGCTATCAGTCTGTTGAAAGACGCAATATAAGCCAAAAGGTCTTGATTACCTTGTCGCAACGAAAGAAGCTCATTGTCCAAGGCCTGCCCCTGTGAATGTCTTGCGAACACTTTTTCCATACTGAGCTGAAAAGCTTGAAAATCATGGAGGACCGGATCATCTTGATTTACTAGAGCGATCGACCAGTCTGCCGCATTGCCACTAAGGTACGAAAGCACGAAAGCTACTTTAGCTTGATCAGTTGGAAAGGCTGCTGGCCGGCATAAGAAATGCAACCGATTGATAAATACTGCAAACCTCTTTGGGTCACCAGAAAATTGTTCGGGCGGAGCCAGAGGTACATTCCCAGGTAGGTTGATCTGCACTGGATTCATAGAGGATGTAGAAGGAAGATTTCCCCCAGATGCGGGTAACGGGGTCTGTCCGGCTTGTGACTGTAGCAATTGTCTAGCGAGATCATCTGTTCGCTCCTTGGAAATAATCAGTTCCCTTCTTAGAGCGTTCGTTTCCTGACGGGCTGCATGCACTTCTGCCCTTAGTTCCCCAAGTAACTGGGCTAGCTGGTCGGTATCCGAGGTTTCCATAGCGCCTGGACGGGAGTTTTGTGGTAGGCTTTGCGTTCTGTAATGCTCACCTGATTCCCGTAGAGGCGCCGGTCTTGACTGGGCGTATACCGTATCTTCAAAGGTGATGTGTAACACACGGCTGGCTCTTTGGGCTGGACCTCTGTGCACTGTATGTCTGACTCGAAGGGTAAGATGTCTGCAGATAGAAAATATGGGATTAAGGAACTGGGTTATTGAATGTCTCTCTCTTCTTCCCTTTCTCTTCTCCTGTAGAACCCCAAAGGTTAACGCTCTCACCTTAGGTAAGTGAACGCCGTGCTCTCCATCTGCCTCGGGGCAGGGTGCTGTAACCAGTTTCTTCACTGGATAAGGGGAGCAGGCCTCTTGACCTCAGAGGACTGCTGTCCGTCGTTTACTGCACGAACGGTAAGTTTCGAGTAATTCTAATGTCTTTAAAGTCTTTAGTAATGATGTTTCTTGTTTTGCAGGGTTCCGGCGATGGCGGATGACGGGCTGAAGTGAGTTGAAGATGGAGCCCGTGTGATGAATAGAAGCGCCTGGAAGCACGTAAGTAAGCGCTTGTTGCCTGCTTCACGATGCGCTCTAACTGTCTTTTTATTTTGCAGGTACAAGTTCGGAGCGGCTGCAGGGTGCCGGAATACCCACTGGGTTAGATGTGGAAAGGAGTAATGGCACGTGAGTATTAAAGTTCCCCAATGTCTTTAAACGCACCTTGTTTTGTCTTTCAGATGCGGGATGCAGCGCCGAAGGCCTCCGGAGCGTGCAAAGAGTTGGTAAGCTTTTGTCTTTAAGATGCCGGAATGCAGTGTGAAGACCTCCGGAGCGCACGAAGAGTAGGTAAGCCTTTGTCTTTCAGATGCCGGAATGCAGTGCGAGGCGTTGGTGACAGCCGATGGACCAGGTAAGTGAAGAGCTGTCACTGAAGACCGTAATGCTAACCTGTTCTTTCTTGTCTTTATAGGTGTTGCTGAAGACTGGATTCAGGATGGTAAGCCTTTTTCCTTAGGCCCAGGATCAGATGCAGAAGACACGATGAGCGTTCTGCTGCAGAGGATGCAGAATAACGCAAAGCAAGATTCATCCATCGGGTGTGGTTTAAATAGCCTCCTGTAGTGCTTAGGTGTCTCCTTCCACAGCCACGCCTAGGTAAGAAAAGAGTTCCTGCTTTCCAGAAGAGTTCCAGTGTTCTGAATCTAGGGAGTGGCTCCTGCCCCACCCAACAGGAAAAGTAGTTCCAAACAGAAAAGGATCAGAGGCTCAACTGGCAGGCAAGTAAGCAGCATGGTCTGCTGCAGGTAAGTCCACCCAAGCATTATGAGCCCGGCGCTTCCAGCGCTGGGACTGGGCATATTTATGAGCCTGGTGCCACTGGCGCCAGGACTGGGTCCAAAAGGTCCCAATTGGGACTGGTTGGCACTCGGAACCTGGGTTATGGATCTGCTTCCAAGGGAGTTGGGAAAACCCTGACCTTTTGGAAGCAGAGATCATGACAATTTGATATGCAGAAAACCTGAATAAAATTGTCATTCTAAATACGAATAAAAATCTGTTGTTTTATAAAATATGACTATTGGCATCATATTGACCCTGCTGGTCCAGAAACAAGGGTGCTGGTAAGCTTACCAGCACTGTTGTTTCCGGACCGGCATATTACAGGCCTGCCTGCCAGAGCCGTTGTGCACCGACAGGTCTGACCCTTCCGGGCACAGTGGCCACGGTAGGCAGACCCGTCACGAAAGGACCAGCACCGTTAATAACAGTGCCAGTGTTTCTGTGTCCCCATCCCCATAGTCCTTGGACTCTGGGAATAGGGAACAACATTTTACCGGCGCCTGACTTTCTGGCCCGCCGGGGTTGTAATCTCCTGGTGTCAACTGGAAGTCAGGTGCCAGTAAATATTTATGGGTCCTGCGGCAACCCGCCGGTTGCACAGGCACAGTTACCGCCAGACCCGTAATGAGGCCCTATGTCTGTATGTTGAATGGTTACTCGGGCCAAACACACCCTACATAAAATGGTTAGAAATATACGACGAGATAAAAGGCGGCAAGAGTTTACAATAAATACTGTGAAAATAAAAAAAGTCAACATTTGAAAACAACAGAATTCTATAATGTGAATAAAAACAGACCCATTAAAAGTTGATGCATAATAAAGACTCAGACCATTTTGTGATTTGTAAAATTATTTTATATATAAAAAGATATACGTAATACAGAAAGGAAAAATACAAGTGTAAAAACAATTTAAGAGAAATAAAAATAAACACGAAGATACAGATACCCGAAATCCCAGACACTCATTTGTGATATGTAAAAATATTTTATTTATAAAAAGATATACGTAATACAGAAAGGAAAAATACAAGTGTAAAAACAATTTAAGACAAACAAAAATAAACATGAAGATACAGGGGGTCATTCCGAGTTTGGAGGTAGCCATGGTGCAATTATATGTCGGAATGGGGACTTACCGGGACATTCCGACCTATGCGGACCCGGTAAGTCCCCATGCCGAATACCATTCCCCATTCCCATTCGAGCCCCCATAGGGCCCAATGGGAATGGAGACGGCGCTAATAACGGGCCCGCAAATAGCGGGCCCGTTATTTGCACCCTGGTCCCCTAACGGGACCCGCTAAGGACATCTGGTCTGACCAGATGTTTTCAGTGGGTCCCGTTAGGGGACCTCGGAATAGGGCGGTAAGGGGGCACCGGCATCCTTACCGGTGCCGGTAACCCCTTACCGCCCAACTCGGAATGACCCCCACAGATACCCGAAATCCCTGACACTCATTTGTGATTTGTAAAAATATTTTATTTATAAACAAAAGTATATGTAATAAAGAAAGGAAAAATGCAGATCTAAAAAACAATATAATGGTATGTATGATATGATACGGCATTTATAACACGCCTATACACAAATGTTTCAACCCATCTTCCACCAGGCTTCTTTTATCAAACACAACACTGAGCGTCTATACCCGGCTTATGTAACCACGATAGACTGGGGGTCGTTACATGCATCGCCATGTATAAAAGACTGCACCAGATATTTTAAACTGTCAAAATGTGGGCTGTGTTGTTAACATTTAACGTTATACCTTTTTCAGCCCTCTGACGTTCCAGGAGGTTATCTTAAGGTCCCCCACGGCAGATGTAATATCTTGTGTATATCCATGGTACTCTGTTCCTGTCATGTGCACGCTGTATGGTCAAATAGGCTGTCCCCCCCGCTGTCCCACCTTCCCCCTGTAACTCCCCTCCAAACTCTTGCCCAGCTCTGTACCTTGTACTCAGGCATTCCTGCTTCTCACTCCCATACCAGCGTCCTGCGTCTTGGTGTCCCGAGTGCAGCAAGCTGATACGTAACTGTTAGTATCCGTAAAAAAAAATCTGATATCGGGCTGAGGACGTTCCATAGTCTTTTGCACTTGGTAATCTGGGGTCCTTGTTAATTACTTCTTTTTCTTGTTAGGTTGCTGTGTTGCCAAATGTAGTTTCAATACAGGCATAGTGCTTCTTGTTGTTGATCCAGCTTTGGGGCATCCGCCCTCCCTCTGTACTCTCGGAGCCTCCATATCATGTGTCTGTCATTACTCCACTTTGATTGTCATTTCTCATTGGTATGTTTTCTGTGTCCATCCATCCATGTGCTTCCTCCGGGGTGTCGAAGAACATGGTCCGGCCATTACTTATTATTTTAAGCCTGGCTGGATATAGCTGCATATATTTAAGGTTAGATTCGCAGAGCCTCCTCTTTAGTGCTGCAAAGTGCATCCTTTATTTTTGCACCGGTAGGGTGTAGTCCGGGTATGCAGTGATTTTTGCTGATGCTCGTATCGTGCCTCTTTTTCTGAAGTGTGCCAGGATCTTTTGTCTGTCCTTATAATTTAGAATTCGGGCCATGATGGGCCTTGGTGGGGCTCCTGGAGGTGGTTTCCTGGCCAGCGATCTATGTGCTCTTTCTACTGTGAAGCTTTGGGTAAGACTTCCAGGGCCTATTTCTTGCAGCCGCATGTTCTCTACAAAATTCGTGGGGTTCGTTCCTTCCTCACCCTCAGGTAGCCTTATAATTCTGACGTCGTTTCTTCAGGCCCACCCTTCTCAATCTTCAACTCTACCCTCTAGGTTTCTTATTTGTTGTTGCAAGATCAATATGTCTTTCGTGTTGTCCTTCAGGCATGCCGCGCTTTCTGTAACTTGTTTTTCCAAGGTCCCTGTGCGTTCTGTCAATGCTCTCACGTCTTGCCTCAGGAGGTTGCCGTCCAGGCTAATGGCGTCCATCTTTGTCTGCAGCACAGTCTTTAGTACTGCTATCGCTGCTAGCACTTGTTGATCTCCCCTCGTCTGTTCTAAATGACCTTGTTGCATGAGGGGTGCGGTCATGGTGGTCTCGCCAGCATTAGTGGCTGATGCAAATGTGTCTAGCATGGGTTGTTTGTATTTATTTTTGGGAGCTTTGGACGACATGTCGTGTTCAACTTGACTGTTCTGCGCCGTTTCTTAGTATCTAGCGTATCTTTATGTCTCCCTGCGCTGGGCGTATAGATGTCTGATCTTAATATTTGCCTGATTTTAAGGTAAGTCTTTATGCCCTGTTGGTGCAGCCTAGTCGAGTGCTGCTGTTGCTGCTATTCAGATATCTGTTCCTGAGCCCTGTAGGGCTATCCTGCAATGTCACAGCTTGTTTCGTTTGTCCGCTGCCTGCTATCCCGCTGCCAGTTGTTTGCTTGCTTCAGTTGTTTGTTTCTTTTTTTTAAAAAATGTATTTATTTAAAGCAAGGCAGGACAGTTTACAAGTAGCATTGCATGGCAACATTGCATATCAGTAATAGTTTCTTCAGGTCCGTACTCTTCCCCTCCTTCCCCTTTTCGGTTTCCCAGCCCCAGAGCCCCAACCCCCTCCTCTGGTTCTCCCAGGCCACAACTTCAGCCCACCGCCCCCGCCTGGTGAGTGTCCTCCTGATCTCTCAGAGCCCATCGGGTGTTGGTCGGTTTGAATGTCAATGCGGGGAATCACTGGTCATAGTCCAATACTGGGGCCCAAATATTCTAAAAGCGGTGCAGGGCCCCCTCTCTCGCCGCAGTGACCTTCTCAGCGATCAGGATGTCCCAGAGTTTTCCCCACCAATGAGTCATGCAGGGACCGTCCGGGGACTTCCAGAAGCGAGCCAGCACAGTCTTGCCTGCTAAGAGGCATTGCGTTAATAGCTTTGCTCTATTTCCGGAGCGGGGGTAGATCCCCGGGGTCGGGACCCCCAGTAGGACGGTTTCAGGGTCCAGTGGGAGGGCGGTCCCGGTAATCTGTCCGATGGTCGAAAGACACCTAACCTAAAATTGCCGAATCTTGGGGCAGGTTCACCACATGTGAAAGAAGGAGCCAGGCTGAGCACAGCCCCTCCAGCAGGAGGGATCCACTTGTCGGTTCATATGGTGTAGTCTGAGTGGGGGTTAGTACCATCGCAGCATGAGCTTATATGCGCATTCCCTTGTTGGTGATGCAGGAAGATGAGGTGTGGGTACGAGTCCAGATGTCTACCCATGTTTGATCGTCAATCGGGTGACCCAGGTCCGCCTCCCACTGGGCCATACATCGCGTTTTTGTCACCAGAAAGTCCCCCAAGAAGCGTCTGTATAGGGTCGAGGTTCTGCCTCTAGCTGGTAAGTCTCTGAGAGTTAACTCAAAGGGCGGGTGGCCGCCTGGAGGGTCTGGGGGTGGGAGCAGTACGTAAATATGTCTCCCTCCTGGAGTTGAAACACCTCTTTGCATTGTTCGAAGGTGCAGGGTTTGTTCCCAAAGTATAGCTGTTCCAGGGTTTTGATGCCCCCATCTATCCAATTTTGGAAGTTACGGGGATGAGCCCCCAGAGAGAAGTTTGGGTTATGAAAGATTGGTGAGAGAGGACTTTTGCCTCTCGGGATTCCCTTCCGTTTCAGGGCTCAGTCCCAGGAGCTTAGGGTGTGTTTTGTCATTCACAAAATGTTCTTCCAGCGTTCCCTGAGGGGGGCTGGATGTGTGGGAGGAATCGGAGGGGGAGTGGGAGTTGAGCTTGTTCCAATTCCACCCATCTGGGGCGGGCTGTGCTTGTTTGCCATGCGTAGATGTGTGCTAACTGCGCCACTGCTCTATAAGCCTGGAGATCGGGGACCCCCAGGCCTCTGAGCCTGGCGTTACTGACCAGGGTCTTGTGGGGGATCCTGGCCTTCTTGCCTTTCCATATAAACTTAAGCATTTTCCTCTGTAAAGCCTGAAGGGCCGGAGTCGGTATGGGTATGGAGAGGGAAGAGCAGGCGTAGAGGAATCTCAGAAGCAAGTTCATTTTGGTGGCCGTGATCCGACCCATTAATGAGATTTCTTGCGTGGTCCAGTGCTTCATGTCTCCCTCTAGTTCTCGAAATAATCTGGGGAAGTTAGCCTGATAGGTGTCCTTCGGGTTTGCTGAAATATAAACTCCCAGATAGGGGATGGACCGTTCCCGCCACTTAATTGGGCACAATCTGGTTAGTGCCTCCCGCTCCTCTGGTCGGAGGCCGACTCCCAAGGCCACTGATTTGGCAAAGTTGACAGTGAAGCCAGTGACCTCCCCAAAGTTCTTTTTTTTGGCCAGGGCATGCCTCGCTGAAGTGCTAGCTTCTGAGAGCATCAGCAGTATGTAGTCGGCGTACAAGGCGATTTTGTGTTGAGATGGGCCCACCTGCGGGCCCTTGATGAGTTCGTTCTGCCTGATCCTCTGGGCGAAGGATTCCATTGTGAGGGCAAAGAGAAAGGGAGATAGTGGACAGCCCTGTCTTGTCCCGCAGGACAGGGTGATCGGAGCTGAGAGGGCGCCATTGATCCTCAGGATAGTTTTAGGGGCCTTGTAGTTGGCTAGAACCATGGACCGGAACGTTGGGCCAAAACCAAAGGCTTCTAGGGTGCATTCCATGAATGACCAGTCCACTCTATCGAAAGCTTTAGTTGCAACTAGGGCCATCAGGGCGAGACCTTGGGAGTTTCGGTGGGTAATGTCTATCAAGTTCAGGGTTCTCCGGATATTGTCTCCCGCAGTTCGGTGGAGGATGAAGCCTGTTTGGTCGGAGTGGATCATGTCTGGATGTATGAGTGATAGCCGGTTAGCCAGGATCTTAGAGTATAGGTTGGGGTCTATGTTCAGTAGGGCGATAGGTCTGTACGAGGCTGGGTCTCTCGGGTCCTTCCCTGCCTTAGGAAGGAGGACAGTTGTGGACTCTTGCATAGAGGGGGTCACAGAGCCCGACCCCTTGAATGAGTTAAAAAGTGTCACCATGTGGGGGATCAGTTGGGGTTTGAATATTTTATAGAACCTTGAGGAGAGCCCATCCGGGCCTGGGGCCCGCAATTTGAGGGCCTTGATAGCCTTGTTGACCTCTTCATCAGTTATTGGAGCCTACAGCTGCTCTCTCGTGGAATCGGGTAGGCGTGGAAGGGTGGCCTTCTGCAGGTATTCTTTTTGTTTGGATTGATCTCGTGGGGGTGCCGTCATGACCTTGGTTAGGTGGTCCACAGCTAGTTGTTGTTTCATTGTCTCAGATTAGTGAATCACCGCTTGTGGGTCTCGGAGTCCTGCCATGGTATTGGTGCGTCTCGTTTTGGCCAGCTTGGCTACCAGTAGCTTGTTAACCTTGTTGTTTTTGGCATAATAAAATTGTCTGGTCTTGGCCAGTAGTTGTGCAGTATGCTCAGCGTAATGGGCCTCCAGTTTCTTTCTGACTGAGCGGAGGGCTCGTTGAGATCTGGGGGACCATCCGTTTTTCTTTTGGGCTTCTTCTGCTGACAGCAGTTCTTCTTCCAGGGCTTGCCGGATACGTCTCTGATCCCGGTGGAATGCCAACCCTTGAGCTATCAGGGCTCCCCTAACCACATATTTCATCGCATCCCAGTTGTTAGCAGGGGGAGGTATCTGAGACAGGGTTCTCCTCAAAGAAGTTCCTGATGGTAGTCGCAATTTTGTCCCTGATTGGCATGTCATTGAGGATCGGGTCATAAAGCGCCCATCTGCGTGGAGTATTAGCTTTGGGATTCTGGATGCGAAGTTCCATTATTATCGGAGCATGGTCCGATAGGATCCTTGGGGCAATGGACACCTCATTGGTGAAAGCGAGGGTTTGGGGCGAAGAAAGGAGGAGGTCAATTCTAGAGAATGTCTGATGGACATAGAAGAAAAAGGAATAGTCTTTCTCGGTGGGGTGGAGCACCCACCACGTGTCCACCACCTCCAGGATTCTGAAAAGGCGCAGGACTCTGAGGGCCTGTGCGAAATCACCAGGGGTGGGCGGGTGGGATTTGTCTCTGATGGGGTCTGGTACTCCATTGAAGTCTCCTCCTATTATTGTTTGGCCTTCTACAAAGCCCGAGAGGGAGGAGCCCAACGTGTCATAAAAGGTTGCATGCCCCGAGTTGGGGGCATATACTGATACAAAGATGTAAAGGTCCCCCAACAGGAGGCATTTGACGGCCACGAAGCGGCCCTCTGGGCAGGTTATGGAGTCCAATATCTGGGGATTTAAGTCTTTCCGAAACAGGATCGCCGTGCCCCCCTTCTTAGAGTCTCCTGAGGCAAAAAACTGGCATGGGTAGAAGCTGGATCGAAGGCGACCGAAGTCAGCTGGGAGGAGGTGAGTTTCTTGGAGTAACGCCACCCCGGCCTCCTCGTCCTGTAGTTTCTGTAAGATTAACTTGCGCTTGGGGGGGGGGGGAGTAAAGCCTGTTACCGTTCAATGAGAGGCATCTCAGTGTCTGATGCTCCTGGGTCAGAGCCCCAGTCACTCCCTGCTCTGGGGGGCAAGGGGGAGTTGACAGGTCGTCCATTAGTTGACATCATAAGGGTGATTTGGAGGCGTATTGTCCCGCACTTGGGGTTTTAACAGGGGCCCCCAACGGGGGGCCAACTTTTTAACAGGCGGGGTGGGTAACATTGTGGGTGTAGCCCAACCCCTGGCCAACAGGGCCAATTGAGACACTAGAAATAACATGTGTTTCGAAAGACTTTAAGGTGGAACGAACCTTGGAATGGGCATAATCTGTGGACGAAGCCCGCCGCAATGGGAGATCGTAGGCTTGTGTAGGGCCGGAGCTGATGCTTTAGGTTAGCCAAGGGGGGATGGGCACCTAGGCAGATAGTACAGTACCGGGTCTTTTAGCATAGCTCAGGGTCTGATTACCTCCTCCTGTTGTTTCGGAATGCCCTCGACCATGAGGACCGCCTGGGTTGAGGGGGAGGGGCCGACTTAGGGATCCCTGTTGACTCCGGGCTCGGCAAAGTGGCCCCCTCGGGGGAGGCCGGATGCATGATCTTGGCGGCATCTTCCAGGTGACTAAATCTCCGGAGAGAGCCGTTAAATGAGAATTGCAATGCCGTGGGGAAAACCCATCTGTACCTGACTTGCTGTTCCTGAAGGAAGAGGGCCAGGGGTCGGAGGGCCCTTCTTCTTTGCAGAATTAGAAGTGAGAGATCCTGATATATCTGAATAGGAAGGCCCTGGAAGGAGAGCTCATTGCGAGAGCGACTGATGGCGGAGATGGCTTCTTTCGTGGAGAAGTAGTGGACTCTAGTGATGACATCTGGAGGAAGGTCTGAGTCCACTCCCCGGCGTGGGCGCAATCTGTGGGTCCGATCCAGCAGTAGCTGGGATTTGTCTAGTTGCGGGAGGAGGGCCTGGAAAAAGTCTCCTATACATTCTGGCAGATTTTTATCAAGGACTGAGGATGGGACTCCCGGATCCAAAGATTGTTGCGGCAGGCTCTATTTTCCAAGTCCTCCTGTTTGAATTCGAGGATTTCACATTTGTCTTGGAGCGCCCTTACTGCCTGCTGGATGTCTCCCAATGTGGTTGCCTTGTCTTGGGAGCGGTCCTCGACTTCACCTAGCCTTTGCTCCACCTCAGCCAACCTGTGGTCAGTTTGCTCCAGTTTGGTGGTGAGCTCCGACATGCAGGACCGAAATTCGGCCAGTAGGTGGCCTCTGGTGGCCGGGGTATCACCCCCCTCTTGGGAAGTCAGTAAGGTGGGCTTGGCAAGCTCTGTTTTTTCCCCCTGTCTGGAGCGGTAAGCATGGTGGCAATGTCTCCATTTTTGGTTGTTTTCACTTGCTTAGACGTGGTGGCGGATCGTGGGGTGGAGGAGGAGTTGGAGAGGCTGACCTCGCACCCAGCCACCAAGGCGCAGAGTATGGATCAAGGGTGCTAGTTCCGGGGTCGGCCGATGGCAAGCAACTTAATGTGGAGGCACAAGTTTGATAAATTTAAAGGATTTGAGTGAAGGAGAAGTCCCCTCTGTCCGGTGGGGGGGCGGAGGTAAAATACTCAGCTCTAGGAGGGCGATCAGATTGCTAGGATCCCACTAGATTGTGGCTGGGGAAAGGAGCGTGAGCGGAGCAATGGGCCGGGGCACCCCAGGAAGTGGGTAGCTGAAGTGAGCCGCCTCTGAAGATGTTATAGAATTAGGGTTATCCCTTAGCAGGGGATGGGGGAGGACGAGGCAGGGCGACCCAGCATGGGGAACAGCTTGTCTGTACCAGGAGCCAAAGGCGGAAGCACCGGGCTGGGGCAGGTGGCGTCGTTGCTTGGCGGGTCCATCTACCCCCAAGGAGTGGTAAGAAAGGTCCAGGGCCCAAGACAGCAGGTTGGGTGGACAGTGAAGCCGGAGAGAGAGGTTTACGGACCCCCCCGTTGGCAAAGTGTGGTCCGCTATGCGCACAAGTGCCCAGTTTCAATCCAACAGCTGGGGGAGAGGGCAAAGAGCGGCCGCCGGTTCCCAGGCCAGGGAAGAGGCACAGAGTGAAGGCATGGGCCGGGGCGCCCAGGAATCATGAGTGCGGGGTCCAGGTCAGCTGAGGAGACACTCTCCGGCGTTGATTAAGGGCCGAGGAGAGGAGGCTGAAGCATGGTCCGGGGGCCGCCAGGGGGGGTGGGGGGCAGCGTCTCCATGAAAAAGAGGAGCACGCCTTGCAGGCTCCTTTGGGGAAGCCCAGGAAGGACGTGAGGAGGGCCCCCAACGCAACCCTTATTCCCCAGCAGCCCCTACCTGATAGGGCACCGTCCGTGCCGTTGTCCACTCTGGAGCCGGCGCCGAGGTGCTGTGTCCCGCGGGGCTGCGGATAGGCCCAGGCGGGATGTGTGGGAGGCGGGGACCTCGCTGCGTACCCCGCTGCATGCTGCTTGCTTTGGGGAGGTTGCATGAGGGAAAGCCGGGGGGCCGCCTGCTCAGCACCTCTCACTGGATCGCCACGGCAAGCCGTGTCGGTGCCGAGGACGGATTCGGGCGCCGTTACCCACAACTCCGGGGCTTAGGGATAGGCGCGGCCACCATCTTGGGTCTTCCGGCGCTGGCGTAGGCCCAGTGGTCCAGGGCAGATAACTTTGTTCCCCGAGATTGTTACGCTCCCCTCTTCAGCCCCTAGATGCCCTTGGCGTTCCGACGCCCTGAGTGTTAATTGGGTGGGCTCCTGCAGGACTGCATGGGACAGCATTTATATCAGAATTGCGGCGGGCTTCGCACGACTGGCCTCAAGGGAGCAGCCACATCGATGGCGCTCCAAGCCATGCCCCAGTTGTTTGTTTCTTATACACTCTGGCTATTTCGTCTCCTTTCCTGATTTTTTGCACCAACTGGGGGTTAGCAGCCTTCTGTTTGCTGATGCTGAGTACTGCGCAGGGGGCTGTGAGGTGCCTTTTCTTATCTCTGCTGCACTTGTGGTTGAGGGGGGAGGGGTGCACTGTGCGCGACTGTCAGTTTTCTTTTGGGTGCAGTGGTTTGAGTCACCACATTCCCACATGTTTTCTCGTGCATGCATCTTCGGGGGTATTTCACAGCCCCACTCAGGGGGGTCTTAACCACACTTCTTCGGTCTCCTGTTATGCCCGCCTTGATTTCTATGGGCCATTATCAATGTGTTGTTGTTTCTGTCCGCTGAGCTTGGCCAGGTCGTGTTATGCCCTTTCCTGCTTCCCAGCTCCCACTGCTTGTTTGTGCTCCCCCCGCCTTCGTTTCAAGGCCGGCCAGGTGATCATATTTTTAGCCCTGGTTGTCCTTGTGGCCAACGTGCGCTTACCCCAGTATATTGGGCATGTGTAGCTTCTACGACCATGTGCTCGACCCGTCGATGCGTCGGCGGAAGCACATGACAGTCTCCACCTCTTCGGCTATAGCCGCAGCTGCACACTGCTTATCGCCGTTCCTGGTTCAGCTGCTCTCCATCTCTGTCTCCGCCCACGCGCCAGGTCTTTAATTTGACTGCTGCTTCTGTGTCCGTGGCAATGCAGCCACTTGCCTGGTGTGCCGGTCTGAGACGTTGTCTATGGGTCCGCTGCCATGTTGGGGGAGCGATCACTTGTCCAGGAAGGCATGGCGGATGTCGCGTTTCCTTGTTTGCCGCCTCCGATTCAGCTTCAGATCTCGGCCATATGTTGAAACTATCTTCACTGGGCGATCCGCAAAGTTCTGTCTCTTGGGTTGTACTGGATCATCTGTTTTGGCAAGAATCTTGTAGGATCTGCAGGAGCTCCGAGGAGAACGTTCTCAACGCCTGGCTGCCTAGCCACACCCCCAAGAAGTAGTTAAAACTATGCATATTTGTTTTGTTTATAGCCTTTAACTGATAAAGTGGATGGTGGGGAGAGGAGCCAGGCTCTAGCAGAAATGATCAATATTTATAGTGTTTGCTGTTCAAAACAAATTGAAAATGCGGGGGATTCTGAAAATATTTTGTGTAAGACCTGTGATTCACTAATGGAAATCGATAGCGTTAAGGGTAACACGCCACCAACAGCTGTGACCTGGATTGATATTATGGACAGCAATGGTATTACAGCCATTATTGTGAAAACATGTTTAAAACAACACTTTCATAGATGGTGCTCAGGGCACAAAATTGATGATCCTCGACAGGATGCTCACGAGTGTTTGGAAAAAGCTTACGTGGATAATTCGATATGTAAAATATGTTGCATGCTGAGCTCTAAACGCATTGTAGAAATTATGCGGTTGACGCAGTCGTTAACACATCTAAGGGTCGGCATAGGGTCCGAGCGATGCGTATCTAAAACATTGTGGGCTTTACAGGGGAGTTGCTAGGTCTGGAAAAGACCCGGGGCTAAGCTGCTGTCGGAACTGTTGGGACTGGGGGCTAGCTAGTCTTTTGGCTGTAGCTCCTGAGATTCTATCCGGGGCTACAACCAAAAGTTCAGGGGCTTTAGCCTCCTTAGCCCCCCCTAGCAACGCCCCTGGGGCTATACAAACGGTGAATAAACCCCTTTTGAAAAGGAAGCCATTTGCTGTGTGTTAGAAACTTTGGGGAACAAAGTATATCAAAAACAGTATGGTAGAGCAATCTGCATGGAGCCCCGTAAACTGACCTATGAGGACTGAGCATATAGATGTTTTCATATATATTTATGCTTATTTACAGGAAATTAAAAACAAACACCTGCTAAAAAGTGATCAATTTAATGTGAAACCAGCCATCGGTAGCATACAGCGATTATTGCTGGATCTACTTAAAGCGCATTTGGCTACTATATGTTAAAGGCTGCTGTGCTATCTGGAAGTACCAAAGGTGATATACAGAAGGAAATGTAACAATCTTTTATGCATCGCAAACATCTGTGTCAACATCAATCACCCACTAATGGATAATTACTGGCAAAAGCATCACAAAGGAGGCCAAGCTGATTTAAGATCGCCGGTGGAACACATGTTGCAAGTAAATATAGCCAACCTGCAACAGAGCTTTTGATGCATCAAAGGACAATGGCTGTTTGACAGAGAACCTTATGAATGTTTGTCCACTGTTGCTCTATTATGTATGTATGATTATCGACACAGTGAAAGACATTGTGGGAATATGAGGTATTTGATGATATATCGAAATTTGTATCAGAGGATCGTTGTACAACATTTGATAAGCCATTTTATTTGATATGCAGAAAACCTGAATAAAATTGTAATTCTAAATACGAATAAAAATCTGTTTTATAAACATGACTATGGGTATCATATTGACCCTGCTGGTCCAGAAACTAGGGTGCTGGTAAGCTTACCAGCACTGTTGTTTCCGGACCGGCATATTACAGGCCTGCCTGCCAGAGCCGCCGTGCCCCGACAGGTCTGACCCTTCCGGGCACAGTGGCCACAGTAAGCAGATCCGTCACGAAAGCACCACCACCGTTAATAACGGTGCCAGTGTTTTTGTGTCCCCATAGTCCTTGGACTCTGGGAATAGGGAACAACATTTTACCGGCGCCTAACTTTCTGGCCCGCCGGGGTTGTAATCTCCTGGTTTCAACTGGAAGTCAGGTGCCATTAAATATTTATGGGTCCTGCGGCAACCCGCCGGATGCACCGGCACGGTTACCGCCAGGCCCGTAATGAGGCCCTATGTCTGTATGTTGAATCGTTACTCGGGCCAAACACACCCTGCATAAAATGCTTAGAAATATACGACGAGATAAAAGGCGGCAATAGTTTACAATAAATACTGCGAAAATAAAAAAGTCAACATTTGAAAACAACAGAATGCTATAATGTGAATAAAAACAGACCCATTAAAAGTTGATGCATAATAAAGACTCAGACCATTTTGTGATTTGTAAAATTACTTTATATATAAAAAAGATATACGTAACACAGAAAGGAAAAATACAAGTGTAAAAACAATTTAAGACAAATAAAAATAAACATGAAGATACAGGGGGTCATTCCGAGTTTGGAGGTAGCCATGGTGCAATTATATGTCGGAATGGGGACTTACCGGGACATTTCGACCTATGCAGACCCGGTAAGTCCCCATGCCGAATACCATTCCCCATTCCCATTCGAGCCCCCATAGGGCTCAATGGGAATGGGGACGGCGCTAATAACGGGCCCGCAAATAGTGGGCCTGTTATTTGTGCCCTGGTCCCCTAACGGGACCCGCTAAGGACGTCTGGTCTGACCAGACGTTTTCAGTGGGTCCCGTTAGGGGACCTCGGAATAGGGCGGTAAGAGGTAACCGGCACCGACATCCTTACCGGTGCCGGTAACCCCTTACTGCCCAACTCGGAATGACCCCCACAGATACCCAAAATCCCTGACACTCATTTGTGATTTGTAAAAATATTTTATTTATAAAAAAAGTATATGTAATAAAGAAAGGAAAAATGCATATCTAAAAAACAATATAATGGTATGATATGATATGATATGGCATTTATAACACGCCCATACACAAATGTTTCAACCCATCTTCCACCAGGCTTCTTTTATCAAACACAACACTGAGCGTCTATACCCGGCTTATGTAACCACGATAGACTGGGGGTCGTTACATGTATCACAATGTATAAAAGACTGCACTAGATATTTTAAACTGTCAAAATGTATTTGGGCTGTGTTGTTAACATTTAACGTTATACCTTTTACTTTCATGTTGATGGTTCCTAGAGATGTACAATAGGCATATGTTTTGGGCCCGCAGATATGAACTCCACAATATATTCATCAGGAGCTAGCTCAGAAGTTAGATCCCCTAGATAGCTGTCGGTGGCCAAGTTGGCATCCCCGGAGCTGCTGACAAAAATAATGCTATCAGTGTTGTGATACAGAACCCATTCTTGTAACTGCTAAATTACAGCAAACAGTTTTAAGTGGGCGTGAGCGCTTGTGAATGCTGCTATGAATATATTGGTGTTGTCTGAAGTTATTGGATATTCTGTGGTGTAGCGCCAACACAAACAGGCAGTTTCATTATCTATGAACACGCAGCTGCTCACGTCGAAGAATTAACAAATAGATAGGCGTGAAGCACATCGGGGTCTGTAATGATGGCTGTATTGGACAAATTAACTCTTCTTGCAAACCTACCCCACAATGAATTAAGGCATAATTTTGCCAACAGCCGCTGAGCGGAGTTGTCCTCAATGCACTCCATACGTAAGTGTACGCCCTGGTGTTTATATTAATCATCGATATAGGCCTGTTTAGTGGCATCGTCCACACACTCGGCCAGAAAACCAGGAGCCTCCTGTTTCTTTTGTAGGAACACAGAAACATATTCACAGAAGAGTTTTAGGGTGACTGCTTCAAAATGCCATATTTTGTGTATGCGCAATAGGCGATATCCCTGTTTCAGAGCCGCCTGTAACTTGATTGTACACCAAGTACTGGTCAGGCGTCCCTCCGCTCCGTGTGTTCGCAGCAGGGCTGTTCTTTCTCGACGCATGTGCGGCAGAGTGGAAACATTAGTTTACCGTCGCACCTATAGGGCAACCCAGGTATGTAGTGACCTCAGGGTGGATAGACCTTGCACCTGATTAGACCAAAATATTGATCTATGTTTCCAAAATTGTTACAGATGATCTCTGGGTGTCCCATCGGGTAGGGTTGGTCATTATTAATAGAGGGATACAGACTGGTAAAATCCAAGTCGTGTATCTTCTCCATCTCTGAGATGCTATGGTGTAACTTTAAGGCATTTGTACGACCACCGTATAGCGCATCTCAGGGGTTCAGAGTCTCAGCTAGATTAATTTCTTTAAGAAAACGACACACATTGGTATTGTTTTGCACCACTGGACACCACTCGTGTTCCCAGATGGTGATGACGCGAACACCCCGACCGGCTAGAAATTTTTGTTTCAGCAGAGTGCGTCTATACAACTGTTCATAAGTAGTACCCGTTAAAGTGTTGAAGCCACTGACGGCGTAGCAATCGGGACAGCCGTGATCAAAGCAGCCGTTAAACTCCTAGGCTGTTTCCACCCCTTGAACCACTGCATAACCGTCTAACCAGTATTGTCTGTAGTATTGTTCACCACCGACGGTTAGGGCGTGTTGTATAGAGATGTTCTCTGTTTTTTAAATGAATAGCAGATGTGGAATAACGTTTTTGTCGACCGTGATATGAATCATGGGGCAGCAGCGCAATTGTTTTAGGTTTTAGATAGCGTTGTCTGTAGATCTGCATACAACAACTAGCAAGGGTGATACTTTGTAAGGGGTCGATGTATGACACGTGACCCCACCCTTTATAGGTGTTTCACGACGCGTCATTTGAAAGATGTCATCCCTAAACAAATTACAAGCCTGTCATAAAGTGTTGACAAGGCCTCTAACTCCTGGCCAAAGTCAAACACGCTGCATTCATTCATCTTGTACCAGGCCATAAACTGCTCTTTTTCAATGGGCATCATGTATTGAACCCAGTATTGGTCCAGGGGTGGGAATGGGCCGATGTAGTCTTGGTTAGCGGCGGTGTTAAAAAGATGGGCAAAGAAACCCTTTGAATCAGGAAAACTAAAAGCTTTTGGAAACTTGCTGAGTTTCATGTGCAAAAAGTTCAAGGCGTCAATAAAATGTATCTGTAGAGCTACCACAAAGATCGCCAGAAGCTTGGCACCCTGGGTGATAAGTTTCACTTTAATTTTTTCCCGAACCAATTGTCTCAACACAAAGTAACCATCGTAGGATTTGGAGTTATGGGCTAGAAAGGTGTGACCCTTGAATTTACTTGTTATAAAAGTGCTCACAAATGCAGCCACACAGGTGTCTTCTGTAAACTCCCATTAGCTATCCGCGGTTAAATGTCTGGCATAGATATAGTTTGGTTGGTGGGTTATATTTTCCTGGCGGGCCTCTGTGTCATATATCATGTAGCTCTCGGTTTTATTCTGCGGTCTGCCGGTCGTCATGTACGCAGCCCCGTACAGGTGTGACTTTCTGGAAGAAATTGTTGTCACACTGGACAATCAATGCGTGGCTCACACACGACAGCCCCTAACACTGCCTTATGAATGTGTGTGTCTAGACAGACCTGAGCTCTCACAAACGCGTGACACAGAGGGCATTTTGTAGGTTCTACCTTATTCGTTTGGCATTCTTCTCTCAGACACGACCAACAGTGATATTGGCAAATGTGTCTATGTTTGTTATTGGAAATGTGGTGACAATGCAGACAGAGCTATTTAGCCCCCCAAAAACCTTTTAGATTCAATACACTATAGAAATGATTGTCGTGGTGTAAAACATATGAAGTGTTTTTGGTGTTTTAGCCATTAGTGGAAAATATCGCCACATGCCGTTATTGAAATAGAGTATCTTGATGGGTCTATTTAAATATTCCTCAAAGAGATGCAGTTGTCCAAACCATATTGGCGTGTCTGTTGGTAGTTTTAACTCATTATGCACTTGCAAAGCTTTTGCATGTATATCGGCATCTGTTATGCTCCGCGGTTCGATTAAACCTATAAGACTAGACGCCAGGCAGAGATTTAAGGGCTTGTGATAAAAATTGTATAAACACCAGGCTTTAGATTGTATGATGTGGCTGTGCAGAACCTGGAGCAAAGGCTTATAAGCTTATAAGCACCACCAGAGCATGGTCTGACAACTAGCGCCCCGATTTTTTAGCAGAGCAAAGCACAATATCTCAGTCTTACTCTGGAGAAGTCTCTGCAAATTCTCCAAACACTGAAAAACACAAAAAGTATCACAATGTAATCACCTTGTAAACAATGGCCTGTTTAAAACCCCAGCCTCCATTCTTATTTGAACCAAATCACTGGGGCCGACAGTTTCCAATATCTGGCGAACAAGCGCATCCACCGCCTCTGTTATTACTGTTATTCTGTGTCCTAGGGATCGTCAGTGGTTCAGATTTACAAATCTAAATTCATCATAATGCTTCACAGCTGCAAATGTTTTATAACTTCTATGATAAGCCTGCCCCCTTTCCAAATACACCAGTGGATCGGGTGTCTAGGGCGATGACAGCAATGGTATGGTAGTTTGATCACGTCAGACTATAACCAATCTGTCCTTTTCCAAGATTTTAAATAGTCAACATCTCTGCGCTCGGGATCTGGCCACTTTTAAGTTTTGGTTTCTTTTTTTAGGGTTCTGTTGAAACAGATGGCCGCCACAGCTTTGAACAACTACCCCGTCTGTACCAATGGTGCCGCTATTGTCTATGTTTTTAATTTTAATCGATCTCTCAGAGCAGATGTCTGTGTGGGTTTGTTTGCAAGTGTTTTTTAGTTTTATAATAGAGGGGCTTTGCCGGGTCTCATCAATTGCTAGTCATAACATTGCGGGCTCCTCTGGTATGTTTAATATCTGGGGTTTTCAGGATCGGGTGCTGGCAGAGATGCATATATATTAGGTCCCACAAATGCTTGTGGAAAACTGGCTAGACAGTTGGTTAATGTGTTGTATGTAAGACCCGGGGTCTTGTCTACTGCTGTAGAGGGGCGCAATTCTGTGAGTGTTTCACAAGCTGTATCGCTAGACCCTTCCCCGACTAATGCGGCTAACCGGGCAATCATCTGGCGTACTACTGATCTGTAGCCCGGTGACTGCCCCACACAACGGTGCCATGAAGACCTTAATATCACCCGCCAGGGGTTTTACTAGCGTCAAAACAGACACCTCTCCATTTTCAAAAGCGCTCCGAATCATAGACTGCACAACCCGCTTCTTTTTACAGTGTAATTTTAAACTCTTGACAAGGTTCAGTAATTTTTTATAATTCTTTTTAAAGTATTTCTTTTGTGCTTGTACTTTTGAATAACCGCTACACAATCACACGTAACTTTATCTGAAACGTTCATGGTCCTACAGCTATCCCTCATATCCTCATACCCTCATGAACCTCACCTTGAGTGTCTGTATCACTATCCAGAATTAGAATGGGCTTGTCACTCGATGTTTCAACAGGTGTATTGGTGTTAGTGTATGATGTTGATAGAAATGCTTGTGGAGTAGGCAGCCATGTTTGAATAGTCTGCACCTGAACATTTGAAATATTAACAACATCCGCATTGTAGACCTCTTCATCATTGTGCATACCACCCACTTGATCATCATCAGAAATATCAACAATGTCCCCATCATTATTCACAAATCCCTCCTGAACACTGATAGATGTTCCAGCCCCCACCGTGTGCACACTCCCCGCTTGAGCATCAACAAGAATATTAAAAACACCCCTGCCCCAAACATCATTAGCGACACTGCTGGAAATATTAACATTGTGCGTTAGTCCTCCATGAACATCAACAGAAATATTATCAGGGCCAACACAGTATTCGCTTCCATCCCACTATACACAGGCATCTTGACTATCAAGGGGAGGTGTATTAATGCCCCCAATATTTTGACTCATAGCTACATTGGTATGTATGCCCGCTACATCAGCCGTAATAACAATGCCTGCATCCACTAGAAGCACCTCCAGAGATATAGGCTCATTAGTAAACTCTGGATTCCTCTGAATATCGAATATTCACGCTTACAGTTCAGATATCGTTACTGCTATCGCTCTACCAATAACCCTGATACTTAACTATCTCTGCTCATTTCCCCACTCCTCAAACCCAATACTAAATGTATCCTCTTAGGAGAAATCAATCTGGGATACAACGACCAATCCAACCTCAAAGCTTCAGCCTTCTATAATGCATTCTTAGAAATGCAATTTAAACAAATTGTTAATGCCCCAACTCACTCAAAAGGATGAATCCTCGACTGGATTCTAACACTGAACACCACAGTCCTCCTAGAAGACATCATAGAAATGTCCTGGACCGATCACCTCCTCCTCATATTCAATATCATCACAATGAGGGACCCCAACCCACCTGCCATTCCCGCACTACCCACCCTGATGAGAAACTCGAGGAAGCTCACCCCTGAAAACTTAACTCCACTGTTAAATAAGTTAATTAGTACTCAACCACCAGTAGATCCAAAACATGATGAGATCTCACTACATTATCATACTGCCTGAAGTCAGCCATTGATGAAATAGCCCCTCTCAGATCCAAACGACCTAAACATAAGCGCAGTAACACATGGTTCAATGATGACCTCATTGAACTTAGAAGGAAAAAAAGAGCGCTAGAACACCTCTTTAGAAAAAAAACCATCAGTGAATCCAAAAAAGAACTCCAACTAGTATCTAAATCCTATATGTTGTAAATATGTACCCAGAAAGCGAACTCCCTAAATGTGCGCATCTCTAATGCCACCTCAAATAGCAAAGGGCTATTTGCCATCATCAAAGAACTGCAAACACCCTTCCTTCCTCCCAGTACAGTCAAAGTAAGCAAAGCATGGTGTACCACCATCCAAGACGCACTAGCCACCAGAACAAACACTTTGCAAAATAAAATTGATTTGCAAAAAAAAAATACTAGGAACCACCACAGAGCCAGCCCCTCTTCTATCAACAGATCCCACAACAAATATACTGGAATTCCACTTCATCCCAGTGACTGCAGATCAAGTACTAAAAACTATAGCTTCACTCAAACCCTTTAACTGCAAAGGAGACAACCTTTCTGACAAACTAGTTAAGGACTGTGCCCCTACTCTAGTAACCACCATTACTAATTTCATGAATGCCTCTTTTGACACTAACACCATCCCAACCAATATCAAAGAAGTTTGGGCTACCCCCCTCCTTAAGAAACCCACCCTATATCCCACCATCCCCACCAGCTATAGACCTATTACCACAGTCCCCTTCCTACTCAAAATCATAGATAGAATTGTGTATACCCAAGTGCAATCTCACCTCGAAAACAACCAATTGCTAGGGGAAAGACAACCAGGCTACCCCCCCTGACACAGCTCTGAGACAGCATTGCTGGATCTTAAAAACCAGATGGACACGGTCAGGGACTCAGGGAAATTATGCATTCTGCTACTACTTGACCTCTCTGCGGTATTCAACCTAGTAGATCATAATAAACTTTGTTTAACCTTAGCAAACAATTTCCACTTCTCCAAGGAAGCCACTACCTGGATTAAATCATTCCTCTCAAACCGTACATCCAGAGTAGCCATAGGAGACGTAGCAGCCGACCCAATCTAAGTCCCGCTGGGAGTTCCTCAAGGATCCTGCCTCTCCCCAACGCTCTACAATGCCTACACTAAATTACTCTTTGCAGCACTAGACGCAATGGGAGTAATATATACCAAGTTCGCTGACAATACACAAATACTCATCCCAATATCAGGCAACCTCGAGCAGGATACCATTTGTGTGAATAAAATGTATTCCATCATACAGAACTGGATGGTGGCCAACAGTCTCTGTCTAAACAGAGAAAAAACAGAAATACTCATAGTAGGCGCACCCGTCAAACTAACCAAACTTCACCCACAAAACACAGCTATAGTCATTGACGGCACCCCCATTCCCATCTCCGACCAAGTAAAAACCTTAGGGGTCTATCCAGACTCTAGTCTTACTATGTGCAAACATATCAGTGCTCTTGCCTCATCCACAGCCTATACTGCCAAACTTATTTCTTTGAGGCGAGCCTTCCTCACATAACAAAACTGCATCACCCTGACTAGAGCCCTCATTCTAGCCAAGATTGACTACTGTAACATACTCCTATTAGGTAACTCAAATAAAAATATAAACAAAATGCAACTAGTCCAGAACAAAGCTTTAAGAGCAGCACTAGGCATAAAAAAGGGATCACATATCTCAACACAGGAGAGAGGCACACTGGCTACCTACCCAAGCCAGGATACTACACAAAATTCTTACCCTTACACATAAATGTGTTTTAGGTGACACCCCCAGTTATCTGAACAAAAGCCTAAGCAGTAAAATCACAACCAGAACTCTTAGATCCAATGCAAACATACACTTACACATCCCTCGCTTCAAGAACTCAAGGACAGGCAGCTCTAGTTTCCCCATAGCAGCCCCCAGAATTTGGAATTCAATCCCAGCTAATATTAGTAATGTGCCCTCCCTCAACAAATTCAAGAAACTCCTCAAAACCTGGCTATTTAACAAATACTAATTCCACGACAGATACATAGCAATACAACAGCTGATCCTTGCCCCGCCAGGACAACCTTTGTAAAAAACTCTCCCTTCGATGTATATAATTACTGTATGTAATCTGAATGCAAGATTGTAACTTACTCACTATGGCCCTCATTA